>NW_016806031.1:1209250-1213266 GCF_001698545.2 Rhinopithecus bieti | reverse complement strand
AAAAAAAAAAAAAAGAAAAAAAGAAATAGAACATACTGCAAACATTGTTTGAACGTATTTGCACTTTATTCTTGGCTGTCCTTCTTATAAGCTCCATGGAGGTAAATGAAGAAAACCTTGATTTACTTTTAAAGTCACATAATTATTTAAAGACAATGCTGAATCTGCTTGTTTAGAATCTTACAGGATCATAATCTGTAATTAGTATAATAAACCCAGAACATAATACAATGAAACGAATTTTTTTTTTTTTTTTTTTTTTTTTTTTTTTTTTTTTTTTTTTTTTTTTTTTTGAGACAGAGTTTCGCTCTTGTTGCCCAGGCTGGAATGCAATGGTGCTAGCTGGGCTCACCACAACCTCCGCTTCTCGGGTTCAAGCGATTCTCCTACCTCAGCCTCCCGAGTAGCTGGGATTACAGGTGCCCGCCACCATGCCTGGCTAATTTTGTATTTTTAGTAGAGACAGGGTTTCTCCACGTTGGTCAAACTGGCACGATCTCAGGTGATCTGCCCACCTCGGCCTCCCAAAGTGCTGGGATTACAGGCGTGAGCCACCACACCTGGCCGAAACAAATTTCTTTCTAAGCTTCTTAATTTTGTATACCCTAAGATAAATATATTTAAGTTAGTTGATCTAACATAAAGAAGTTTAAATTGTTCTTGGTAAAAAATTTTCATTTCTAAAACCTTTAGTTTATTATGGTCTAAACTACTGAGCCGCCAAATTCAGATCTGAAGCACATGAAAATGAAATATTTTTAGAAGGTAATATCAGAGATAAATTCTACAACCTATTGGCCAAGCTTTTTATAAAGAGCATATCATGAATATGTGCACGTGTATATGCTTAAAATCTTCTTTAAACTGTATTGAATTTTATGCTTAACCATGATTTATTTTCATAAAGCACAAATTATTTGTCTTTCAACATTTTCTTACCACTCTGGAGTGTATTTCTTTGGCATACAATGGGAATAAAAATTCTGATTCCCCTTCCAAGCGCAGTCCATCTTCTGTCACACGCAAGTGGCCCATTCCTGCCTGTTAAAAAAAAAAAAAGACCATGCATATTTTTTTTATTGCTTGCTTTTTCATTCCTCTTACTATTGACTTAAATCACACATGTATTTCCATATATTGCCTACCATCTTTTCTGTATTTCTCCTAAATACTGTATTTAAAACTTCACATCTTTTAATTCAATATTCAATATTATTAAATCTTGTATAAATACAAAGAGCTGTTTAGAAAACATAAAATTTCAAGAGTCATTTTATAATAAACACTCACGAGCCCATCACTATGTAAGAAAAAGAATCTTACTATTTTTTTTTAATTTAAATTAAGTTACAATAAAATTAAATGTTTTGAGGTGTACAGGTCTATGAGTTTTAACACATATATAGATTTGTGTAATCATCAACACAATCAGAATATAGTACAGTTCCATCACCTGCCCCAAAATACCATAAATACCATCATCTGAATTCACTATGTAGTAAATGTTTATTGAGCACTTCTTAAGTGAAAAGCAAAACAGGAGGATGTAGAGGTCTGTTCAAGGTGCCTGCTCTCAAGGAGTTTACAGTCATGAAGGGTTACCAGATTGGGTGGCAGACATGATTCTGGAGGTCACCAATGACCGCTGTGCTGTTAAAACTTGTGGGCATTTCATGCCCTTTGCATTCTCAGGGGCATTTGGCACTGGACCCTTTCCTCCTTGAAACACTGTCCTCCTTTGGTTTCCATGATGCTGTGCTTGTCTGGGTTCCTCCCATCTCCAGAACCACATTCTCCGTCTCCTAACAGGCTTGTCCTCCCTACCCAGCCCTTGACTACAGGCTCCCTCAAGTTCAGTCTTAGGCCCTTTCCTGCGTTCATGCTATGAATTGGCTTTCATTTACTATTTCATTGTGGAGGCTTATCCGTTTTTTTTCCAAATTTTAAAAATTGTAGTAAAATGTCATATACATTTTACCATCTTAACCACTTTTAAGAGTACAGATCCATGCTATTAAGTATATTCATGATGTTGTGTGACCATCACCACCAACCATCTCTAGAACTGCTTTCATCTTGCACAATTAAACACTGTACCCATTAAACAATTAACTCCCTCTTCTCCCCTCTACCCAACCCCCTGGCAACCACCATTCTACCTTCTTGTTTTAAAGTTTTAATATGTAATTGAGGCATTGTACTTGTACACATTTGGGGGACAATCTGAAATATATGTATACGGCGATAAGGTCAAATCTTACGGCATTTCTGTCTCTATGAATTTGATTATTTTAAGTACCTCACGTAAGTGGAATCACATCGCATTATCTTTTTGTGGCTGGCTTATTTCACTTAGCATAATGTCCTCTAGGATCATTCATGTTATAGCATATTATGACATTTCTGTCTTTTCAAGGCTGAATCATATTCTACCGTGTGTACAGGCCATATTTTGTTCATCCATTGATGGATACTTGGGTGGCTTCCATATTTTAGCCATTGTAAACAATGCTGCTATGA
Organism: Rhinopithecus bieti; assembly: GCF_001698545.2. Classification (NCBI taxonomy): domain Eukaryota; kingdom Metazoa; phylum Chordata; class Mammalia; order Primates; family Cercopithecidae; genus Rhinopithecus; species Rhinopithecus bieti. The sequence continues at coordinate 1,210,746 of NW_016806031.1, read as the reverse complement.
ACATGGGTGTGCAAACATCTCTTTGATTCCCTGTTTTCAATTCTCTCAGTATATAGCCAAAAGCAGAATTGATCGATCATATGGGAATTCTATTGTTAATTTTTTGAGAACTGCCATACTGTTTCCTATGGTAGCTATTCAATTTTATATTCTAACAGTGCACAATACTTCCAATTTCTCCACATCCTCCCTAACACTTGGTATTTTCTGTTTGAGAGTAGCCATCCCCATGGAAGAATCCATTTTTATCTGTAAATAGTCTGTTCTGAGTTTCATACCCATATACCTGATTGCCTACCTCTCCTCCCCTTCTGACTGTCTTAAAAGCATCTGAATTCAACCAGTTGAGCTTTGAACTTTCCTCTCTTCCCCAAATAGAAAGCATTATTTAAAAAAGGAAAGCAGGACAGTCCAAAGGATGAAACAAAGCAATAAGGGACATTTTACGTTGTGACAGGTGACTTTCTAGGATAGAGATATGTTACCCTGGCCTGAATCTTATCTGCTAGGCAATAGACTTCTACTTTCAAAGACATCATCAGTTGAAAGCTCCGTTAACAAGAACCAAATTAAATGTGTGGTTATGCCATGTGGTTCAATCCATAAACTACAATTCGAACTGACATTTGGGAGTGGTGGCATTAGCAGTGAGCATGTGGAAGCCCCACACACTGCTGGGTGCAGCTACCTCCCACACTGGGTAGATGAGCACTTCTGAGCTTGTTTTTTTTTTTCTTTATGGAATCTCACTCTGTCTCCCAGGCTGGAGTGCAGTAGTGCAATCCTGGCTCACTGCAACCTCCACCTCCAGGGCTCAAGTGATTCTCTCACCTCAGCCTCCAGAGTAGCTGGGATTACAGGTGTGTGCCACCATGCCCGGCTAATTTTTGTATTTTGAGTAAAGATGGGATTTCGTCATGTTGGCCAGGCTGGTCTTGAACTCCTGACCTCAGGTGATCTGCCCACCTCAGCCTCCCAAAGTGCTGGGTTACAGGTGTGAGCCACCGTGCCTGGCCTTCTGAGCTCTTTTATACGTGTGATGCACTGGGAGGTTTTGTCTGAAGAAAGGGCTCAGTCTAAAGAGGTTGACAACTACTGTTCGGGATTTTCTCATGGGATCCAGCCAAGCATTTATAGTATAGTTTATAAACTTAAACCAACATCAGAAAATTATAAAAATCGATCATGTATGCATAATCAGCCAATTTTTAAAGCAAACATTTCCATTAAAGATTTTATGGCCTAGAGTTAAACAAAGCAGAATTTCAAGATTACAAATTCTGTTCTGAAAATTTGCTGTTGAATTTTTGGGTTCAAGTATACATATGGTGGCAGTTTTCTGGACTCTACTTGTTATATCACCAAAAAAACCCTAATGTTAATCCTAGCCTCTGTGGTCGCTAATTTACATAGTCAGATTGCCAAAGCTGACTGTTCATTGTCATTTCTTTCTCTGGCTGTTACTTTCTTTATTTGAAAAACATACAGGAGGCCGG
>NW_016806031.1:1195519-1205509 GCF_001698545.2 Rhinopithecus bieti | reverse complement strand
AAAAAAAAAAAAAAAAAAAGAAAAGAAAAGAAAAAAGAAAAACATACAGGAAAATAATGAAGCTACTCAAAAAAAAAAAAAAAGAAAGAGGGACTCATTCCCAGCTCATCCTAAGAGGCAGCATTATCCTGATACCCAAACCTGGCAGAGACACAACAAAAAAGAAAACTTCAGTTCTATATCCTTGATGAACACAGATGCAAAAATCTTCAACAAAATACTAGCGAACCGACTCCAGCAGAACATCAAAAAGCTAATCCACCATGATCAAGTAGGTTTTATCCCTGCAATTCAAGGTTGCTTTAACATATGCACATAAATAAATATGATTCATTATGCAAACAGAACTAAAGACAAAAAGCACATGATTATCTCAATAGATGTAGAAAAAGCTTTCAATAAAATTCAACACCCTTTTCTGTTGAAACTCTCAATAAACTAGGTATTGAAGGAACATACTTTAAAATAAGGAGACATCTATGACAAACCCACAGCCAATATCATACTGAATGGTTAAAAGCTGGAAGCATTCCCCATGAAAACCGGCACAAGACGAGGAAGGAGGCCCTCTCTTACTACTCCTATTCAACATAGTATTGGAAGTCCTGGTCAGAGCAGGCAAGAGAAAGAAATAAAAGGTATCCAAATAGGAGGAGAGAAAGTCAAACTACTCCTGTATGCAGATGACATGATTCTATATTGAGAAAACCCCATAGTCTCTGCCCAAAAGCTCCTTGAGATGATAAGCAATTCCAGCTAAGTTTTGGGATACAAAACCAGTGTACAAAAATCAGTAGCATCCCTATACATTAACAGCACCCCTAAGCTGAGAGCCAAATCAAAAGTGCAGTCCCATTCGCAATTGCCACAAAAAGAATAAAACACCTAGGAATACAGCTAACCAAGGGGTGAAAGATCCCTACAATGAGAATTACGAAACACGCTCAAAGACATCAGAGATGACACAAATGGAAAATATTCCATGCTCATGAAAAGGAAGAATCAGAATCATTAAAATGGCCATACTACCCAAAGAAATTTGCAGATTCAATGTTATTCCTGTCAAACTACCCATGACATTCTTCACAGAGTTAGCAAAACTATTCTAAGGTTCATATGGAACAAAAAGAAAAGAGCCCAAATTAGTCAAGACAATCCTAAGCAGAAGGAGCAAGGCTGGAGGAATCACATTGCCCAACTTCGAACTGGACTACAAGGCTACAGTAACCAAAAGAGCACGGTACTGGCACTAAAACAGACACAGACCAATAGAACAAAATACAGAGCCCAGAAATAAGGCCACACACCTACAGCCATCTGATCTTTGACAAAGCTGACAAGAACAAGCAAAGGGGAAATGACTGCCTATTCAATCAATGGTGCTGAGAGAGCTGGCTAGCCACATGCCTAAGATTGAAACTGGACCCCTTCCTTACACCATATAAAAAAATCAATGCAAGATGGATTAAAGAACCAAAAGTAAAACCTAAAACTATAAAAACCCTGGAGGATAAGCTAGGAAATACCATTTAGGATATAGGAACTGGCAAAAATTTCATGATGAAAACAGCAAAAGCAACTGCAACAAAAGCCAGAATTGACAAATGAGACCTAATTAAAGAGCTTTTGAGCAGCAAAAGAAACTATCAACAGAGTAAACAGGCCACCGACAGAATGGGAGAAAATATTTGCAAACTTTACATCTGACAAAGGTCTAATCTCCAGAATCTACAAGGAACTTAAACATACAAATGAAAAACAAACAGCCTCATTAAAAAGTGGGCAAAAGACATGAACCAACACTTTTCAAAAGAAAACATACATGTGGCCAACAAGCACATGAAAAAATGTTCAGCATCACTAATCATTAGAGAAAAGGAAATCAAAACCACAATGAGATATAATCTCACACCAGTCAGAACGAGTATTATTAAAAAGTCAAAAATAATAAATGCTGGTGAGGTTGCAGAGAAATAGCAAACACTTACATGCTGCCGGTGAGAGTGTAAATTAGTTCGAGCATCGTGGAAAGCAGTGTGGCAACTTAGCAAGGAACTAAAAACAGAACTACCATTCAGCCCAGCAATCCTCCCATTACTGGGTATATACCCAAAGAATAAAAATTGTTCTACTATAAACACACATGCATGCATTGTGTTCACTGCAGCACTACTCACAATAGCAAAGACATGGAATCAACTTAAATGTCCATCGACAGTAGACTAGATAGGCTGGGCACAGTGGCTCACACTGAGATTACAGTTCCTGTAATCCCAGCACTTTGGGAGACCAACGCAGGTGGATCATCTGAAATTAGGAGTTGAAGACCAGTCTGGCCAACATGATGAAACCCCATCACTACTAAAAATACAAAAAGTAGTTGGGTGTGGTGGCGCATGCCTGTAGTCCCAGCTACTCGGAGGCTGAGGCTGGAGAATCGCTTGAACCCGGGAGGTGGATGTTACAGTGAGCCAAGATCGTGCCACTGCACTCCAGCCTGGGCGACAGAGCAAGACCCTGTCTCAAACAAACAAACAAACAAACAAACAGTAGACTGGATAAAGAAAATGTGGTACATATACACTATGGAATACTATGCAGCCATAAGAAGGAATGAGATCACGTCCTTTGCAGGAACATGGATGGAACTGGAGGCCATTATCTTTAGCATACTGACACAGGAACAGAATATCAAATACTGCATGTTCTCTCACTTATAAGTGGGAGCTAAATAATGAGAACACATGGACACACATAGGGGGAAAAACAGACCCTGGGACCTAATTGAGGGTGGAGGATGGGAGGAGGGAGAGGTTCAGAAAACAAACAAGCAGACAAAAAACTATCAGGTACTGCGTAGTACCTGGGTGATGAAATAATCTGTAAACCAAATGCCCAAGTCACGAGTTTCCCTGTATAACAAACCTACACATGTATTCCTGAACCTAAAATAAAAGTTAAAATATTTTTTAAAAAGAAAAAAAGTAGGAATTGACATAAGATGACCTGTTTCACTTGCAAGATCCTCTTATTTTAATAAAAAATAAATCTATAAACTTCTGCAAACAACACATCACCAAACAAATGCTTGAAATGAAAAGAAGATGCCTAGGTGTTTTAGTTTTTTACAAGTCAGACAAATTCAGGTGTAATTTACAAACAATAAGATTTACCCTAAATACAATTTCATGAAATAAAGTTCACTAAATAAAATGTCCCTAAGAACTAAACATTTCTGTGAATTTTCACAAGCTCATACAGTCGTACAACTCATCAAGATACAAGACAGCTCTACCACCATAAAATAATGCCCTGTGGCTGGGTGCTGTGGCTCATTTTGGGAGGCCTAGCTGGGCGGATCGCTTGAGCCCAGGAGTTTAAGACCAGCCTGGGCAACATGGCAAAACCCCATCTCTACAAATAATACAAAAATTAGTTGGGTGTGTTGGTGGGTGCCTGCAGTCCCAGGTACTCTGGAGGCTGAGCTGGGAGGATTGCTTGAGCCCAGGAGGTGGAGGCTGTGATTAAGCCACTGCACTTTAGCCTGGGCACTGGAGTGAGAACCTGTCTCAAATGATAATAAATAACAATACTAATGTTCCGTGCCCCTCTGCAGGCTCCTTCCTTGTTCACCACACCCATTCCTTGGTAGCTACTGATCTCATTTCTGTCCCTGAAGCTTTGCCTGTTCCAGAACATAACATAGATGGTCATGTAGTATGTAGACTTTCCAGATAAACTTCTTTCACTAAAATGTTACATCTGATGTCCATCCATGTGGATGTCAGTAGCTTGTTTCTTTCTATGGATGAGCTGTATTCCATTGGTTGTGTGCCAGCTTGCCCATTCAAGGACATTTGAGTTGTTTGTTGACAATTATGAGAAAAAGCTGCTACAAACTTTTACGTACAGTTTGTATGGCAGGTCTAAGGTTAACTTTTTAAGAACAAGAACAAGCAACTGTCAAAATGTTGTTTTCCAAAGAGGCTGCACCATTTTGCATTCCCATAAACAATATAGGACAGTTATAGTTGTTCCACATTCTTGTCAGCACTTGGTACTGCCAGGTTTTTTTTTTTTTCCATTCTTAATAGGTGTATAATGAATTTTTTTTCTTTCTGGGATTTTAATTTCTTTAAAAGAATTCATCCAAATGATTATGGTCACAAACATGGTTTTAACAAAAAGATTGCTCGCCTACCACATCAGTGCATGACGGACGTGGACAGGCAGCCATAAGCTCTCCTCTTTGAGCTGCCTCATGATGCCATCTTCATTTGAAACAAGGGGGATTCATGGCAAAATTAGGAAAAGAGCTTCATTTTCCTTTTTCCTAAATTATTCTAAAAATAAGACAAGCCAGGGTAGAAAAACCAATGCACTGTGAAGATAAAAAGAAAAACTGAAAAGATTCATTGTCCTAAAATTTGCCAGCTCCCTCATTCCGGGGCAGCTTCCCACATATAAAAGGAAAAAAACCTCTCAAATTGACTTGCTGAATCTTCCCTGTTTTCCTTTTTGTTGACAGCTCTGTTTTCTTTTTTGCTGTACAACATCACCCTTTCTAGAACTCTTTTCATCTTCCTAAACTGAAACTCTGTACCCACTAAACACTTTGCATTTCCTTCTACCCCCAGCCCCTGGTAACCACCATTCTACTTTCTGTCTCTATGAATTTGACTACTCCAGGTACTGCATATAAGTGGAATCTGAAATATTTGTCCTTTTCCACTTATTTCACCTTATTCTAGTTCCTTTGCCTTTAAATGTAAGTTTTTAAATAAGCTTGTTGATTCTACAAACATTTGTGCTAGGATTTCAGTTGGCATTGTGTTGAATACAAGTGTCAGCTTGGGAAGAATTGACATCTTAATATCACGTATTCCAGTGCATAAACACTCTCTATTTTTCCATTTATTTAATTTAAAATGTCTTTCATCAGTGTTTTTTTTTTTTTTTTTTTGGTCTCAGCCTACAGATATTATACAGTTACAATACATACAGATATATTTTTCTTGGGTTTTGCATAATTACTTTATGTCTCTTGGTGACATCATAAGTGATTTTAATTTTATTTCATATCAGCTTTCATGTAGTCAGTATTGATTTGGTATATGCTTTTTCTTTTATTTGCAAACTGTTGCAGTTGTTTTCTTTTAATTGTCTCTTATAAGCAGCATAATAGATGGTTTTTTTAAAATGCAATTTGATAATGTGTTGTAATAATAGTTTGATGTTTATAGTCACTGTAATCACTGGGTGAGTAGAACCCCCACTGCCCAGCACTGAAATCCCCCAGTGCGGAGTGTTGGAGCACAAGTGGAACAGGAAGGGCATCTGCCTGAAGGAGAGGGTGTGGCAGAGGTAGGAGAATGGAAACATGAATGGGATGGACTGAATAAGTAAATGAACAATGGGAGCCAAGCTCCTCATTGTAGGGGAAAGGAGGTACAAACATAGAAAGGGAGAAAACCAGGTTAAACCCTGTGATATTGAACAGAAAATGAAATTTGTCTGAACTCACCATTTTTAATGCATATATAGATAGGCACAGAAATAGATAGGCACAGAAATAAATGTTGATGTATGTAGGGGGGTGTGTGTGTCTGTGTGTTTGACATGTCCTCTCAGAGGGCCTGGGAGCACAAGACCAGCAAGAACATCTGGCTCTGGACTCATTCTCCACTAAAAGGAGCAAGGGCTCCTTGGAGAAACAGCTAATTCCAGGGCTGGAATAAGGAAAGGACAAGGTGAGCATGGAAGATGTTGTGTCAGAAAGGAAGGGCTCAAAGAGTGTTATGGACGGTGAAATGACAAAAGCCTGCTCAGAAGGGCTCCCACAAGCCAAATCGGAGAAAGTTTGAGCATCAAAATAAATGTCAGTAAAAGGCTGAGAGCCCCCTGGATAAAACTGGAAACTTTGAGTCCATGGGGATGTGCATAAATTAATGAATACATTGAAAGGTGCACGAAGAACTAGATACTTAAGTAGTTTCAAACCACCTCCTCACAAAATAATTCTAATTGTAAATGGGAAACTCATAATTTTACAGTCAAGCCTGGCCCTTTAATTAACTGGTGAAAGTGATAAATGATACAAAATAATGTTTCAATTTCAGAACCCTTAATGTTATCACATCTGCAAAGTCCCTTTGGCCACGGAAGGTAACATTTGGGTGTTAGGATGTGGATATCTTTGGGGAATCACCATTCAACCTACCGACACTTACTCACTGAGGCTGAGGTGGTGGAAGCTGCTGAGGTTCTTGTCAAACTTCCATGAGTATTTACACCAGCTGGGATCTAGTTGAAGTGCAGACACTGATTCGGTGGAACTGGGGTGGAAACTGAGATTGTACATTTCTCATGAGCTCGCAGTGGTTGCTGCTGCTGCTCCAGGGACTGTGCTCACTGGCAAGAGCATAGCAATGGTTCAGAACCTTGACTGCACATTGGGAGCACCTGGAGAGCCGTAAGAAGCTTGACTGCACATTGGGAGCACCTGGAGAGCCGTAAGAAGCTTGACTGCACATTGGGAGCACCTGGAGAGCCTTAAGAAGCTTGACTGCACATTGGGAGCACCTGGAGAGCCGTAAGAACCACAGACACCTGGGCCCTACTCTCAGAGGTTGAGATGAAATTACTCTATTGCATGATCTGGGCATTGGGAATTTATGAAGCTTCCAGGTAATTCTATTGTGTAGCTAGGGTTAGAAACCTTGAGTGTTGTGTGAGAATTTTCTATGGCCTGTGTCTGGCTTAGTAGGACAAAATGTACTCAGTAGTTAGCAGTGCTTGCATTGGTGTGTGGGGTGTGTGTGTGTGTGTGTGTTTCCTGTTTGGGGTTGGAATTTGGGGTTGGTAGGAGATTTCCATTCTGGTGCATTTGCCCGTGTAGTGTAGGCTCACTCTGGACTAGAAGTAAAGACAAATGAGATTTAATTTTTCCTAACATTTCACATATTGTGCTCTGTGCTGGGAGCCCATTCCACCAGCACTTGCCCCCTCCTCTCTGTATTATGCGTGTCTAGCACTGTGCCTGGCACATTATAAATGCTTGTTGAATTCTACTGTATTAGACTAAATCCCCATCTGGAGGCATTCATACTTCAGCAGAAGAAAGAAAGAATAGTAAGAACTATAGTAGATGTATATAATATAATGCCGAGAACAGCGTGGAATGGGAGGAGCCTGTAGTTGCACCTTATTAGAGTGACTCTTCAACTAACACATACGTAGGAGTAAAACCTCAGAAAATATTGGAATTTTCGGGTTTTGTAATTACAACAAAATCAAATACAATTGAAAATTACCTGATTGAAGCTACTTCAGTCTGTATAGACTGACTCAGAAACAGCAGGATCTGTTATTATCTTGCAGGCTTCCTACTGTTCCAGTCACATACGTAGAAAATGGAAACCACTAAAACGTCCTATTAGATACCAGCATGATGCCTACATGCCTGACCTAAACAAAAGTTAGATACACAACACCTTTGAATGAATCTCCTTCTTATCTTTTTTTTTTTTTTTTTTTTATCAGATGGAGTCTTGCTTGTGCTCAGGCTGGAGGCAATGGGCATGATCATCAGCTCACTGACAACCTCCACCTCCCGGGTTCAAGTGATTCTCCGGCCTCAGCCTCCTGAGTAGCTGGGACTGCAGGTGTGCACCACCACGCCTGGCTAATTTTTGTATTTTTAGTAGAGACAAGGTTTCACCATGTTGGTCAGATCGGTCTTGAACTCCTGACCTCATGATCCACCCGCCTCGGCCTCCCAAAGTACTGGGATTACAGGCGTGAGCCACCACACTAAGCCCCTCCTATCTTTAAGTGGCAACAAAATATGTGAGGCAAAGCCATAAGCTATGTCAATGCTCTGAAGACCAAAAATTGAAATTTCTGTTTTCCTATTATCTGAAATTTGACTATTTCTCTATTAACAAGTAATTTCTTAAAATAATAGAATTTAATATATACATTTTCACTGTTGAACTAGTCTTTAAAATTTTATTCTTTTAACTTAATGCATTTGTGATAATTTCAAGTCATTGGCAGGTAACAAAAGTAACAATGTAAAATTACTTTTTCAAATATCAACCTAATTTATCAGCCATTATTAGTCTGAATGCTTTAGATTTAAACTTTTTCATCTATGGGTGGAGACTGTAGTGGCATAAAATATGGGCCTCTATTTGTACTTCTTTTTTTTTGAGAGAGAGTCTCTCTCTGTCGCCCAGGCTGGAGTGCAGTGGCGTGATCTCGGCTCACTGCAAGCTCCACCTCCCAGGTTCATGCCATTCTCCTGCCTCAGCCTCCCGAGTAGCTGGGACTACAGGCACCAGTTATTTTGGCTCATAATTTTCCCACCATAGAATTCTCAATATCAAGGCTCATAATTTTCCCACCATAGAATTCTCAATATCAAAAAACACAGTAATTTCCTGAGTTTTTCCTAGACTCAAATGGATATATTCATTTCAACAAAGTAAGGCTGTCCCTGTTAACCAACATTCAGATGCCTTGATCTATTTGTATTAATACAATAAAAGCAGCACAATACCTGTCATGGGAGGAAATGAACAGAAGTAAGTATAGCATGTCCAATCTCTGTTCAATCAGCAGTTAAATTTGAGTGAGTGCAGAAATATTGGTCACTCTCTGATATTGATTTTTAAATTGACAATATGTTGAGTTTACTACCCTTTCCCAACAAATTTCATTTTTTAAGTTTATGAATTTAATATTTATCATTACTATCTTAACAAACAAGTTAAATAATTTTAGTGTTATAGTTTATTTTACATTTATTTTAGTGAAGCATAACATCTTCAGAAAAGTGAACAAATTGTAACTCTACTGAATGTACCAGGTTATATCCCCACCAACTCTTTCTGAAATCTCTTTATGTTCCAGTGGTATATTAGTGTTTACATGCCATAAGGTTTGAATTATTGTAGTTTTATAAAGAACTTACATATATTTTATAATATGATTTGTGATTTTTCTTCTACCCCATTTTCTAGCTAATTGAGACCAAAATATAGATGTATAATGAACACTAACATGTTTTCTTACTAAATACATATATGATACACTTTTTATTTGTTTCAATAGTTTTTCTTTAATTCTCCGGGTTTCATAAGGTAACACTAAAATTACGTGCAAGTTTTTTTTCTCAAATCATCTTCTATTAATCTATTTCTATTCCTTATTTAACTAACTCTGTTGTTGCATTTGTCAAACTTTCAGAAAAATGCCAAATTACAGTAGTGATATCAGACATACTTTTCTTGTTCTTGGCTTCAGTGGGCTTTTTTTTTTTCCAGTGTCTCTGGGCTTTTGGTCGTATGTTCTTGGCTGCTGGTTTGTTGTAAATACTTTTTATCATGTTAGGGAAGTATATTCATCAGCTACTTATTCTCATTACCACCATTTATGACTTCTCATGTAGGGCCATTGAGTAGGGTTGATTTTTGAATCAAATGCAATGGAAAATGGAATGGATACAAATCCTAACTCTCATTTTCTGGTTGTGTGATCTCAGTAAAAATATTTAATTTCTGACAATTCAGTTGAAGTGTACCTGTATTTGTTGAGTGCCTATTATGTGGTAGCAGTATACTAGATGCTAGTAAAAATAATAAAAATAGACAAGCCTACTTTCATATCTTGTAAAGTAGAGCTGATTAAAAGATGCAGGAGAAGAGGTAGGAGAGGAGCTACCATAGAATAACTCCAGACACAAGAAGAGAAGAATCACAGGACAGAAAAGACTCAGGAATTCTCAGATGGTCTGTTCATTTTAGCAATACAGATGATACAACTGGAAAATCAGAAAAGACTGACATGGCGCCTTACAAGGATGACACACAACTTCATGAAGAATTCATATTTTTAAAATATGCATTTGAAAATTTTCATAATAGACGGTAAAGGCAAAAAATAATCAGGGGGACTGGCATATATATATATATATATATATATAAT
>NW_016806031.1:1181566-1195081 GCF_001698545.2 Rhinopithecus bieti | reverse complement strand
ATATATATATATATATATATATATAATGATAAATTTATTATAATTGAAAATGTTGGGTTCTAAAACACTAGCAAAAGAGGCAACAGAAAGGTAGATACAACATGTAGCTCTGAAATAGTCTCTATTCATAAGAGCTTACAGTATGACAACAAATGCATAATAACTATTGGGAAACATACAATTATTCAATAAACGGTGTTCAGGAAACCATTTGAGGATAAAAATCAAATTAGAACCTCTCCTCATATAAAATATTTGGAACAGTAGTCTCTTAATTTGGAAAAGGAGGCATTGTAAAGAGCATTTATATACCCGGAGTGATGGTGCTTTCCACATTCTAACACACCACACAAAGGTTATCATCATCATCATCATCATCATCATGCTCATTATTATAACTGTCATCATTTATGACTACCCAGGAATTAAAAACAGATTTCCACATAGCTGTATGTGCTTCTCAATATATTACCAACAGTGTGGTGGAACCCAGACTAGATCATCAAACAGAATATACTTTGAGATTAAATTAAGAGTATCAGGACAACCGGCATAAGTCTACATTGAATCAATTAGTCCACATCATTTTATGCAATTAACAACTGAGACCTATATTACAGTTGTATCATCAACTGTATTGATGCTTTTGCTACTAACCTGGACATTTCACATACAAAGAAAAGTCAGTGTTAGACAACAATGTATATATACCTCTCAGCAAATTTTGGAAAGCAACAACTTTAAGACCATACTTATTTTATACAACAATTTACTCAAGTGCATTTGCAAAGAGATGGAAAAATTTGTGAGGGAATATCGAGGTCCATTAAACATCATATTTTGTTAACAAAATAATAGACTAGTAAATTTTTATAGTAATGTTGGATCCATCAACCTGTCTGCAAACCCTTTGGTAATTTTTTGTTATAAATCTAGTAATAAATTTGTGTCATTCCTTCTTGGTCATTGCTAACTTCATATACACAAACACCTGTGAAAGTTATCTTTCATATTTACACATTTTTTGAATCATAAAATATTTATTGGGTACCAAATTATATGTATGGCACTGTGATATGGCTGAGGATTCAAAAAAGTATAGTGTTCTACTGGCCCCTGAATTTCTCTGACACAAATAGATACACCCCTACTATAGACAAATTCAGGGGTTCTGAATGGAACTTGCACAAAGAGTATTGGAGAATTTGGGGAATGCCTCTCAGAAGACGTGAGATTTGCATTGGGTCAAGCTGGAAGGGTGCATCTTGAAAGAGTTTTAGATATTTAGTAGAATGTCCATGATAATTCTGTCATGGAGAGATTACTCTGGAGTAACATGTTCAAGATTCTAATATGCTTCATTGCTAAGAAAAGGTAGATGGCCGGGCGCGGTGGCTCAAGCCTGTAATCCCAGCACTTTGGGAGGCCGAGACGGGCGGATCACGAGGTCAGGAGATCGAGACCATCCTGGCTAACACGGTGAAACCCCGTCTCTACTAAAAAAAAATGCAAAAAACTAGCCGGGTGAGGTGGCGGGTGCCTGTAGTCCCAGCTACTCGGGAGGCTGAGGCAGGAGAATGGCGTAAACCTGGGAGGCGGAGCTTGCAGTGAGCTGAGATCTGGCCACTGCACTCCAGTCCGGGCGATAGAGCGAGACTCCGCCTCAAAAAAAAAAAGAAAAGAGAAAAAAGAAAAGGTAGATAATTATCCTCTTCTACATATCTCATTTTTTGGATACTGTCTTCTTTGAAATTGTTATTTCACATTTTGTGCACATAGTCTTGTAAGTTACTGAACATCTGAAATTGGTCTGACTTCCACATTTGGCCGTTATGTATAGCCTACATCTTATTGCTGTAAGATGATGGCAACTATCCACAAAATATGTCTTTGTTTAGGTCTTTTTTTTTTTTTTTTTTTTTTTTTAACTCTCAGCTTACTCTATTAACACTTACTAAATCATCCACGCTGGAATCCATATTTCCATATTGTACCAGTGGGGTGGTGGTTTTTGTCTGAGTGCAACTTTTCACATTATTTTTATAATGAGAAGTTTAACAGGATAGCAGGTACTTTTCATGTTATACTAAAATAGAATAAAATAAAGAATAACTTTCGTCAAAGGATTTCATAATTTTGTGCCAGGTTTAAACTGAGCATTTAATTAACATAAATAATCACTAATGGTCCTTGTTCCATGAGTGTGTGTGTGCTATCGAAAAATCACAGATTGAACATAATCCTAATGAAAACCAAGACTCTTACCCAGTCTGAATCCTAAGCTAATATTCTTTTCACTGTTTTTACAGTGTCTCAAAATAGGCTTTTCTAAATAAAACCTAATCAAGTACATAAGATTAGTTGGTTTATAATTTCAAGATACTATCTTTGTTATCATTTGTGAGAAAAAACTATGTTACCAGAAGACATTAACTGTTTCCTATTATTGGTAGAAATGGGAAGAAAGTGAATAGATCTGCATCGGGAGCCCATTAGTTTTGCTATAACAATATTCCCTGCGACAGGAAAGTGCGTCCTAGTTCCAGTTGGGGCTGATGAACGTCCCTCCTTGCAGCAAGAGCCTATAGCTTAGGAGACCAGGTGTGCTGTTGCCTTCTTTTTTTCCAATTGCTGTAATATGGTTAAATCACTCATAAAAATTATAATAAAAGAGAAAATTGAAGGCATATCCCTGTGATAAAAATTAAAACTATAGTGCTATTTGTATCTTTAGACACTGGTAATAATGGGATTTGTATCACTGATATCCACGATAATGAAATTCCTCTGTACTTGGAATAGCTCTAGGTTTATCTTCCTCCTCCAAACTCAGTCTTGATAATATCTTGTCTTCTAAGAAAGAAAATTCCATTAAGTTAGTACATGTTCCTACTGTCTGTGACCTCTGCTTCAACCCTACTCTATTACAAGTAGCATATAAATCCAACATTTCAATTTGGTTTTTGGACTGGAAAGCACTGATATAATACCTTTTAGAAAGACATAAATAATTTGAGAAAATGCCAGGTACTGGTTAAAAATGCTACAGTGTCATATTTTTCTTTTAATCACAGTTCCATTCATTTGAAAAACAAATGGGATGGAGATGCAGGTGGTTTAAGGCATCAATATCACACTGCTGAAAATCAAATGACAGTGTGAGTTGGGCATCATTAAGGCAGGGATGGAGGAGAACAGCAGGGGATAGGGTTGGTCTGGGCACCAGATACCTCTCTGCCACCAGCACAGTGTAGAGTAAGGCAGTTGGAAGACCAGTGGTAAAATGTTTCTAAATGGAGCCACCAAGAATGTCAGATAGGCACAGCAAAGAAGTGGACGTCTCTTCCTTGGTTTGTGTGCCAGATAATACACCACTGCTCTTCCTTCCTACACGTTGCTTTCCCTGGGGAGATGTTACTGTAAGGGAGACCACTACTACTCCTGCTGCCCTCCTCCCCCAACCTTGCCTAGTTCACAAGACAAGGAGAGAGAGAGAAAGCAAAAAGTTGGAAAAAACAAAAGTAAGATAAATAGCCAGACAACCTTGGCACCACCACTCGGCCCTAGGAGTTAAAAAAAGCAATCATAATAACATCAACCCCTGACCTAAACTACTTGTGTTATCTGTAAATTCCAGACACTGTATGAAAAAAGCATTGTAAGACTTTTTGTTCTGTTAGCTGATGCATGTAGCCTCCAGTCACGTTTCCCACGTTTGCTCAATTTATCACCTTTTCACATGGACCCCTTAAAGCTGTAAGCCTTTAAAAAGGCCAAGAATTTCTTTCTTGGGGAGCTCGACTCTTAAGACGCCAGTCTGCCAACGCTCCTGGCCGAATAAAAAACCTCTTCCTTCTTTAATCTGGTGTCTGAGTTTTGTCTGCGGCTCATCCTGCTGCAACTGAAACAGCAGGGGTTTGGTCTAGGTCCTCCTGTTTGCTGCACAGAAAGCCAATGACTGAAGTGACATGGAAGAAGGCTTTAACTGGGTGCTGCAGCCCAGGAGATGGGAGCTCAGTCTCAAATTAATCTCTGATCAACTAAAACTAGGGGTTTTTACAGCAGGGAAGAAATTTAACAATGTGTAGGAAAACAGGAACTAGGGTAGGACAAGGAAGCAACCATGATGAATGTGGGGTCAGGCATTTTATTGTCTGGATGTGGTGACCTGGTAAATTTCAGTTCTTTGATACTTTTTTTGAGAGGTCTGAAGGCCCTTTCCCGAGAAAGGAACTCAGATAAAACAAATGCAAGTTTCAAGCTTTAAGACCAGAAGGGTCAATTTTTGTTTATCCAAAAAACTGTCTGTGGAACAACTGGGTCAGTTTCAGAGAGTTCCTTTCATGGCCAAGTTTGTTAGAGGCCTCCCTGTAGCTGAGGCCATACTGCCCTTCCTTAGGCAGCACACAGGAGCCAGCCCCAGGGAGCAGAGCAAAACCACCCCCAGGCTAAGCCACGGTCAACTGCAGGTGACTGCATGCAGCTGCCTTAGGGGCACCTGCCAGCCTCTCAATGATGAAGGCAAGCAAAGTGTGATGATGAACAAAGATATCTTAAGATACACTATAGCACTAACCACTAAAAATATGGTAGACATTCTGTTTGTTCATATAACTATCACAGTAAGTCTTTTTTAAAAAATAAAATCTCTGTCCAATCTGATAAAATTTTATTTATAAAATATATTTGCAAAGTGTGTTCATATTTGTAAAATACTGAACATGCTCCCAGAAAGCATTTTAGTATAAGTCATTTTAGTTTTGGATAAATTTGATCTCTTTAAGTTCAGTAAATGATCAAGGACAGATACAATATAATTTTAGTAGTTTGCATTGTCATCTTTTCTTACTTATTTTTGAAACGGAGTCTCACTCTGTCACCCACGTTGGAGTGCTGTGGCGCCATTTGGGCTCACTGCAACCCCCACTTCCTGGGTCAAGTGATTCTCCTGCCTCAGTCACCCAAGTAGCTGAGATTACAGGCACGTGCCACCACGCCCAGCTAATTTTTATATTTTTAGTAGAGACGGGGTTTCACCATGTAGGCCAGGCTGGTCTGAATTCCTGGCCTCCAGTGATCTGCCTGCCTTGTCCTCCCAAAGAGCTGGTATTACAGGCATGAGTCACCACGCCCCACCAGTTGTCTTTTCTTAAATTAATTAATCCTATAAATTGCAACCCTAATTATTTGCCAATGAAACCACTGCAGAGATATGGGTACTTTGCCAGTGAGACCATTGCAGAGATACAGGTAATAAAACTGACAGCTCCTTATAGAAAGTTTCCTTGTGTTGTTTGCATGATTTCATTCAGGCATACTCCTTCTTTTACTTCCCTTTCACCAGTTAAGAAATGGAATGCCTCTGTCTATATCACATCAGCACTGTCAGCGTAAAACATTATGAAGGAGATAATATGGGAAAGAATGTGATATCCGAGTCAAGGACTCCTGCTACTGAGGCTGTATTCCCTGAGTGAAATTTAAACTTTAGATGACCCTAAAGTTTGCAGTGTCTGCAAACCAAACCTGCTCTGCAACACGGGACTTAGCTGGGGCCCCTCCTCAGACCCAATCCACCAGCCTCTCTTGGGAAGCAGCTTAGCAGTATCCATTTCTAAGAGCCTTCCCAAGTAACTGGAGCCTCTCTTCTCGCTCCCTCATATCATGCCCATGCTTTCACATCCTCTCTAATTTGCCTTTGAGAGATTCAGTTATTCTTCTACTAATTTTAAGCATCTGTGCTTTTCTAGGTTACTTTGCCTCTTTCTATACTCATTTGCTAAAATCATAAAACAACTATATTAAATAAAAAGAACACATCCCTTAGTCATTCAATCTCTTATTTATCAACTCAAGAAATACTTACAGAGCATCAGTTTTTTGCTAGATCCTGAGTCTACCAGGCTCAACTGACATGATCCTACAGGGTTAGCAGACATTTAACAACCAGAAAAAAAGTTTTTTGTTTTTTTTTTATATGAACAAAAATTGTGGTGTGCTATGCTATGGAAAAATAAGTCCGAGTCCTACAGAAGAGAATAATAGGAGGATCCTGTCTTTGACCGGAGGTGATCAAGATAACCTCATCAAGAAAGTATCATTTTGAGCTGAGACCCTGCATTAGTCCATTCTCGCATTGCTACAATGAAATACCAAAGACTGGGTAAATTATAGAGAAAAGAGGTTTAACTGGCTCATGGTTCTACAGGCTGTACAGGAAGCATAGTGGTTTCTGCTTGGCTTCTGGGGAGGCCTTAGGAAACTTATAATTACGGTGGAAGGCAAAGCCCTAGCAATCACGTCTTACATGGCAGGGACAAGAGCAGGAGCAATAGAGAGAGAGGGGAGATGCTACACTCTCCTCAACAACCAGATCTCATGATAACTGTCAGGACAACAGCACCAAGGGGGTGGTGCTAAACCATTCATGAAGGACTCGCCCCCATGATCCAATCACCTCCCACCAGGCTGCACCTCAACACTGGGTATTACAGTTCAACATGAGACTGGGTGGGGACACAGATCCAAACCATAATGATGTGACTGTGTGTGTGTGTCTGGGTTGGAGCGGATGCTCTAGATAAGAGAGAAGAGCATATAGCAAAACACTGAAGCAAGAGAGAAGTGTCTGCAGAATTGGAAGCCAATGAGCAACAGGAGAGCAGTTTAGAGCGAGACGGCAGAGGTAACTGTGCCCAGCCTGCGGTCAGAGGCTGGTGTGCTTGTTTTTCAGTGCAACAGGAATGGATTCACTCATGGATTTTCAATAATAAGGTAAAATCAGATAAATACAGTGAAGGCATTTCCCGTCCCTGATTCTCACAGGCAGAACTTTGAAATAGCCAGAGGTGATGCGCAGGTAAGTGGGAATAATGATTAATCACTTGGTCTCTACGGTGAAAGCGGGGTCAAGCTTTCCTCTCCACTTTTCTGTCCCCCTCCCCAGTTTCTGACTTAGATCCTCACTCTGGCAGCCTGAAAAACCAACATGAGATCACTTAAGTGGGAGATGTAGAAGGGATCTTTCCTGAGAGAAACACTCTGCCCTTCTCTGCACCCCAGGGCAGGAGAGTGATGTGTGTGGCTGGAGAGTTAGGAGAAGTGCAGGCTTCTGGCTCCTCTCCTCCTTCCCCAGGGATCTACTTGCCCACGGATTTCGGGTCTGATGGGGGTACAGGAAATCCCACCAGGAAGAATGTCTCAGTATCAAGTCCTTGCCTCGCAGCAGGCATCAGGAATTCTCCAGGCTGCCTGTGACTTGATGGGTCATCTTTCTAATTCTGGGGTGCAAGACATTTGGCCAAATCCAAGCCAGCACCCTCCAATCAGCTTTTTATCAGTAACACAGATGGTATTTTAAGCTATCTCTACCAGATTTTTTTTTGTTCCTTTCAATTGGGTTTGAATTTGGATGGGGAAAAATTTTTATTTATTGGGTCCCATAAAACCCCTAAAGGGCTTTTTTGGGACATGGTTCAAGGACAACAAGTCTGTGTACTGCCTTCATGGTACCACCTTCTGAGTTTGGTTCTCCTGATCTTCATGGATCCTGTTATCTGCTAAGATACACTTAGCTTTGAAATCACTGAAATAACAATACATAAAGTATTCAATAATATTGAAAATATTGAAAAGTGAAGTCTGTCAATTCAAACTCATGGGATGATTATGAGATAAATGAGTTAGTAGGCATGAATGGATGTGGAAATCTATTATATGCTAAATGATGAGTCATGAAAAAAAAAAGACGAAGAGTCTTTAAAAATAAACTTTTTTCATAATAAATACTACAGCAATATATACACTGATTTCCTCAATTATGAGAGCTAAAATGATCACCTCATATTAATGCATCAAATAACATTTTGCTAATTAAAAGAAATTATTTTTCATTTTCAAAATAATTTCAAAATATTTTTTAAAAGAATAATGTAATTCATAAACACATAATTTCCCAGTAAGAAGTGGTTAAAACATACATGATTAGATTAGGCTAAACGTTATCTTATTGCTAAATAGTTATTTAAAATATATATCAATATCCAGTAATAAAAGATTAAAAGCTAACCATTTCTCTGTTAATAAATGGTCAAGAGTAAGGGTCATCAGGTAAGTTTATTTAGGTAATTTTAGAGTTTTTCTCTGTTTTGTTTTTTGTCAATATCCAGCAAAAGAGAAATTGAACACTTCACATGGTGTAGTAACATTGTACTAGTTTTCTATCGCTGTGTAACAAATTTCCCATGAATCATCACTAACTGCTTAATGACAAACACAAAGTTAATAGTTTAAACAATATAGATGCTGTTTGATTTATGAAGAGAGTTGAAAATGCATTTAATACACCTCACCCACCTAACAGCATAGCTTGGTTTAGCCCACCTTAAATATGCTCAGAATCCTTACATCAACCTACAGTTGGGCAAGATCATCTAACACAAAGCCTATTTTATAGTGTTGAGAGCCTATAAAATGCAAATGGGATTTCAGAAAATACCACTACAAGGGTGATATTTTAACAACCGTCCATGGCCATTGTGCATTCACAGACTGCCTCTGGTCACTTGCATATCTGCATTCTTTTCTAAGTTTTAAAAATCCTTTTCAAATGATTATATTAATATAATCATAAGGATGAAATAAGTGTCATTAAGATGCCATCTAATAACATTTTCCCAGCTTCCTATGAATGATCACTAATTGCTTAATGACAAAACATTTATCTAAGGAAATATCCACAAAGGCTGTGTAGCAGGGGTTTACTTTCTTGCTAAATGAAAGGTTCTTAATGGGAAAGTCCTTAATGGGGAATTCCTAATTGCTAGTTTCCAAAATGAATTAATTTTAAATCCTTGTTAAGGAGAAATCTACCAGGGTTTCCTGATCTCCTAAAAAGGACAATGTTACTTATTACCATAATAAATGAAAACAAACAAAACTTATCAACAGAGTATTTTATAGAATTATAAGCTTAATGATAACATTTAGTATTATTATTCTTCCTTGATCACTTATATCTTTTTTTCCCAAATAAAAGTGCCCCCAAGATTTAATTACCAGTTAATATAATTAGCTTAGAATCATTCATCTTACCTTGATGATAACCTAAGGTTACATTCACTAAAATGCACTGAAATATTTTATATGCAAACAAAGGTTGATAACTCTAATGGTCTTCTAAAAAATCAGTATCATTCAAAATTAAAGATGTCTTATTTTAACATGCAGATATGACCCATGTATATTATTCTATACTCGTGAACACTGTAACAAACGAATATTGCATATTATTTTTATAGAATGAAAATATAATAAGACAAAGCATAAGAAGATACTCTACTCCACTGATTTAATAACTGCGTTCCTGACTAACTGATTTAACTATTATAATGGCTAACAGGGAATATTTTAGAATCTTTATGCTCAGCATGAGTTGTTACAATGTCCTAAATATCACTTTGTATTCAACAGATGTCTTTTCTGGAAATTGTGAAAATTTCTCTTACATCAAGTTTTAATTCTAAGAGTAGAATTGGATTTGTGAGATACTGGTAATTTGGGTTCTTTCTAACCCCAGCTGGGCAGATAAAACCAGGCTCAGCCTTATTTGAATTCAGATTAATACTCCTGTCAACATTTTGCTCTTGTCTTCTCTCTCTCTCTTTTTTTTTTTAAACTTTTAATATTCTTTGGTGTCCTTATGCATTCATTTTGTGATGTTTTACTGGCTTTCTCTCCTAATGTTAACTTGGCATTGTTGAATACATCATTTGTAGTTAGTTTTACCATTTTCCACAGTGAAACATTAAAGCATGATGAGGTGTTGAAATGACAGTACGTGTAAACTAATAAAGGTGCCATTGCTACACTGTTGAGGAACTGAGCAGAGAAAGCCATGCTAAACTTTGTTAATTTGAAAAATTATGGGTTTCCCTATATTCTAACAACTGGATGGGTGATACATAAGCAATTACACCGAGTTTGGGTAAATAATTATATGGTAGTTGTTACAAGCTCAAAACTATGCAGATCTCTGCAAATGCTCAAAGCCCTATTTAACTTTACCATTTCAGTGTCAAAGTGCTCAAGAGAGTTCTTTTATAGACAAATTAAAAGTCCTCTTATAGACATACGTCTTTGGGATGTTAACGTTCAAGAAAATACATTGGTTTATATATGAAAATAAAAAAGAAATTGGTTTCCATTCTTTTGGATAAATATCTGAAAGTGGAATTGTTGGATCATAAGGAAGTTTGATTTTTAATTTTTAAAGGAATTTCCATACTGTTTTCCATAGTGGCTGCACTATTTTGCATTCTCACCGACAGTGCACGAGGATTCCAATTTCTCCACATCCTTGCCAATATTTGCTGTCTTTTGTTTTTTGATCATAGCCATCCTGACAGGTGTGAGATAGTAGCTTATAATGGTTTTGATTTGCATGTCCCTGATGATTAGTGATGCTGAACACTTAGGCCATTCTATGTCTTCTTTGGAGAAATGTCTATTCAGATGTTTTGTCCATTTTTAATCGGGTTATTTGTCTTTTTGCTCTTGAGTTATAGGAGTTCCTTATATATTTTGGAAATTAACCCCTTATCAGATATATAGTTTGCAAATATCTTCTCCCATTTCATGGGTTGCCTTTTCACTCTGCTGATTATTTTCTTTGCTGCACAGAGGCTTTTTAGTATAGTGTAGTCCCACTTGTCTATTTTTGCTTTGGTTGCCTGTACTTTTGATATTCAAGAAATCATTTCCAAGATCAATGTCACGAAGCTTTTCTCCAAATATTTACTTCTAGAAGTTTTACACTTTTAGGCCTTATATTTAAATCTTTAATCCATTTTGCATTAATTTTTATGTATGGTTTCAGATAAGGGTCCAAATTCTTCTTTTTGCATGTGAAAATCCAGTTTTCCCAGCACTGTTGAACAGACAGACTATCTTTTCCTCATTTGATATTCTTGGCACCCTTGTCAAAGACCAGTTGATCACACATGCATGGATTTTTTTCTAGAATATCTATTCCAGTGGTCTATATGCCTTTCTTTATGCCAGTACCATACTGTTTAAATTATAATAGCTTTGTAATATATTTCAAAATCAGGAAGCATAATGCCTCTAGCTTTGTTCTTCTTTCTCAAAACTGATTTGGCTGTTTCAGGTCTTTTGTAATTCCACATGAATTTTTGGATTGTGTTTCTATTTCTGTAAAAAACATAACATTAGGATTTTGATGGGAATTGCACTGAATCTATAGATCACTTGTGGTAGAATGTACATTTTATTAATACCAAGTCTTCCAATCAATGAACATGGGACGTCTTCTCATTTGTGTCTTTAATTTTTTCATCAGTATTTTATAGTTGTCATTATGTAAGTCTTTCATCTTCTTAGTTAAGTTTATTTCTAGATATTGCATTCTTTTTGATGTTATTGAAAATGGGATTGTTTTTCTAATTTCCTTTTCCGATAGTTTGTTGTTTATCCAAAAGAATGGAAATCAGGAACTGGAAGCGGTATCTGCTCTTTCATGTTCATTGTGGCATTATTTATAGTAGTCAATCAAGATGTGGAAAAAACCTAAAAGTCTACAGACAACAAATGAATAAAGAAAATGTATATCCATACAGTAGAATATTATTCATCTTAAAAAAGAAAAAAGTTCTGCAATGTGAGACAACACGGATAAACCTTGAGGACATTATGCAAAGTGAAATAAGCACAAAAGGACAAATATTGCATGCTTCCACTTATATGAGGTATCTAAGGTAGGCAAACTCATTGAACAAAGAGTGGAATGGTGGTTACCAGGGGCTGAGGAAGTAAGTGAGAATGGGTGCTATTAATCAATGGACTTCGCATTTCAATCAAGCAGGATGAGTAAGTTCTAGACATCTGCTGTACAACATTGTACCTATTGTAAATGATATCATATTATACAATTAAAATCTGTTAAGAGGGTAGATCTTGTGTTAATTTTGTTCTTGAAATAAAATTTAAAATAAATAGAACATGAAATCTTATATTTTAAAATCTTTCAAATCAGTAAAAATTAAAGCGTATGTTAATTTACAATTTACTGTTTCAAAACATGTGAGATAATTACAAAAGTAAGAAATCAAACTCATGCACCTATGAGAATTACATCATTTATGTCATTCCGCTTTGAGAATAATGATGCAAAGTCTAACCAGCATCTTCCAATTAAGGCCTGGCATTTTCTGTAGGTTAGTGCCTTTGGGTATCTTGCCTTTCGATTCCATAAATGTTAGTAGCTTTTCTTATTTTGTTAAAGACAGCACTAAAGAATCCTGAATACTCACTACCAATTAGCAACAGGTTCCTAACTGAAGAAAATACCACACTCGACCATATCTCACTAGAAAGGGCAGGGGATGGGCAGCTGCAGTGACGGCACGAACGTCTGTGCTGATGTCTGTGGGGAACCCTTCTCCATTAGTGAAATGGACTCAGCTGCTGGCACAACTTAATTTAATCCACATTTATAATACCTCAAAGTTGTTTTAGATGCCACATGACAAAATTATAGACATATTGTCACTTTACAGTCAAATAGTTTACAAAATTAATTCCCCCATATTTCATAAACAATGTACATCAGTTATTCCAGATAAAGTCTGTCCTTGCTCAGCATGTGCTGGGCTGTGGGTGGCTTCTCCTCACTCCTGGGCCCTTCCATGGGCCTCCTACCCAGGACACTGCCTCTCTTAACCTTCTGCATAACTGGCAGTCCTACAGCAGGCTGACGCAGGGCTCTCTATTCAGAGTTGTCTCTGGTAAATCCCATAGTTTATAATTTGAGAACTTTAACACTGCTTCAGTCTCCAGAAAATGTTGAACTATTTTACATTTAGATATTAAAATTTATATGATGTGCAAAAAACATGCATCCTGTTAGTTGTGCCACTTTCATGAAGTAACATTGTCCAATGGGACTAAGTACTATTGTGATGCTGTAGAAATAGTGATTTTATAAATTTTAACTAAGAAATCACAACTCAAATTGGATTAATTTGAATATATTTACATAATTGTTCATATATATTTATAATATTTATAATTTATAACAGCTTATATTATATATTTATATTGCTTGCATTCATATTAATACATCAAATATACTAACACAGTTTCAAACTATATTTTGATTTGATTGGAATTTTACCTCTGCATATATAAAAACATAAATATTTATTATGTCAATAAAATAAATAATGTATCTACTGGCTAGAACTATAGTGGGATAGAAATACTTGCATAGAAAGTGAAGAAGAAGAAGAATAGAAGGTGTTTCAGAATGAATGACTTCAAGCATTGTTCTCAGAAAGAGCCTGTGCAGAGGTGAAGGTTGCAGTGAGACAAGATCGCACCTCTGCACTCCGGCCTGGGCAACAGAGCAAGACTCCATCGAAAAGAAGAAAAAAGAAAAGCTTTGAGCACAACGCTGATTATCGAATTTTCCCACGGTGAAAAAGAGAAAGTACCTTT
>NW_016806031.1:1154112-1179856 GCF_001698545.2 Rhinopithecus bieti | reverse complement strand
TGTCCTTGTTAAAATAAGTTATGGTCTAAAACAAATCTTTAAATCTCCTTCCAATTTAACGACAGGCATTTTCACATATTATGATTATCTAAAATTAGGCTATTCATCACATAGCATTTTCAAATATCCAGGACTGACAGCCAGCATTATTCAACCCCTAAATGTTTAATGATTTCATAAGGGCATCATTATTCATTGACTCATTTCTTTGAACTCCTCCAGTCTTCCTTAGATCAGAGCCAGTGGCTCAAGCCAAAGTACCAGATGTATCCCTGATGGTTCTCTCTTCCCTCAAACCCCACATCAGCAAGTCCTATCAATTCTACCTTTCATATATATCCAAAATCTGTCTACCTCTCTACATTTCCATTGCTACCGCACTAGTTCAGGTTACTCTGAATGCTCTCAACTACACTGCTGAAAAATCCACTTTCATTCTTTCCCTTCTTGAAAACCATTCCCCACCCAGCAGCCAATGTGTAAAATGTTAAGTAAGCTCCAGTCACTCTATTTTTCCAAACCTTCTGATGGCTTCTCACCACAGTGACAATGTCCAAATGCCTCTATCACCTAAAAGACCCTATATAAGCCGGACTTTGCTGATGTCTTTGGCTTTATCGACCACCATGGTGTCCTTTGCTCATAAGACTGAAGCAAAGAGTCAATCCTCTTCAACAGACCAGGTTAATTCTCACCCTAGGACCTTTGTCCTGGACTCGGTCTTCCCCTGCTGGTCCTGCTCATCTTTCAGTAGCAGCACACGTGCCATCGCCTCAAAGAAGCCTCTTTCTCTGGACACGCAGTCACTCTCAACCACTTCCCTCTATTACATTTATTTCAAAGTGCTTATCATCTGAAATAACGGCTCCAGAATTTCTATAAAGGACAGACTAGGAGAGCGCAATTGGATGGGGAAGGGTGGCCAGGGAGTCTGAACCAAAAGCAAGCACAGTGCTTACAATATTGCTACAGATGAAAACAACTAGCAAAGTTTTCTAAGAACACATGTGAGTATATTTCTATTTCTACATATTCCTAGTCCTATATATATAGTTTCCTATTATTGCTGTAGCAAATTATCAGAAACCTAGTGGCTTAACACAATTTTATCTTATAGTTGTGGAGGGGAAGAATGTGTTTGTCACCCGGGCGGACCAGCAAGGCATTTGCTGGTATTCCTCTGGCCATTTTGAGAGCAAATGCTCAGCCATGTGTGAACCACAAGTGCATTGGGACTGGTTAGGGGTTGGTGACCAAGGCTAAGACCCCTCAGAGTTGAATGTCTGGGTCACCCCAAGGCTACACAGACCAGCCAGGGTGTTAGATGAGAATGAAGAGAATGCTGAATGGGTAGGTGAAGGCGGTGGGAGGGGAAAAGGATGGGTAAGTATCAGCTGCAGTCATGAGACCATCTGCATAAGGGGAGCCTCTAGTTCCTGTCATTCATACTCCCTCAGTGTTCCCCCAGGAAAAGAGACCAATCAAACCCTAGGAGGAGCTGTTCCCGAATTAGGTAAACAAAGCAAGAGGATCTGAGTGATGCGAGGGTGGACTCTGGTGCTGTGTCACCCCTGTCACCCTTCAGAACCAAGACACTCCTTCCTTCAGTGGTGGGAGCGATGGCT
Organism: Rhinopithecus bieti; assembly: GCF_001698545.2. Lineage (NCBI taxonomy): Eukaryota > Metazoa > Chordata > Mammalia > Primates > Cercopithecidae > Rhinopithecus > Rhinopithecus bieti. The sequence continues at coordinate 1,178,231 of NW_016806031.1, read as the reverse complement.
GATGACGAGAATGACTTCAGACGGCACTAAGCTGCCTCGCCCGTGGCTGTGTTTCCCCAAGAGAGGCACACTCCAACGTTTTATCAGTGCACTGGATGAAAGCCCAGCCCCCTCCCCTGCAGGGAACAGCCCTGCAGGCCTCCAGCTCTGTGGCAGCTACAGTGCTATCCGACATCTCCTTCTGCCCACTTTGCCACCTTTGCTGTCCTACAGGGATTTTTTTTTTCAAGATGGGTTCCAATACATGGTACGCATATTTCCAGCTTGGAGTCTCTTTCCCAGGGAAACTTTGTTGGAAAAATTGGAATTTAAAAGTGATCAGGGGCCAGGCATAGTGGCTCATGCCTGTAATCCCAGCACTTTAGGAGGCCAAGGCGAGCAGATCACGAGGTCAGGAGATCGAGACCAGCCTGGCCAACATGGTGAAACCCCGTCTCTACTAAAAATACAAAAAAAAGCTGGGGCGTGGTGGCGGGTGTCTGTTGTCCCAGCTACTCTGGAGACTGAGGCAGGAGAACTGCTTGAACCCAGAAGGCAGAGGGTGTAGTGAGCCAAGATCGCGCCATTGCACTCTAGCCTGGGTGACAGACTGAGACTCCGTTTCAGAAAAAAAAAAAAAAAACAGTGATCAGGTACACTGATAGATTTCTCAGAACACTATTCAACTTTATCTATGTGAAAGCTGTCAGCATCAAAATGGTGTCACGAATGTTAAGAAAACTCTGACAAATAGAACCGGGGAAGATCATAAAGAGAAATTTTTTATGCTTATATGCTGATAACATAAATTATCACAAAAGATCGCAAAAACCACAACCTTAAATACTTCTGTGAGGACATCTGCCTGCAATCTCATACAGATTTCATAATCATACAGATTAATTTCAGAACAATTGTGTAATCCTCATATTCCCACTGCAATGCTCTATTCACAAATGAACATCTTTTCTTTGGGAGCTTGCTTGTTATTTAGGTTGACACTATCTCACATCAGGTTCCCTGGAAGCAGCTTGAGATGTGGATTCTTGTTCAGGTGTTGTATTAAGGGAATGCTCTCAAGAGGAAGGCACCAGGCAATGAGGGAAGCCGGCTAGGTTAGGAGAGGAAGCTGGGCAAGGTGTGGGCTGAGGCCAAGGTCACTTCTTAGAGAAGTCAGAGACACAGAGAGAGAATTAAAAAGACCCCCTCACTGGTCATCCAGAAACCAGTTCATTACGTACTAGCCCTGTGAGGGGGACCAGCCTACACTGCAGTACCATTTATCCTGTGTAGACATGACTCTTAAATTTGATGTTATTTACAAAAGAGAACGGAGTTTAGAATATTCTTAAATTAAAATTACATACGAAGGCTGTGTTTAACCAAACAGCAAATAAAGTAGCCTGTAATCTATTTTATACATATTTTGATTTTTATACTAAGCCTAACATTTTAAAGCAAATCAACTATCACTGCCCCCCTCAAGAAAAAAAAAAAAAAACCTTCAATTTGCCTAGTCCCTAAAAATTGCATATAACTAAATTCTAACTGAAAAACATGCACACAATATTAAGTGAACATTTTAAGAAAAGGAAGTTATTTCAATGTATCAATTATGCTGTGCTTCTTTTTTACAAGACTAAATGCAAAAGAAATTCTTGAGGTACATTTAATTAAGTTTCTTATCAAACGTGGTATATATGTATTTTTCCTATGGCCTGACAGTTCATTTAAAAAGTTTCAGATGGCCTCAGGGCCATTATTCACTTCCACCCTTATTAGCACCTTTGCTTTGGGATATGAATGGGAGGATTTAAAGTGACTTTCAAATGTTGCCAAAATACACACATTCAAATGCATTCCAGTATGGAGACAACACACTTGTATTGTTTCACCAAGATTAACATTTTAGAGTATTTTGTATCAGCTGGGCAAGGTGGCTCATGCCTGTAATCCCATGGGTTTGGGAGGCCGAGGTGGGTGGATCACTTGAGGTCAGGAGTTCGAGACCATCCTGGCCAACACGGTGAAAACCTGTCTGTACTAAAAATACAAAAATTAACCGGGCGCGGTGACAGGCGCCTGTAATCCCAGCTACTTAGAAGGCTGAGGCAGGAGAATCGCTTGAACCTGGGAGGTGAGGTTGCAGTGAGCCGAGATCATGCCACTGCACTCCAGCCTGGGCGACAGAGCCAGACTCTGTCTCCCCAAAAAATAAATAAATAAAAATAAAGAGAACATTTTATATAAAGTTTTCATTACGATCTAAACTGTTGAACGAAAGGAAGATTTTCATGGGAAAGGTAAACAGTCACTTGTCTGTCTTTCCTTCATAGACCTTACCATTAGGGATAGGCAGGCAGTCACTGGGAACCCCAGGAGGGCTGTTTGCATCCTGAATGCACACGCCCCTTCTGAGCAGCCATGGCGGAGTGTAGAGAACTTTCTCCACAGAAACAGCAGAAACAGCCTCAGCCTGGAGTCTCCTGCCTGCTTAGGGCTCCTTTCTGGTGTGCCTTCTTAGGGGACTGTGAGAAGCAGGTTCAAGCTCCTGACCAGTTACCGTCAATTTCCCGTCTTCCTGACTTCCCTGCTGTGTGGGGTCAGGATAAAAGGGTGCATTGAATAGTGATGACCATGGAAGCTACATTTACTAAGAAGTCAGAAACCTTCTGATGACAATGGAAGCTACTATCTGCTACGAAGTCAGAAACCTTGTGATGACGATGGAAGCTACTATCTACTACGAAGTCAGAAACCTTGTGATGATGATGGGAGCTACTATTTACCAAGGAATCAGAAACTTTCTAATTGTCTTATATAAACTAGATTTGATACTTGTTAAAATGGTAGCTGCTACAGTGCAACTCCTCTCACCTTATAAATGAAGGAACTGAGACATACAGAAATTAAGTAATTCATACAAGGTCAAATGGCCGTCTGGCTCCATAGCCTAAACTTTTAATCATAGCCTCTTCATTGATGTTAGACTTTCCAGAGATGTTTCTCAAGTAAAATTAATTAAGCATTTTAAAAACAGAGTTAAACAAGTCATGAAGGTGAAGCTGGGTTTTAAGGTGCCCTTCACTGCTGCCGCCACTGTCCCTAATCCATTCTCCATGTCAACTGCAGTGATCCTATCAAAGCACCCACGTGACTGCGCTGCTCGCCTTTTCTAGAGGTTCAAAGGTCACACCAGTGCTTACGATGAAGCACAAATGCCTTTGAGCACAGCGAGCCCTCCTTAGTCCCCATTCCTCAGTGGTCCTACACACCAGTCATACTGAAGTTGAGGAGGCACTGAGATTTTCACAGATTCTGAGAAAAGTCTTGAGACCTTTACCAATCCACACATTACTAAATACTCCTGTACCAATGTTCCCGTAAAACTATCTACAGCATAACATAAACAATTAAAAATGAAGCTGGAATCCGAAATGGCCAAAGCAGCAAGTGATGGATCCTGCAATCCTCATGAGAACATCGTAGAGCTATCTGGCCCTGCAGTAGGTCTGGAGAAGAATAAAGCCAGACAGATGCTACAGAGGCTGAGAGAAGAAGAGGGAGGGAGGGAGAGAAAGGAAGGTATCATGAGGGTCAAGGCGGGTTCTGAAGGAACAGGACGGTAGCAGAGTCATCCTCAGGATGCTGTAGTTTCTCCCTTTCCACTAGGAAACCACAGCCCTGGTGCCTCAGCTGAGAAGATGCAAGGGCTGTGATGAGGGAGTGGAGGGAGATCCTCAGGTTCTATAAATTATGCAAAACTGAACACACTGGGCACCCACTATAATTTATAATTATTATTTAATTTTTAATGCAATTTAATAACGACTTAGTTTAGTGACTAGCAAGTACATTTTTTAAAGGACAATATGGAACAATTTCATTTTCAGCATTTTAACTGCAAGCTTAGCTGATATCTTTTGGACACTTGAATTTGTTAGTCCTTGGAATGCTATATCTAATTACATTGAAATGCTACTTTTCATTTGTCTTTGAAAGACAATCTGAAATGAATCCTAGAACCTATAAAACGAACCCCAACTTGTAGCACTACTTTTTAAATTCCGCAAAGGTGCCTCTTTGTACCTACAATATGTTTGCAAGAAAATAAGCCAAAAATAAACAGTGTATTCTGTGGTTCGTTTTGTCCTGGTAGTTACTCCATCCTGCTGGCAAATCTTTCAGTCAGCTGAGTTATATTTTCCCTTATTATTTTTTTCTAAGCCTTCCTTTAAAAAAGTTGTGTTTGCTAGTTGTCATGTATTAATTTAGAAAACTCAGAGAAAGAACTCATAACTTCAGTAAGCTGAAACATTAGCACATGTGTACTTTTACCCTACTTATGTTTATTTTTTCATACATATTTTGAGCAACATTTTATATTTTCCAGATTTGGGGAAAGAAACATTCTTCCCTTTTCATTCCAAAATAGTGAAGGAGTCAGATTGCTATTTTGTTCTTGTTTTGTTTATTTCCAACTTATAAAACCACTGGACTTTCGTTGTCACTCATTTTAGTTTATTTCTTAGTGTCTACAACAAAACTATCAAGAAAATCTAGAGCAAATGTAATTCTACCACTAAAGTTTAAGAGCAGAATTACAAGCAGGTGATCTTAAAGATGATACTTTGTCTAGATTAACTACAGGATACAATTCAACACCCAGTAATATAGAAATGCTACCTTTGACATTCTACAAATTAAAAATATTAGAACTACAGGATTATGCTAAAACTACAGAGCATATTAGTAGTCAGAATAACTTAGTTGAAATGAGAATGTTATTGATATTTGATATATCATTATTTTGTGATACACAAATTTATTCAACATTGTTTTAAATTTATTAACTATTATGCCACCAAAGCAGAAAGAATATTAAGAAACCTCATAAGTGTTTGGTTTTTAGGTTGTACTTTGTATTGATATAAAATCCAAGTTAAAACTCAGCACTTACCTTAGATATTAAGAAAAGCACACTGGCGAATGAACTACTGCCAGCCTGAGCTCTACCGAAGACAGAATGTTTCAAACTTTTCCATGACTTACAGAAAGAGAGCAAAGGATGAAGCTTCAGCAACTGTCCCTGAAGAAAGGGCTCTCACGAGTTTAGCCCTGTCTCATGTTTCCTCCTCTCACATTAGCAACAGGCCTGTCTAATTTTACTCAATGACCTAAACAGTTCAGACCACACTTAAAATTGTTTGGGCACCAATTCCAGGACACAGCTCTTTACGTGCCAAAAACAAACCAAAACACACAAACAAGAAACCGAACTCTTCTTGTTACAAAACCAACATTTCAACATTTAAACCCTAAAGCATGATAGTCTAACATAATTACAACTTCCTAAAAAAAACTTTACCTCAAACAAAGAGCAAAAAACTTCTAAGACTAATTTCCACTAGAAACTAATGTTGATAAAATTTTATGAAAAATCTCTTCAAATTAATATGCAAGTTAGAACTTGTGACTATTACACATATACTAGTCTCATCCAAATGAATGGCATATTACCATGCAACAGTGACTCTTTAAAAATCGCTTTCCCTGAGCCTCTTTAAGTGAAAAACGTTAATATCTGAGGAGAAAATCCTACGCAAAGATCACCATAATAGAAGGTAAACAAACTCGGCATGTTAAAATAATGACCGTTCTTTTCTAGGAAACTCACATTTCTATTATGTTTAACAAATGATGTGAATGTTACAACATGATCTTAAATTATCTTTATCTTCATTTAAGAGTAATCAGGTCATTCCGTTTTATAAGGTGTAATGACAATAGAATAAATATCCAACTTCTGAATAATTTTAATATTTTATTTTGCCTTATTTTTATGTGGCCTGGTTTGCAGCATGAATTAAAACTTACTAAATTGTATACTTCATATTTGCATTTGAGTACTAAACTTTGAATGTAAGAAACAGTGCCTTAGTATACATGCACACAGGGTTGGGAACAACAGATACTGAGGCCTACTTGAGGAAGGAGGGAGGGAGAAAGGTGGGGGTCGGAAAACTCTTGGGTACCGGGCTTACTACCTGGGTGATGAAATTATTTGTACATCAAATCCTGGTGATATGCAATTCATCTATGTAACAAACCTGCACACGTACCCCTTGAACCTGAAATTAAAAAATGAAGGAAAAAAGGAGCAATGCTGTAACAATGCATATGCTACATGTTCATTTTATTTTCTTCTCAGGAGACTTTTCTCTTCATTCTGCTTATTCATACTCTGCCACAACTTCTTTTGAAATTCGATGCTTCTGTCATACCAACAGCTGCAGGCCTTAAATTACAAGCCCATACAGCTTCATATAATCTTACATTTGTAAGACATTTGAAAACCTTTCATGAATTCTCTGCACATTAGTACTTCTACTTTGGGAATTCAGCTAGACATAAAATTATAGGACAACTATCAATTTCAAACAAAAATAACATATTAAACAATAATGATATGAAATGTATTTTTGTATCAGTGTATGTCTGAAAAGTCAAAGTCTGCAACTGCTAACTGGACGTTCTGATTGAAATGTCATGCATTTAAAGGTTACAATGGAGAGACCTTTTCATCAATTGTAAATTGGTTTTGTTGCAATGAACTTTTCAATGTTTTGGGAACTGCTTTGTACAAATATTAGCCAGGGGATGTGTTTGATCCCCACTCATATTTACAGATTCATTTAATACTATCCACACCTATGTTTAGTAGGGCAGAAGAACGACATAAAGAAGCCTTTATCATTTAGTTGAAATTATTAAAGTAAGACCTTCAGTTTGTAACGTAGGCAGCTTCAGATTGTAACACACACACAGACACACACACACACACACACATTTTGAAATGTTCTCAAAGGAATCATAACATTTTAAAGCTCCAAGAGACCTTAAAGAAATCTAGTCTAACACTCATTTAGGTATAAAATAATTGGTTCCAGATTACAAAGCTGGTAACCCTATAGGTGCAAGTGACTTCAAAAGTCCTTAGGCCTAATGTACCTATTTGGTACTTGGGGGCTCCACAACAAACGTGCTTCCAACCATGGTCCTACGAGCCTATGGGGACCTTTCCTGGCTTCCCCTTCATTCTCCCTCTGCTTCCATTCTTGACTACTACGGTCATCAGTTAGCGCTGACCTTTCTTCCTGACGTCCTCTCATCAAGCTCTTCCTTCGGTTTGGGCATGGATAACCCTGTTGCTAGCTTAAGCGGTTGGGTTGGGGGGGGATCACTTTCAGAATCAGTGAAAATAGGGAATTTCAGTAGTGATGTGGTCAGTTTTGGAGAAATCATTTCTATTTTGAGATGAAGTAAGAGATGAGGTTATCTGTAGAGGGAGAATGTGGAAATAAGGGAATGAGAAAGTTCAACATTTCAAAATAACAGAGCATTTTAATGATTTGGGTTGTCAACTGACTAGTGAAACATATTAGGCCATGTCCAAGGCCCAAGTGAAGTTGATAAATACATGGATAGCAGTCTCATTTTAACAGTTCTCATGACTTTATAAGCTAACTGCAGTCATGGATTACTGTGACTAAATCCCTCAAAACTGCTCAGCCTTTCCTCCAATACAACACACCTTGTCTCTCCACAGTTCCTCCAATACAACACCCATTGCTCTTTCGTCCATCTTTCCTTCCTCAGTTAACGATGCCATCCCCCAGAAGGTCACAGAATACAGACTTAGGGCTCTCCCTCACTCACCAGTCTGCCAGTCACTAACTTCAGTGGATTCCCTCTGAAGGACCTCCTGCTCTGCCTGCCCTCCCTCCTTGTCCCTGCCTGACTTAGGGCCTCACCGTCTCTGGCATCGCCTGTTGCCATAGCCAAGTACCTACTTCCTATGCTTCCAGGAACTGCCAGCCCCCATCCTATATACCTGGGGACTGCCAGAGGAATGATGAGAACAGGTGATTCTGTCCATATGACTCCTTGGCCTAAAGCCCTTCAGCGAGCCTCCAGGATGCAGGACCAAGTTCTTGACACATGCCTTCAGGGATGGGCCCTGTTCATCTCTTCTGTGCCTTGTACTGGGGAGTTCAGAATCACAAAAGTGACAATGTCCTTGGGTGCCTGGCTATCTTTGAAGAGGGTTACCTCCCATCTTTTTCTACTGGTGAACTATAATTTAACCTTTAAAAGTCTGCTCACAGGCCGGGCATGGTGGCTCACGCCTGTAATCCTAGCACTTTGGGAGGTCAAAGCAAGCGAATCACTTCAGGTCAGTAGTTCAAAACCAGCCTGGCCAACATGGTGAAACCCCATCTCTACTAAAAATACAGAAAAAAAAAAAAAAAATAGCCGGACATGGTGGCAGATGCCTGTAATCCCAGCTACTTGGGAGGCTGAGGCAGAAGAATAGATTGAACCCGGGAGGTGGAGGTTGCAGTGAGCCAAGATCGTGCCACTGCACTGCAGCCTGGGCGACACAGCAAGACTCTGTCTCAAAATAAATAAATAAATAAATAAATCTGCTTACATGCCACTATCAGTTTTCTATACTTAAAAAAAAGGGACACATATTAATTGTATATATTTACTGGGTACAAAGTGATATTTCAATACATGTATACATTGGGTAATGATCTAATCAGGATAATTTTTTATCCTGATTTATCCTGATTAGCATATCCATCACCTCAAACATTTATAATTTCTTTATGGTGGGAACACACAAAATCCCCTCTTCTAGCTATTTTGAGATATACAATACCTTTTTGTTGACTATAGTCACCCTACTGTGCAACAGGACACCAAACTTCTCTAATTCTAACTTTTTACCCACTGACCAAGCTCATCCCTTTCTTACCCTTCCCCTCCCCATTCTCTGGTAATCATTGTTCTACTCTTAACTTCCAGGAGATCAACTTCTAAGGTTTTGCACATGAGTGAGAACATGCAGTATTTGTCTTTTCATGCTTGGCTTATTTTACTTAACATGATGTCCTCCAGGTTCATCCATGTTCTCAAAATGACAGGATTTCCTTCTTTTTAAAGGCTGAACAGTATTACACCATGCATATATACAGCATTTTCTTTATGTATTCATCTACTGTTAGACACATAGGTTGATTCTATATCTTGGCTACTGTCAATAGTTCTAAAATAAACATGGGAATGCAGATGTTTCTTTGACATACAGATTTCATTTCCTTTGGATATATACTCAGTAGTGGCAGCACAGAAAACCTCTAAACCACAAAGGTAAAGAACAAGAGAGGAAGGAAGGAACAAAGACTCTAAAAACAGCCAGCAAGCAATTAATAAAATAGCAGGAATAAGTCCTTACCTATCAACAATAACCTTCCATGTAAATAGGTTAAACTCCCCAACTAAAAGGTATAGTGTGGCTGAAGCAATTAAAAGACCCAACTGTATGCTGCCCACAAGAGACTTATTGCACCTATAAGGACACACATAGACTACAAGCAAAGAGATGGAAAAAGATATTCCCTGCAAATGGAAACCATAAGTAAGGAGGGTAGTTATACTTGTATCAGAAAAAAATAAACTTTAAGTCAGAAACTATAAAAAAAGACAAAGATGGTCATTATATAATGATAAATGAACATTTTCAGCAAGAAAATAGAGCAATTATAAATATATATGCACCCAACAGTAAAGCACACAAATATATAAAGCAAATATTAGATCTATATGTACTTTTAACCTTAACTGTAGTTACTTGTATTTTTGTTGTCATTACTTGTTTATGCTGTCCTCTCTACCAGACCATAAACTCTTTGTTCAATGTGTACATATAGTGAGCCTTCAATGAACTAAACTGAATAGTTATACCAGCCTTATTGGTTTTTTTTAAAAAGTGATATTAATTCCATACAGTAACCTTAAAAAACCTGAGCTATCACAGTATCTGGATGACATTAGAGGAAGTGTCCAGAAGAGGTCAGTATAACAGTAATAAAAGTATGGTTTTGGGAGCAAATTAAATGTGAATGCAAATTAAATTATTTTGCAAGTAATAAACTTTAAGAGCTTTCAAAAATACGATGTCAATTATTTTCCTCTTTAATTAAAGTTACAATCCTCAAAATAGATGGCCACAGACCTTTCACATAAACAAAATGAGTAATCAAATGATTTTACACTCAACTGAAAACTAAGAGTTTTCATCTGGATTGTAATTACTTGGATGATTCTCACTCAGATTCTCTGATTATTTATCAATATGAATCACCCAGTGAACACATTTTAACAAATATAATTAATATTCCCTGTAAAATTGTTATATCAATTAAATATTTGTATATTAGACTACTAAATGTATTGTTTTCATGGTACCTTTGGGGAACTGGAAGTCAATACTTACAAAAATTGAGCTCAGTGTTCTAAGAGTAGAGGGGAAAAAATTCACATGTAATAAATAAGAAATCATTGAGATGCAGGAGAAATTAGGTATAAGAAAGGCTAAAAGAAAAGGAAAACTCTTCTCTTCAGAAGAGAAAACAGAGTACTACCTAAAATTTCAGTGTTATGTTATACGCTGGCAATTACTGAATTGGGTTATGATATTCTAAAAGTATTTTCCCATGAACACATGACTTTGAATAATTTGTAAGAAACAGATATTGCAACTCCATCAAGTATAGACTTCTTGGGCAGTGATTATTTGGGCAGAGAATGTAAGTGTGACGTGTGATATCAGAATCACAGGAAATACATTAAGAATAATTATCAAAATAGAAGCTATGCATGGTAAAAAGGAAGTCAATCAGAAAGGCTTAGAATAAAATCTCCTGCTGTCTCCTTTTCCCCACCACACCACTACCTCCACGTGTCTGAGGTCACTACTTAGATCTTCCTTTTCATACTTAGCTCTTACCTTTAATTGGCCTCCTATTGCTATGTCTCAGTGTATTAACTCTAGACATGATCTATCCAGTTTTTTCATGCAGGTTTTCATCCTGCAGCACTCTCCTCCTTTCTCCTATGTAGTTCTGTCACCCCTTTCAGTTCCTTCTGTGGTCAACTTGGCAATTTCACACAGTCTACTTAAATATTTATCTCCTGTTTCAAAATCATGGAGAGTATACTTGACCCTCATGCTCTTTTACTGAGTACACGGTGCTGCGGCCGCTCCATCCTCCACCTGTGACCATGGTGCACACCACTCCTGTCTCCAGCCCTCTTTCAGTTTACCTGCACTTTTACATGATCAAAGCTGATTCCATTCCATTCCATTTGAAAACCATAATGGCATCTCCTGTGATTTGACCAGCTTGATTAAAAAAAAAAAAAGGCAACAGAAAGTGTTCACATTTTTATAGCTATGTTTCCTTTCATAGACAAATACTGATTTTATAACCCCTGTGCCACTCAGTGTTTCTATTGCCAGTTCCAAATGGAATCTACTTTGAAAAATATCCCTCCAAATATTTTAATTACTTCATATTGACATTATGGCTTTCCCACACAGTTTTTATTGCTGGAATTTCTGAATTCCTTTTTTATCTCTTTGTTGCAAGAAGAAATTGTGTGAAATATGTCTCTGACATTCTATCTTAGTTGTCTCCTGACTTTTATTAATTTTTAATCTACTATATGGAGTCGATTCCATTTTTTTCTCCTTGAAATGTACTTGCCTTCATTTTTTAATATAAACAGTTTCTGTCATGGTTGGATCATGACTTTCTTGTGTGACTAACCTCCACCTCCCTTGTTTTGTAACTATATTCCTTTTCATTTCTTGTATTGTCTACCTCTATCACATCCTCAAGCTTCTGCCAAACTTGTAGTAATCGTGACCATCATACACAATCTCCTTTTTCTGTGGTATTGGTGTGATGCAGGCTCTCCCTCTTCCTGTCCCCATCTGCTGGTTGAGGCTTCCACAGCTGTGGCCTTGAGTAGGTGTCAGTGCTCTCTTGAGCTGGGCTAATTGTTCTCTGGACCTTCACTCATGTTCTTTCATTTACTCCCTTGCTTTGATGGAGTGCACCCTCAATAATTATTCAGAAAGGAGGGTTGGGAAGCAGATTGTCTGAGACTTTTGGTGTCTGAAAATTTATCTATTCTGCTCTCAAATTGGTTAATAATTCATTTCATTTAGCATAGAATTCTGGATTGAAATAGTTCCTACTGACCTTTGAAGTCCTTGCTGCACTGACATCTATCATTAAGAGTTCCTGCAGAGACATGTAATTCTGTCCTAATTTTCATTTCTAGTTTACATTGAGTAAGATATATTACTGTTTAAAGGCATCTGTGCCTATCTTTTGGTCAAATTAATATTCTTCCCAATTTATTTCCTTTTACATTCATCAGACATTTTATACATCTGATGTGATCAAAGAGAAGACAGCATGCAGTTAGGAAATTTAAGTGTATTCATTCTTATTGCAAACTAGTTATTATCAAGAATACTAAAGTTATATTCCATGAATGTTCTTAAATTTCTTTACCTTGATCAGAAATTTCTGATGAAGGGTTAGAAAGTGGATGATGGTAGGAATTATGAAAAGAATAATAGATGACATAAAGTAAATTTGGAGGAAAATAACAGAATTGAACAGAAAGGAGCAGAAGTCTGGATATAGAGGAATAGAGCGATCTGTGCCCAGGAAACTTGAAAGTATGTTGGCCATTGAAAATTTGTGGAAATCTTCATTTATATAAGAAACACTCCTTCTCTGAGATGGTTTCTTCCATTATAGTAACATTCCTGGGCTCTCTCTTCAATTTTTACTCATTTCTTCCCAGGAAAAGTGGATTTCTGTGCCTCACCTGTGAGCTGGAGCCAGAAAGCAGGCCTGCATGTGTGATCCCTCCTCCCTCTTTAGGGACCTGGCTTCATGTCTGCAGAGAGGACAATTTTTGCATGGGTCCTTCATGCTGAGAGTTTAAGATGCAATCTTCCTTTTGGAAACCCATGATTTCCCAGCGCTGCCTGGTGGGTGAGTGGGTAGACCCTTGTCCAGAATGTAACATCAGGAGTCCACCACTGCTGCACATCTAGCATATATTCTCTAACAGCTCCATTTGTCAAACAAAACTGACAGAGCTTCACTGGCCTCATTCTTTCGTCTGTTTTTCAGTTGGTTCAGAAAGCGGGCGGTAAATAGAGATATGATTTTTCTCAATCTTCTCAAACTCAAAAAATATTAACATCAGCATTTAACCACCACATATATTTGTAGAGAATCTACTACAAGTAGGGGCTATTCTGTATCAACATGTGTCCTTCTTTAACCCTTCTCTCCCACTTCCTTCTTTCTTGCAGGACTGGTGTCCCCCTAAGCACTTTCATCCTACTCCTGGCCTTCAGCATAGGCTAATCTGTGACTGTTGCTTGTCTGTAACCTGTTCATCCATGACTTGATATTAAGTTTGAGGGCAGAGACTCAGTCTTGATACCTACATTTCCTTAGTCTCTAGATACTCATTAATTATTTGCTAAATTAATGAATAGGTCAGTAAACCATTAACTTGAAACCATAAACTTTCTGGGCTTAAGTAGCTTTCTTTCCCACTGAGGAGGCAGACAATACTCAATAAGATGGTTAGCATTACAATTTAGACATGAACTAAGGGCTGTGGAAGCAAATAAAGGAAAACTTTAATGTATTTGGAAGAGACCTGTTGATTCTCCAACAGCACAGATCATTATTACTAATTCTTTTAAATTTTCTAATATTTTTATATATTTTAAATAGGCATAATATAGTACTATATGAATATAATTTATAAATGTATAGAAATCAACACATACTGAGATATGTGTCAGTCACTTTCCTAAATGTTATGTTTTTTATTAATTCATAAACAAACTTGGAGATCACCAACCTAAATCTTAAACCAACTTTGTTCTTTGAAAAGGAGAGAGAAAAAGAGAAAAGAGAAAACCACATATTCTTAGAGCTTATTGGACATCTCCCTCAAAGTTTCCCTGGAATACAGACACGAAATCACGCAATATTGCAATTGCAACATTGCAAATGCCTCAGGGAATAAAAGTACGGATAAGGAGAGGTTAATCCGTGAGTAAGAGGTAGTGGAGATGACTTGTGATCAGATACTCAAATCCAAAGGCAATCTTCCCTGTACAGGAAACCTGATTCCTTTCAATTATATGGTATGGGCCTCAACCCTGGCCTCCCTAATTTTGAATCGTATCCTCAGTGTTGATGACTTTGGCCCAGCCTCTTAGATCAGGGGTTCCCAAGCCCAGGCCATGAACCGGTACTGGTCCATGGCCTGTTAGGAACCGGGCTGCACAGCAGGAGATGAGTGGCTGGTGAGTGAACATTAAATGAATGCCGAGCTCTGCTTCCTGTCAGATCAGTGGAGGCACGAGATTCTCACAGGAGTGCGAACCCTGTTGTGAACTACTCATGAGAGGGATCTAGGCGGCATGCATCTTATGCCTGATGATATTCTCTGGAAAAGTTACATCCTGAAACCATCCCCTATGCCCTCCATCTATGGAACAACTGTCTTCCACGAAATCGGTCTCGGGTGCCAGAAAGGTTGGGGACTGCTGCCTTAGATCCCAAAAAGTCAGATGCAGATTCCTTATAGCCTCCTTGGTTTGACAGCTTGGCTGATACCCTGTACTCTGATTCTGATTAACATTACATGGCGTTAGCTTCAAAATCTTCTGTTCTCTATCTTTCCTTAGAGATAACAAAAATCTCAGGCTTTGAAGTCAGTTGAGCTTTAACTTTACTTTCTTCACTTAACAGCAGTATAACGTTAAGTCAGTCAGTTATCTTCTTCAATGGTCAATGTTCTCCTATTAATGTTGGGAATAATACTATCTCCCATTTAAGGTTAACGACTGGTCAACGTTCTCCTATTAATGTTGGGAATAATACTATCTCCCATTTAAGGTTAACGACATAATTAAATGAGATAATGTACAAAAGCTGTTTGACGTATAGTAAAATGCATGTTAAATGGTTAGCTATTATAATTATTTCTTAATGCTGAGAGTGAATTTATCAAAAATAAACAAGATACATGACTTACAGATTATGATACATGTGGCCTTTACAATAAAAGTATCTTGGTTTACCTACTGATATGCCTGACATGCTAAAGACATTTTGACTTAATGTTATATGTTATCATTTATGTGCTCAATTAGTAATTAACTCTCATAGGCAGACCATAGCATAGCACTTTTATACAATCAAGCCAAATTATATTATTTTCTTTATAGTTTAGCTTTCAAATCAACCTCATGGGTCAACAAGTTCCTCTGTTATGATGCATACAGGTCATTAGGCTTGACCACACACAGGCGCACCGTCATAGGCTGAAAGGCAGAGAAGCTGGACACCCATGCAGCTGCACTTGTCTTGCTCCTGAAACTACCTCTCTCAGGTTACTTCTGAGGGTCTCTGAGCTCCTCACCTCTCATCCTCATGCCAGCTACTGAGAAGTCTTTACCATCCTGTTCCCTCAAGAAATCTGTGTCCTCTGAAAATGTGTGCCTGGATACCAGAGGCCCCATGACAACAGACATGCTGTGTCATGAGGTCACAAGGGTGGTGGCAAGACAATTACGCTGTGGCTGGGGGGAAAGACACCAGCAGAAGAAGGCGACAACAGGAAGAGGAGAAGCAGCAATTCAGGTGGCTTTAGCTCCTCGTGTTTGAAGACTCAAAGGCAGGGACATTTCATGGACACAGAGACAAGCTCATGTCTTTATCATCCTTCCTTCTACTGAAACTTTCTTTGCATTGATTCTCTGCCATATGTGCCACTTGGCTCCAGCAGACATCTTACATCATTTAATTCAAATCATTTCAATTAATGTGTGTATACTACCCTCAATAAGTTAATGATCACAAAGTCCATTTGTTTTCACAGGAAAGGAGGATTCCAATTAAAGGAAGAAATAAAGGGTTTGGCCCTAAGTACATTAAATATATCACCCAGCCCAGTTCCTTAACATGAAAGAAAGCAAGCAGTTTGATATCAAGCATTAGATTCTGTGGGATTTCATGTGACTTAGGACAGGACAGGCCAATCAGACATTCTCTTGTTCACAGAGATTATTTTAGAAGGATTCAATCCAAACCAATTAGGCTTAATGAGAGCAAATTCCACTACTTTTATTTCTGCCACCAGAAAGACACACTTTCTTCTCCGCTTGCCCTGAATTGGATAGTGCCTGAAGCCTGGATTTCTCGCAGCCACGTAAGCCAGCCAACGCAGCAGAGAACAGAGATGAGGGACAGAGAAAAACTGATGGCCATGCTTAGGCCATGGATCAAGGCATGCCCAAGCCAGCCCCCATCTTGTGCTTCTCAGTTACGCCAGTCAATAAATTGCCTTTGTTCAAAACCGTATAGTTGATGTTTGATCATTTGCAACATGAAGAATCTAATACAAGTTTGAGGCAAACCAATGCAATAATCTAAAGAAGTTGCTTGTGTGTGTGTGTGTGTGTGTGTGTGTGAGAGAGAGAGAGAGAGAGAGAGAGAAAGAGAGAGAGAGAGCGCGACTGAGTCTCACTCTGTTGCTGGGCTGGAGTGCAGTGGCGAGATCTCGGCTTGCTGCAATCTCCGCCTCCCTGGTTCAAGCGATTCTCCTGCCTCAGCCTCCTGAGTAGCTGGAACTACAGGCATATAACACCATGCCCAGCTAATTTTTGTATTCTCAGTAGAGACAGGGTTTCACCATGTTGGCCAAGACGGTCTCGATCTCTTGACCTCGTGATCCGCCCACCTGAGCCTCCCAAAGTGCTGGGATTGCGGGTGTGAGCCATTGTGCTGACTGCCTTTTTTTCTTTTCCCACAGGGTGATGGTGGTGTTAGCTCCTGACAAATGGAAGAATGAGGGGGGAATGCAACCACAAGTAGAAAGGAGTATTTAAAAATGAGGACAGAAGATGGACACAAATTTGAATGACTCCCTGCCATTAGTCAAGCAAACAGAACTTAGAGGTTGTGGAAATCCACATCATCAGTGTTGGCTCACATGAATGAGGAGGGCTGTTCAGTGTTCTCCTGTGCTCTGGGTGGGAAGGGGGTCAAAGATGAGGGTAGAGAAAGATTACTAGGTTTTGCAAGAGAGAACGAGTGGGAAAATTTAAGATGACAGCTCTAAGTTTTATATGGAACTATTAGAGAATATATGCTAATAGTTTAATCCCACTTACTTGGGAGGCTGAGGCAGCCGAATCGCTTGAACCCGGGAGGTGGAGGTTGCAGTGAACAGACATAGCGCCACTACACTCCAGCCTGGGTGACAGAGTGAGACTCCGTCTCAAAAAAAAAAAAAAGTTTGCCTCCTACTGAAATGAATATATTAGAATGGGGAGTCACTTAATCTTTGCATTAAAAAATTCACTCTTCATCCTCTCCCCATGGTTTTGTTCTTTTTTATTCATCCCAACATCTGTAGTTCAAAACTTAGTCCAGGAAATCCCAGGCATATATTATTTGCTTTATCTCATATATAACATAATTATGGACTTGAGGATAATGCTGCAATATTCATTTTGCTTATGCTCTTTCATTGTTCAAAAATGGCCTGAAAACATTCTTTACCCAAATGTTTTAACATGATGAAATAATTTTATTAGCATTTTCTACAAATATGAAATCAAAATAGGCCCCCAAACAAGATTAAATAGTTCATTGCTGGGCTGATAATAATTTTTCTATTTTGTCTTTAATAAACTAGTCATAAGTGTAGCTGCCATCTCTCTCAGAAAGTCCTTCTTTTACATAACCCTCAAATAAGTTTATAATCTTGAGCTTATGTCAAGGGAAAGTACAGGAGAAGGTGCAGTGGGAGAGGAGAGCCACGGGAGAGGGAGAGGGCTGAGTAGGCGAAGGAGAAAACGGGAAGGGGAAGGGTGCAGAGCAGGCTGCCTTGAAGAGGGAAGGGTACGTGCTGGCCCAGATGGCCCAGATTGCAGAGGGCAGGAGCAAAGCAGCTCCCGCCTGAGTGCCACCAGAGTAGCAGGGAGGTCATCTGCTGTGAGTCGCAGGGAGCAGGGCTGGCAGGGGCCAGAGGAGAGCCGTGGAGTTACGAAAGGGCTTCTAGAGGGAATGGGAGAGGACCATGTCAAGCTTAAGTAATGGGATGGCAGACTGGCACCTCTCCTCTCTCTTGCATCCTTTCTTGCCAAATGATGTCTGCACAGGCCAGTTCCTATTTCCCTTCTGCCATAATGGAAGCTTCCTGAGGCCTCACCAGAAGCAGATGCTGGCGCCATGCTTCCTGTACAGCCTGCAGAACCATGAGCCAAAGGAAACCTCTTTTCTTTATAAATGACCTGGCCTCAGATATTCCTTTATTCCTCTGCCATTTACCTACCTTAGCGAATTACAGCCTCTCTGGGCCCAGTCTCCTTCCATGTTAAATGGGGTCCTAACCACAGAGAGTGTGTGTGAAAGTGACATGAAATGAAACACCTGAAGTGACTCTTAAAGTAGGAGTTCCATCAACACAATAAACAGAGCATCTTTCTTTTCGGAGCAAGTGCTGGAAGACAGAAGTAATGGTACAGTGGTATTACGTGTACCTGTGATAAGTAAATTATCTGGAGAATAATTTATTGAATATTTCTGGCAAGTCATTTTGGATTAAGGGGAGTTATAAACAAACTGAGTCAACAATCTTAAAGAAAAAAGACAGGAAAACAAAAACCTGGCTACCAGTTGAGGCGACTGGTCCGGACAGCAGGGCCTACCAGGAGAGAAGAGAAAGAGAATGCAACCAGTCCTTGGTATATGGGGGGCATTTGCCACTGCAGTGTCTGTACGTCACCATGCCTTTAAAATGCAAGGCAACCCCAAGTGTAACACAATCCACGGTATTTCATGCAAATAATTCAGTGATTTTCAAAAACATTCTTTATAAAAGTATAACTTTATTATTTAGCTTTAGCCTTTTTGTATCTGGTTGCTAGTTAGGCCTTTGTCTTCAATTCAATACGATTTTAGTTAAATTTTCATATTTAAAATGTTCCCTTTTCTTATTCAGGTAACTTACTATATCTTAGTTTTGAAAAGAGTTTAGCAACAAATATTGAATAAAGCCTACTAGACAAAATAGTGTATTTTTACACATTAGTATCTGGTTCATGTTACTTTTCCAGTTCAGCTTTCATTATTTAATTACTAACGTAGCTATACTTTGATATAATGGAATGACTCAGGGTTTTGTACCTAAAGCAACCAAGCCCACATCCATGCCGGGATTTAATTTAGGTGATCTCACTCAGGGGTCCAGAACTGCGTTCCCTCTTCAAACCAAGTCTGAATGAGGCATTAACCTAATTGAAATTGAGTCTGAATTAGGTATTAGGTCCAGACATTTTTCTAGACAGCAGATCTGTAACTACTACCAGATTAAATTACCTTGGAAAGCATCATTTTACCCTCTTCTGACTTTTCCTGCTGTTTCCTATTCCAGCACAAATATTTCCCTCATATGTAACAAAATGAAATGTGAAAATGCATGTTGCTAAGGTAGTTATTTTATTTCCTAATTTTGAAGATGTCATGTTCAGAAATGTATATGCTAATTTACTTTAACTGGGGATTCCTGCATAGAAAACATTGTATTGTTACCACTGTCAGCACACAACTCATTTTTTTACTTCACATGTTTAACTACAGAAAACCTAACAAAATTGGCATTCAAAAACTACAAGGCACCATCACTTAAGTATGAATTATTGTACCACTATTATGTCCATATAAATCATTTTCTTATAATTTTAGAATAAGAAATAAAATTTTATTTATCTTTTTTAGTTAACTATAACCATGTCCCTAGATACTTATGTATTTTACCCACAGTACAATAAGGTGTCCTGTAGGACACAGTCTTATTTTCTAAATTATTTATTTATTTATTTNTTGGCATTCAAAAACTACAAGGCACCATCACTTAAGTATGAATTATTGTACCACTATTATGTCCATATAAATCATTTTCTTATAATTTTAGAATAAGAAATAAAATTTTATTTATCTTTTTTAGTTAACTATAACCATGTCCCTAGATACTTATGTATTTTACCCACAGTACAATAAGGTGTCCTGTAGGACACAGTCTTATTTTTCTAAATTATTTATTTATTTATTTATTTATTTATTTATTTATTTATATTTGAGACTGAGTCTTGCTCTATCGTCCAGGCTGGAGTGCACTGGTGCAACCTCGGCTCACTGCAACCTCCGCCACCCAGGTTCAAGTGATTCTCCTGCCTCAGCCTCCTGAGAAGCTGGGACTACTGGCGTGTGCCACAGCACCCACATAATTTTTGCATTTTTAGTAGAGATCGGGTTTCACCATGTTGCCCAGGCTGGTTTTGAACTCCTGACCTCAGGTGATCTGCCAGCCTCGGCCTCCCAAAGTGCTGGGATTACAAGAGGACACAGCCCTCTTTTTTTTTTTTTTTTTTGTAACAGAGTCAAGCTCTGTTGCCCAGGCTGGAGTGCAGTGGCCTGATCTCGGCTCACTGCAAGCTCTGCCTCCTGGATTCACGCCATTCTCCTGCCTCAACCTCTGGAGTAGCTGGGACTACAGGCGTCCGCCACCATGTCCAGCTAATTTTTTAAAAATATTTTTAGTAGAGATGGGGTTTCACCGTGTTAGTCAGGAGCCAGGATGGTCTCGATCTCCTGACCTCGTGATAGGCCCGCCTCAGCCTCCCAAAGTGCTGGGATTACAGGCATGAGCCACCGCGCTCGCCCAGGACACAGTCTTAAGTAGTAGACATCAAGTGAGAGTCTGACAAATAAGAAAAAAATCATTCCTAAGATAACAAAATGATGCTGATTAAAATGTAATAGTGTGTGTATATATATTTATATAAAAATGATTTTAAATATTACCAACCCACAATTTATAAAATGCTACTTTTAAAATGGGGTTATTATTACCCTGGTTATCTCTGAAAGGTGTTTTAGTAGTTTTAAAATGTAAATAAATTATTTGTACAATGTGAAAGTTTGCTTATTGATTTTATAGTCTGTTATGTAGACTAGCTAGGCTATGTAGTTCTGATCATTTGAATTTATTAAATGAGCTATTTATCACTACCTTTTTTCCGAGATTTAAGAAAGGCTGTCTGACAGATTATAGTCATGACGCAGGACACCTTCTCTGCACATGTGAGGCCACGGTGTAAGTGTACCATACATGTTAATTATTTACATGTAACATACACTAAGTATTGTGTCTGTCATATTTAGCAAAACGCATTAAAGGTGAAAAGAATAGAGGACTTAAGTACAATATTTGAAAATATAACTGTCATATAACTTTAAAAGTTTGCTGTAAGATATTTAAACACATGTGGATGGATGCCTGTTTGCTAATCAATTTGGAAGCATACTGTCATGAAGAGAAATTTTAATACCAGAGACACTGAACCGGTTAGCGAAAGAATCCATCAACAAAAACGAAGGTTTCAGCTTATGTGTAATTTTGGAATAGAATTGTGTAATCTTTTCTTTATAGTTTCTTTATAGCCTGTCCATGTCAAAGGAAGAAAAGCATAGGAAGACACGTATTCAAAAGATTTGCATTGAAAAATGTAAATACTATTCCATTGCTTTACTAGCACCAATTTACCTGGGTTAAGGAACAGCCAGGAGTATTAGTACATGAATACTATGGATACACATGGAGTGCCAGCATTATAAAATCCGCCTGTACAATGTCATCACTGGATGAGTGGATGTTTCACAGATCAACTGTCTGGCACTGTGCTAACATTCAGAAACATCAGAATACTCAGTAATGATGTAAGAACAAGCAGCTTGCTGACTTTGATGTAACCAAGTGACAGCATGCATATACGTAAATACTAATTAGTGGTACTTAATGTAGGTAATGAGTATAAGGGTGATGAGGATCATCAAGAAATTATGTAATCCCACTGAAGATGACAGAGCCCCGCTGTGCTTCAGTTCCCCTCTAAAACCCCCAAGCAAACCCTATGCAACTTTGCACTTGGTGCAGACACTCGGCTTACTGTGTTCCAGACTCCCCAGCAAGCAACCCAGGGCAATGTTTTTGGCAAAATCATTTGCAGAAAACCAATTCACTCTCATTCTCTCACACCAGACACAAGCACGCAACAAGTTATTAAGCCTCATTGCAGAATGAGGATCAGTTAGTGAAGTCTTTGGGCAAAGAAAGCCAACTGTCTAAATTAAATTTTACTCTTGTCTCTGAGCCCCCACAACAGGGCAGGGGAAGGATACTGCTGTCTAGGGCAGAGAAGGGGAGAAGAAAGAGAGCACGGGTGGTTATGGAGTCCTGGGGGAAGGCTGGAACTGGCATAGCGACGTCTAACAGAGGGGTTAGCTTAGGAGGTTGGAGGAGAAGGAAGGGACTCAGCAATCTGGGGAACTGAAGGCGAAGTGGCGGGCAGTGGCTATTCTCTTTACCTGCTGTACTTCTTGGAGTCCCGGAACGCAAACAGCCGCTGCATTTCCCTTCATTCCAGACGGGATGACACCACAGTCTTCTCCCCGGACAGCGCGGGCCTCCGCTGCGTCCTTCCTCAGCGACCGCAGCGACGACTCTGCTCCAGGGCGGGGGAGCAGCTTCCCGAGCCGCGGGCGCCCACTTCCCCCCCGGACTCCGGGCAATACCGGCCAGGGCGCGCGGGGAGGTGGGGGCCAGCCAGGGATCCCCCAGGAACTAGCCTGGGCTGCTGCACCGCTGCCAGGGCCGTCCTGCGCCTAGCCCAGCCCTGGGCGCCGCCGGCTGGACGCCAGTCACCTCCCACTGCGCCCCAGACGCCGCCAAGTCCCAGTACCGTGCGCCCCTCCGGATGTCCGAAAGCGCCTCTCCAGGGCAGCTGATGCCCCTCTGTGTCCTTCCCGCGACGGGCCGGGCCCGCCGCTCCACACCTCCCGTGTCCCTCCACGTCCATCACCGCGTGCCTCTCCAGCATCCCCCTCCCCTCCAAGATCCAACACAGCACCCCTTCAGCTGTTTCCCGCGTCCCACCAGAAGTTCCTCCAGCGACTGCCCCGCCCCTCCACTCCACACCCCTCGTGTCCCTCCATATCGGTCACCGTGTGCCTCTCCAGCATCCCCTCCCCTTCAGTTCCAACACGGCACCCTTTCAGATGTTCCCCGCGCCGCTCCAGCGACTGCTCCGCCCCTCCACTTTTCCTGTCTCTCCAATTCTATCCAGGCGCGCCCCTCCAGCACGCCCCCACCGCTCCACTCCTCTCCCCCGTCCCTCCACTCCGTCCCGCACGCCGGCACTCTCACTCCGAGCCCCCCTGTGTCAAAACGCCGCGCCCTTCCCAGCGCTCCTCCTTGGCGCCACCGCAAGATTCCCCTCCCTCCATATCCTGCACTCCTCCCGCACCCGCCCACGCACCCCTGCGCGCCTCCTCGTTGCACCTCCACCCCGCGGCCTCTCCACCCTCAGGCTCGCCCCGGCGATCCAGCGCGCGGGGCGCTGGGCAGGGACATTTTTCGCTTCCCCCCGACTCCGCTGCAGACGCTGGGCGCCTTCATCTTTCTAACCCAACTGCTCCTGCTGAATGGATCTTGCTTGGGCTTGGAGCACCTGGCCACAATCTTTACACTTCTGGTCCTGCTCCTTTACTGTCAGAAAGAGTCGGCACCTGTGGCGACTTAGGGAGTCCCTCTAGGGGAAATGGTTCCATCTGGAGGCTTTAAAAGTCTTGCCACCCAGCCTGTCCCTCGCAAACCCTTTGGGTTTAGCAGTTTACTCCTAGAAGCTCGCCCAGGACTACTTCTCGCTCCGCCGCTAGGAGGCACTCCCGAGGGTTTGCAGACACTCGGCTGTGGTGGAAACAACGCCGCACGCAGTTTAGGCTGCACTTCCGTTAGCTCTCGGAGGCGAGCTGGGAAATAGTGACTGCTGACCCATGACAAAGAAACCTCTTTACTATGTTCTGTTTCCAAGGCCTGAGGAAGTTCTCTGGAACACATACCGTGTCCTGAGTTGGCTCCGGCCGGTGGGTTCGTGGTCTCAGGAATGGAGCCCCGGACCTGTGCAGTGAGTGTTACAGCTCTTTTAGATGGTACAGACCGAAAAGTTGGTGGTAGCAAGGTTTACTGTGAAGAACTAAAGAACAAACCTTTCATGCCATGAAAGGGGACTCCAGCGGGATCTCTGCTGGTGGGGGGGTGGGGTT
>NW_016806031.1:1126846-1150968 GCF_001698545.2 Rhinopithecus bieti | reverse complement strand
TGGGGGTGGGGGATGGGGTGGGGGTGGGGGCAGCTTTTTTTCCTTTATTGTCCCCGCCCATCTTCCCTTTCTGTCCTGTCAGAGTGCCCTTTTTTCAATCCTCCCTGTGATTGGCTACTTTTAGAATCCTGCTGATTGGTGCGTTTTACAGGGCTCTGATTGGTGTGTTTTACAGAGCAGTGATTGGTGCGTTTTACAGGGCTCTGATTGGTGTGTTTTACAGAGTGCTGATTCGTGCGTTTTGCAGAGCACTGATTGGTGTGTTTTACAATCTTCTTCTAACAGAAGAAAGTTCCCCGAGTTCCCACTCCGTCAGGGAAGTCCAGCTGGCCTCATCTCTCAATACAGTTTTCTAATTAATGCTTGTGTATTTCAGTCACTTATTTATTCATTGACATTCTCGCCTGCACATGCATCACAGGGGAGCATCTTGGTTTAACAGTTTTGTGTGAATGGTATGGGTACCCGAAGATGTTTGGTGAATGTGCTAAGGAGGTAAACTTTCAAATATATTCCCAAGGGATCATGCCAGTGTATTTCATGATTTTTTACAGTAAAAATCTGGTACCATATTTGGAACCAAGTAGAAACATAAAGATGTTGGACCGTTTTAAAATGTTTTCAGTGAAACAGAACGGATAACTGCAAGGCAGAAATATGTATAACTTCTAGATTACACTTTTTAAAAGCAAACTTTTGCAAAGGTAGAAAATGAAACGAGAAAAGCCAGTTTTCCAGAAGTGTCCAGTACAATATTTCTCTAATTATTGCTCTCTTATAGATGATAAACAGTGATAATAATTTTCTAAAAATATTTCCCCCAAGGAGCAAAGGATAAACAAGATGGATATACAGATATATTATTAAGGGTATATTAATAATTTCCTACATATATCACAGGCAGCAAATGACAGATATTGTGAATTGTTACTCTAAAAATGTCCATACTAATCAGTAAAGGTTGCAATTTAATATTTCTGCCAAAGAATCCAGAAGTTATTAATGTGTTTTAAGTGCCAAAACTAACATGATCTCACAGCCAGAACTTCTCCTTTGTTGGCTTAGAAATAAATCATTGGCAACAGTTTGTGCTGGGGATTATGATCGCAGTGGGGATCTAGAGAACTTACGAGTCCTGTGATGGAAGCTAAACATATCCAAAGTGGTGTATGAAAACAACCAGGGGTGTGGACAAGAGACACGGCCTCCAGACTGGACTGAACATCTTACCAGTAAAAATAATTTTGAGCAACTCAATACATGTATGTTTGTTTATAAGTTATATGCATTTATGAATTTATTGTATATTTTATGTGAATACCAATATATTGTTTACATTGTAAAACAGAGAGAAATATAAATTTTAGAAGGATATATGAAAGTACATATAAATAAAAAAAGCAAGGAGGCTGAGGCAAGAGAATCGCTTGAACCCAGGAGGTGGAGATTGCAGTGAGCCAAGATTGTGCAACTGCACTCCAGCTTGGGCAATGGAAGGGGACTCCATCTCAGGGGTGAAAAAAAAAAATCAAAGAAAAGCACTGGAATGGAGACATGCAGATCTCTGCAGATCCTCTCCCCAGTGATACAGCTCTACCTGATGAAACTTCTTATTTTATTTTGAAATTTATTTTTAGCTATAATGAACTTTATTTTTTAAAATTTCTGGTGATGTAATTTTTTAATTTCTATAGTCATGTGGATGAATTGTGGAGTGGTGAAGTCTGAGGTTTTAGTGCACCCATCACCAAGCCATATACATTGTACACAATATGTAGTTTTTTATCCTTCACCCCTTTTCTGGCTTCTGAGTCTCCAATGTCCGTTCTAGCACTCTGTATGCCTTGGCGCACCCATAGCTTAGCTCCCACTTATGAGTGAGAACATACGGTATTTGCTTTTTCATTCCTGAGTAATTTCACTTAAAACAATGACCTCCAGCTCCATCCAAGTTCCAGCAAAAGACGTTATTTTGTTCTTTTTTTATGGATGAGTAGTATTCCATGATGTATATATGCCACATTTTCTTTATCCACTCATTAGTTGATGGGTAATTATGTTAGTTCCATATCTTTGCAATTGTGAACTGTGCTGCAATAAGCATATGCGTGCAAGTGTCTCTTTGATATGGTGACTTCTTTTCCTTTGGGGTAGATACCTAGTAGTGGGATTGCTGGATTGAATGGTAGATCTACTTTTAGTTCTTTGAGAAATCACCATACTGTTTTCCAAAGAGGTTGTAATAATTTACATTCCCATCAGCAGTGTATAAGCGTTCCCTTTTCACCACATCCACACCAACATCTGTTGCTTTTTGATGTTTTAGTAATGCCTACACTGGCTGTTGTAAGGTGGTATTTCATGGTGGTTGTAATTTGCAATTCCCTGATGATTAGTGATGTTGAGCCTTTTTTCATGTTTTTGGCCATTTGTACATTTTTCTTTTGAGAAATGTCTATTCATGTCATTTTCCCACTTTTACATGGGATTATTTTTTTCTTGCTGATCAGTTTTGGTTCCTCATAGAAACTTCCTAGAATGATCCACGCCCATATAGATTCACTGGTGAATTATACCAAACATTTAAGGGAGAATCAATATAAATTTTTTACAAACTCTTACAAAAGATATAAGAGGAGGAACACTTAACAATTTATTCTGGGAGGTGAGTATTACCCTGAAATCAAACCACACAAAATCCTCACAATAAAATAAAACTACAGGTCAATATCTCTTGCAAATATAGAAATAAAAATACTGCAAATATTACAAATAAAAATTACTAGCCAACATAATCTAGGAGCATATAAAAGGCATTATACACCATGACTGGCTGGTCCAAGTGCAGTGCTGACACAAATAATTGATCACAACCAGTTACAGATTTGTTCCTTCTCCACTCCCACTGCTTTACTTGACTAACCTTAAAAAATAAAAAATAAAAAAGTTTAAGACAAAAAACAAATTATCATCTTAATAGATACAGAAAAATCATTTGTCAAAATGAAACATCCTTTTCTAATAAAAATGTCCAACAAACTAGAAATAGAAAGGAGTTTCCTCAACCCGATAAAGGGCATTTATAAAAAACCTACAGCTAACATCACACTTAATGGTGAAAGACTGCTTTTTTTCCCCAAAGAAGCAAATATTAGTAGATCTAAAGGGAGTGATAGAGAGCAATAAAATAATAGTAGGGTACTTCAACACCCTAATTTCAGCAAAAGACCGATCATATAGACAGAAGAATCAACGTACAACCAAGAAGCATATGAAAAAATGCTCAACCTAACTACACATCCGAGAAAGGCAAATTATATTGACATAGTTTGGTTGTGTGCCCACCCAAATCTCATCTTGAATTGTTCCCATAATCTCCACGTGTCTTGGGAGGGACCCAATGGGAGGTAATTGAATCTTGGAGGCGGTTACGCCCATGCTGCTGTTCTTGTGATAGTGAGTCCTCACTAGATCTGATGGTTTTATAAAGGGCTTTCCGCCCTTTGCTTGGCACTTCGCCTTGCTGCTGCCATGTGAAGGACGTGTTTGCTTCTTCTTCCACCATGATTGTAAGTTTACTGAGGCCTCACCAGCCATGCTGAACTGTGAGTCAATTAAACCTCTTTTCTTTATAGATTACCCAGTCTCTGGTACATCTTTATTAGCAGCATGCGAATGGACTAATACACATATGATCTAGCAATCCCACTACTGGGTTTATGTCTAAAAGAAATGAAATCAGTATGTCGAAGAGGGACATCTGCACTGTCATGTTTGTTCCATTAGTATTCACAATAGCCAAATTATGGAATCAAGCCAAATGCTCATCATCAGATGAATGGATAAAGAGAATATTATATGCAATGAAATAGTGTTCACTCACAGAAAAGGATGAAACCCTCTCATTTGTGACAATATGGATGAGCCTGGAGGCCATTTAGTTAAGTGAAATAAGCCAAGCACAGAAAGACATATATACTACAAGATATCACCTATATGTGGAATCTAAAAAAACTGACTGATACGAGTTGAGAGTAGAACAGTGGTTACCAGAGACTGAGGAGAATAATGAGAACAGGGAGAAGGGGAGAAGGTGGTCAATAGGTGGAATGTTACAGTTAGGAGAAATAAGTACTACTGCTCTTTTGCACAGTAGAGTGACTATAGCTAACAATAATGCATTGTATATTTCACATATCTAAAAGAGAAGATTTTGTCGTGAATATTCTCATGACAAAGCAATGATAAATAAGGTGATGAATATGCTAATGAACATGATTTGCTTATGTAATGTAGACATGTATGGAAACATCACACTGTACCCCATACATATGTATAATTATTGTATGTCAATAAAAAATAAAGTTCATTAGCTTCAAAAAAAAATTGACAAGCTAGTATCAAAAGTCATGTAGGAATGCAAGAGGACCAAAACAGAGAAAGTCATATGGAAAAAGAAGAACAATGTTGAGGCCTCATGATTTCTGATTTAGAAACTTACTACAAACCTATATGGTACTAGCAAACGACATATACATCAATGGAACAGAACTGAGTTCAGAAATAAACTCTCACATTTGCAGTTAATTGAGCATTCAATAGGAAAAGAATTGTTTCATCAACAAATGTTTATAAAACAACCGAATATTCACACACAAAGGAATAAAGTTGGGCTCCTTCTTCCTACCACACACAAAATTTAACTAAAAATGTATTATATGCCTCAATGTAAGGGCTAAAACTAAAACTTTCAGAAAAGAACATAAATTTTATGAACTTGGGCCTGGCAAAACTTGTTACACACATCAAAATCAGTAGTAACAGATGAAAAATCAGTAGTAGAAGGCCTCATCAAAATTAAAAATGTTTCTGCAGCAAATTATACCATCAAGAAAGTCAAAGAAAACATGAAAATGGTACAAAAGATTTGCAAATTCTATATCTGATAAGGAGCTCAATAATAAATGAACATTTCTCCAAAAAAGATATACAAATGGCCAGTAAGCATAGGAAAGGATACTCAAAAGCATTAGCCATTTAGAAAACACAAATCAAAACCACAATAAGATACCACTTCACAGCCTCTAGAAATGCTATAGTAAAAAAGACAATCACAAATTTGTGAGGGTGTGAAGAAACTGGAACACTCATGTATTGCTGGAGGGAATGTAAAATGTTGCAACCATTTTGGAAAACAATTTGGGAGTGCTTCAAAACACTAACCATAGCCTTATCAGATGAGCCAGAAATTTTCTTCTATTTATTCAAGAAAATAAAACATATCCACACAAAAACTTGTATACAAATGTGCACGGTAGCAGTATTCATAACAGTAAAAATGGGGAACCAATCCAAATGTACATCAACTGATGAAGGAATAAACAAAACATGATATATCCATACAATGGAATATTATTCAGCCATAAAAGGAATAAATTATTGACACATAATACAATATGGATGAACTTTGAAAACATTATACTAGGTGAAAGGAGTCAATGACGAAAGATCAGATAGTATAATTCATAGACATAATATGAAAAATAGATATTTAAGGGCTGATAAAAATGTTCTAAGTTGAGATTTTGGTGACTGCTGCATAACTGTGAATATAGTAAAGCCTTTTTCATTCTGTACCTTAAATGGGTGAATTTTGTGTGGCATGTGAATTATATTTTAATAAAGCTGTGAAAATGCATATACATAAAATACTAGCTTTCGTTTTTCTCTCGTGCTCCAGTGAGATGCAGAAGTCAGAAAAGAGAGGATCAGGAAGCCATCAATTCTGCTTTTACCTGTGCACTTTTTTCTTCTGTAGTTAAAACTAAGTAAGAGCTCTCAGGTCATTTCCATAAAATCCATCCCCTTTCTTATGTGTTTATTTCTTTGATGATGTTCAAGGTTCCTTTTCTTTTTTCCCCCTTCAGCACTATATTGTATAAAACGGTCTGCAAGCCAAGCGTTCTTCTTCTGCCTCCATTTGTATGTAAATCGGTTCAGGTGATGTGTTAAACTATAACTTTAAATTTGTGACTTTAAAATTCAGTTGAACACCATGCTGTGATGAAAGAACATTGAACTTTATGCTAGAGGTCCTGGTTAATCCAAATTCTATTCTTAGATCTAACAATCTTTTCTATGGTAACAGCTACCTCTATGGGCCTAAGGCTTCTCATCAGTGACTGAAATACTTGTTTTTAAAAAAAAATCCCTAATATTTATTTTTTTTAATTGATGTTTAAAAATTTCCTTTCTCTATTTTTTTCTTCTCAGCTTTTTTAGTAGTCAGGAATGTGTTACAAGAACTGCTAAAGGTCTGAATGGTCCTGTGTTTCTTAACTGTACAACATGTGGGCTCACTGCACCTGAAGTTACTATAGCTCTAAATGTCAACGATTCTGAATATTAATAACTTTCTGATTATGTAAAGACCACATAGTATAAGGTTAAGGGGCCTTCTGGGTCTAGAAACTGTGGGCTCTGATCTCTTTCTGTTTAGTCATTGTAGGATCTTATGACCTTGGGTAAGCTGTGTAAATTCTTTTTTTTTTTTTTGAGACAGTTCTCGTTCTTGTTGCCCAGGCTGGAGTACAATGGCTCCGCGTACCACAGCCTCCGCCTCCCGGGTTCAAGTGATTCTCCTGCCTCAGTCTCCCAAGTAGCTGGGAATAACAGTCATGCACCACCATGCCCAGCTAATTTTGTATTTTTAGTATAGACGGGGTTTCTCAGTGTTGGTCAGGCTGGTCTCCAACTCTCGACCTCAGGTGATCCGCCTGCCTCAGACAGCCTCCCTAAGTGCTGGGATTACAGGCGTGAGCCACCACACCTGGACTGTAAATTATTTATACTTCTTTTTCCTGGTCTAAAACATGAGGGTAAAAATTAAGATGTAAATGATAGGAATGTGTTAAGAAATAAATGAGCTAAGGTATGCAAAATATAGAACTCAATACTTAGAATTTAGTAAGTTATCTTTTTTTTTTAGAAGTGCCAACATCTTTTCTTTTTGTCAAATTACACTTGCTAGTATGGGCCACTTTTCATTGGTTCCTCCAAAGGAAAGGTAATATTAAAGCAAGGTATGTAGGTAATTAATTTCAAAAAAAATCCTTTAATG
Organism: Rhinopithecus bieti; assembly: GCF_001698545.2. Taxonomy (NCBI): domain Eukaryota; kingdom Metazoa; phylum Chordata; class Mammalia; order Primates; family Cercopithecidae; genus Rhinopithecus; species Rhinopithecus bieti. Next base: position 1,143,848 of record NW_016806031.1, on the reverse strand, counting down.
TTTTACTTTATTAGAAAATTAATGTTACCCCTTGATTTTTTTTTTTTTCTCTTTTAAACATGTAGTGTCGATATGGAAGTGCTGGGAAGGGATTATGGAAGTGTGCGAAGGGAAGAACGTGGTCCCTTTAAATGATACTGAAGGGAGAAGGGAAGTGCTTGGTAGAGAAGGGTGTGGTCCCTGGCTAGGGCTCTACCCCCACGGACCTAGATGAGGACAGGTGAGACCACCCTGGCCTGCCACACCCCCGTCCTGTGCCTAAAACTTCGTGAGACCCTAGCAGGCAGACACATAGGCGGCTGGACAGCAGGAGAGGCACACCAGAAGAGTAACACAGGGGATGTGGAGAGACAGGTACTGGCACGCCAGCAGGCCACCGACCACCAATGGGCAGAAGCAGAATGACGCCTGCAGGCTGCTGATGGACAGAAGCAGAACCATGCAGAGTTTGGTTGGGGCAGCCGGAGGAGAACCCAGGATGCGGAGTGGCCCAACTCCAGAGGAAAACCATCTTCCTTCTGGCTCCCCCATCTGCTGAAAGCTACTTCTACTCAATAAAACCTTAGGCTCATTCTCCAAGCCCACGTGTGATCTGATTCTGGTACACCAAGGCAAGAACCTGGGATACAGGAATACGTTTGTCCTTGCGATGAGGCGGGGATCTCCTTGAGCTGACCAACACAAGCTGCCTACAGGCGACTAAACTAGAAGAGCACCCTGTAGCAAGCCCCCTGGGGCTTCAGGCGCTGTAAACATTCACCCCTAGACAGTGCCTCAGGGTGGGAGCCCCCACAGCCTGCCCAGCTGTGTGCTCTCCTAGAGGTTTGAGAGACCGGGCACTGAAGAAGCCAGCCACACCCTATCACAGGCCATGCGAGGAGGACAAGGGAACTTTTCCGTTTCAGTGTAAAAAGTTTCTCAAAGCCAAAGCTGATTAAACTCTTCAATAGAAACTTTATGAGCCTTTAGACTCAAGGAGAACTGTTTCTGGGCCTGGGTAACTAAGTGACACAAAGTCAAGGAGTAGCTCTCCACCACCTGGGGTCAGAAGTTGTGGGAGAATCAGAGGCAGGTCTGTGACATTTTTAACAGCAGACTGAGAGGGATGGGTAGATGCATGACAGTGACTGCAACAGACGGTTTTCTTTAGAAGTACGAGTGTGCAGCCCTGAAGGCTGTCCAAGAAATAGCTGTTGACAGTTAGTGCAAGAGAAAGGGAGATTTTAATCTCCTTACAAGTTGTAGCCAGTCTATTTTTGAGCTATATATATTTGGATCTGAGTGTTCATGACTCATATCTCTGACTGAAACCTATGTGTATACATTAAAATCTCAAAAGCAGAAGTTTGAGTTACATAAAAAGCAGACTTTCATTTCAGGATAATTGTCATATGCATGGTTTGAAAAAGTGGCTCGTGGCCGGGCGCGGTGGCTCACGCCTGTAATCCCAGCACTTTGGGAGGCCGAGGCGGGCGGATCACAAGGTCAGGAGATCGAGACCATCCTGGCTAACATGGTGAAGCCCCGTCTGTACTAAAAATACAAAAAATTAGCCGGGAGTGGTGGCAGGTGCCTGTAGTCCAGCTACTCGGGGAGGCTGCAGGCAGTGAGAATGGCGTGAACCCGGGAGGTGGAGCTTGGCTAGTGAGCCGAGATCGCGCCACTGCACTCAGCCTGGGGACAGAGCAAGACTTCGTCTCAAAAAAAAAAAAAAAAGAAAGAAAGAAAAAGTGGCTGGTGAGGGTGACAAGACACAACCTGAAAATATTAGCAGTGAGTTTTAATAGCCCATGCTTACGTTTGTAAGCAGTGAGTTCCAAAATACTCAGTTTCCTCTCATGTTAGATGTCAACATTGCAGTTTGGCTTTCTCTGCTGCTCTGTTCTAGCTTTTCTCATTCCAGGACCCAGGTTAAAGGAGAACCCTCTTACTTGAGATGTGCCAAGCATCCACCAATTTGGATTTATTTGGGAAAAATCAAGGGAGCTGATGGAAACCACAATGGATCTTAAAGCTTTCTGTCTCCACCTGGCATATGTTTAAACACAAGTAAGTATTACTCCTACACCAAGGCAAGTCACCCTAACCCCATAGCTGGTGTCAACAGCAGCCATGGATGTATATGCTTATCCTGCACAGGACACTGTAAAATCACTTGTCTGGCCAGATGGGGCTGTATATAATCCTCCAAATTATTTAGAAACTAAAAGTAAGGGAGAATGACCAGTTCAGAACAATTAATGCCAATCTACCACACAAGTCAGCTATTGCCAGATTCTATTCTTCGATTCCTTGCTTTTATTTTCTATCTTTAGAAATGAGCCAGGTTTACCATTATTTCACCAACAGAAAGCTTTATTTGTTTTTGTCACTGAATTATCTCAACTCATGTAGCATGACGCTTCTGTTCTTTTTATAACAGTTTACACGTTCTTGTTTTTTGCTAGACACTGGTTTTTCAGGCTGGGAACAGGCCTCCTTAAATTTATGGGTCACTTGGTACTGACTCAGAAAAAGCAGTTCTCTAACTGATTCACTGCCATTTATGTACAGGATTTCTGCATGATTTCTTGTAACTCTACCTATGATATTATAAATCATAATTCATTGAGGGATAGGACCGTGTTTTCAAGTTAAATACTATTTCTGGTGGTATTTTAATAGTGTAACACCATATATTAGATAATAGATAAGAATGCTTAAAATATTCCTGCAGGCTATCAAATATGGTAGTGTTTCAGATAGTCTTCACAGTCTTAATTTTTATAGCTAAACTTGGAATTATTCAAAGCATTTCTCCTTGCTATAATGAAACTAATGAGCAATGCAGTGAAAATTTATGTAGTATTCCAAAAGGCCACTATTAATTATCAATGTTTTTGGCCGAGCACGGTGGTTCACACCTGCTAATTCCAGTACTTTGGGAGGCCGAGGAGATGGGATCGGCCCTGAGATCAGGAGTTCACTACCAGCCTGGCCAACATGGTTGAACCCCATCTCTAACTAAAAAATACAAAAAATTAGCTGGGACGTGGTGGCGGGCACCTGTAATAATCCCAAGCTACTCGGGAAGCTGGAGGCAGGAGAATGCTTGAACCCGGGGAGGCGGAGGTTACCAGTGAGCCAAAGATCACACCATTGCACTCCAACCTGGGCCACAAGAGTGAAACTCTGTCTCAAAAATAATAATTCATAATAATCATCATTTCATCAATGTTTCATGCAATGACTATGTGGCCACTTCCTTTCTATTTTGTTCAGCTCAGTTCATTTTGTGTAACAAACTTTGCTCATTCATTCTTTTGAAATTTTATTCCATGGCCATAGTAACTTTTGGCTTTGTATAAACATTTAATTTTAAAGATTTCACATTAATTTTTCACTATAACTTCTTAATACCAATGCAAGGTGGATCTGCTAAATGATTGAGTTGTTAAAGCAACAGATTTTGATGTTTCATTGAAATATTATAATGTTTTTACCTTTCTATAGAGCTATTCCATCTTCTTCATTTTATTTAATTTTAATCTGTCATGTGATAATAAAAGCTAATAGCCCAGGTTCTTTAAGTACATAAACATGTTGGTAGAATCAGACATGTTCTGAAACAAAATGGCTTTTATGGCTCTTAATACCGTTTGTTGTTTTACTTTTTCAGTATGTTAAGCTGTACCCCTAGTGTCTAAAATAATTATTGCAATTAACCAAACTGTATTATTATCTAGACAAGTATTTATCCCAATTAAAAATAGTATTAATATGTCTTTAGTTATTTTCCTGTAAGTTTTTTCATTTCTTGTTTTTACTTGAGGAATTTTGTGGGCTTTTTCATAGGAGAAATCCCCTATCTTTTTATCAAATTTCATTAATCTTAATTTAGAATAGTTACAATTATTGCCATGATCTCATACCAACTACTTAATTTTACTAAATCTTAACTCTATCAATTTTCATATGATTAAAAAATTGTTTTAACAAAGCTAATTTCTGAAGACATGCTAGTGCCATACACTGCCACTGCCCCTTCTTTCTCAACTCTCTTTTCTTTCCCACTTCTCCTTTTTATATCCATAGACAATTTCAATTTTCTTGTCTTCTTTTCTAGTCTTCTGTGTTTTGTGTCATCTCCCCCACTTTCTCTTTCTTCCAGCTTTTCTGCCTTTACTTTGGTCCGTCATTCATTTTTCACCCCATTTATTTTTCTAATATCATTCTTGGAATTTGTATCTACTTGATGTTTTCACTTGAAATTTACTTGATCTTTCTCTTTGTCCTTTAATAATTTATGATTGCTGTCACAGCACACTACAATCTCTGCTGCCTTCTAATGTCAGGGATGCTTTGAGAGGGTGCAAGTCTTCCTTCTGCCTGTCTGATGGAAACCAAACCTGGCAGACCAGAAGAGAAAGCTAAAGTCGCTGAATAAGTGGGAGGTTCAGGTATTAGCACTTTAGGTAGAAAGGGAAAAAAAACAATCATGTGAGACTGAAGGAGGTAATTTATAACATAAAGGTAAAAGACATGGCAATTGTGGAGAAAAGACAAACTGCTTAGAGGATAGATTTCAAAGGCAGAAGTACATTACAGGAGTTCAGAGACAGAAAAAGAAAGTAGAGCTGCCTGAGAAAATGGAGCAGCAGGAAAAAAAGAGGAAATTTCTCTTAAAATAAAGACGCAAATATTCACATAAAGTTTCACCATTTTTAAGCAAAATTAAAGAAAATAATTTGAAAATTTTTAGATATCACAAATAAAGATAAATTCTTGACAGCCTCCAGAAAGAAAAATAACTGGTTAGTAAGTAAAGAAACTGGGGAGGCCAAGGTGGATGGATCATGAGGTCAGGAGATCGAGACCATCCTGGCTAACACAGTGAAAACCCGTCTCTACTAAAAAAAAATACAAAACAATTAGCCCAGCGTGGTCACGGGTGCCTGTAGTTCCAGCTACTCGGGAGGCTGAGGCAGGAGAATGGCGTGAACCCGGGAGGTGGAGCTTGCAGTGAGCCGAGATCACGCCACTGCACTCCAGCCTGGGCGACAGAGCGAGACTCTCTCTCAAAAACTAACTAACTAAATGAATAAATAAATAACATAAAAATAAAATAAAACTAAATAATAGAAGGTAAACAGATTTGCAGGTTTATGACAGTATGATTTTGACTTCTGCTAATATACCACTTATGCTTGATAACAAGAGAAATACCAAATGTGTGAGGACTATAAAACTACACCATCATATATTATCTCTAGAAATACGCTTCAGTATTTTAAAAAAGCAGACATTGGGACCAGGCACGGTGGCTCACACCTGTAATCCCAGCACTTTGGGAGGCCGAGGCAGGTGGATCACAAGGTCAGGAGATCGAGACCATCCTGGCTAACAGGGTGAAACCCCATCTCTACCAAAAATACAAAAAATTAGCCAGGCGGCAGAGAGAGACCCCGTCAAAAAAAAAAAAAAAAAAGCGGACATGGGGAGAGAGGAGTGAAGATAATATTATAAAAATATTAAATAACAAAGTTCTATGTTTCTTATGGAGGAACCCACAGAAACTGTTTTTTGTTTTGTTTTGTTTTTTTCTTGAGACGGAGTTTCACTCTTCTTGCCCAGACTGGAGTGCAATGGTGCGATCTCGGCTCACTGCAACCTCCAACTCCTGGGCTCAAGCGATTTTCCTGCCTCAGTCTCCCAAGCTGGGAATACAGGCATTTGCCTCCGTGCCCGGCTAATTTTGTATTTTAGTAGAGACGGGGTTTCACCATGTTCTTCAGGCAGGCTTCAAACTTCTGACCTCAGGTCATCTGCCTGCCTCGGCCTCCCAAAATGCTGGGATTACAGGCATGAGCCACCACGCCTGGCCTCTTTTGGTCCNTGGAGTGCAATGGTGCGATCTCGGCTCACTGCAACCTCCAACTCCTGGGCTCAAGCGATTTTCCTGCCTCAGTCTCCCAAGCTGGGAATACAGGCATTTGCCTCCGTGCCCGGCTAATTTTGTATTTTTAGTAGAGACGGGGTTTCACCATGTTCTTCAGGCAGGCTTCAAACTTCTGACCTCAGGTCATCTGCCTGCCTCGGCCTCCCAAAATGCTGGGATTACAGGCATGAGCCACCACGCCTGGCCTCTTTTTGGTCCTTTTCCTTTTCCTTTTCCTTTTCCTTTTCCTTTTCCTTTTCCTTTTCCTTTCCTTTCCTTTCCTTTCCTTTCCTTCCCTTTCCTTTCCTTTCCTTCCCTTTCCTTTCCTTTCCTTCCCTTTCCTTCTTTTCTTTTCTTTTCTCTTTTCTTCTTTTTTTGAGAGGGAGTCTCGCTCTGTCGCCCAGGCTGGAGTGCAGTGGCGTGATCTTGGCTCACTGCAAGCTCCGCCTCCTGGGTTCACGCCTTTCTCCTGCCTCAGCCTCCCTAGCAGCTGGGACTACAGGCGCCGCCACTACACCTGGCTCATTTTTTGAATTTTTAGTACAGACGGGGTTTCACCATGTTAGCCAGGATGGTTTCGATTTCCTGACTCGTGATCCGCCCGCCTCGGCCTCCCAAAGTGCTGGGATTACAGGCGTGAGCCACCGTGCCTGGCCCTCCTTGGTTCTTTTATGTTGATAGGGAAATGTATTTTTCATAATGATAAAATCATTAGATTAAAATTGCCTGTATGACTTCCAAAATCTTAAAATTGTGTATAACTGGCTCTCCATCTGAGGGGGGAAATGAAGGGGAAAAGGGGGGAAAGGGGAAAATAATTGTTTTAAAAAAATAAGAAGCATCATTTAACAAAAGCTCATCAAGAAATTGCAAGGACAGTGGTAATATGATGGACTCTGGATTCTCTAACTCAAACTTTTTCCTATCCCCTTCTATCAGGAAGCAGCAGGAAAGCTCACAACTAGGTTCTCCAGTCTCTGCTGAAGCTGACTTCTCAGCGCGATGAGGTTCCAGGCGCCACATGCTCTCAGACACCCAGAAGGCCTTTGATTTGGGGCTGAGTCAGCTCAGCTGTTTGAGAGAGAAGTTGGAAGCCACTCCGTTTGTTGACACGAAGCATGACATGGAAACTGAATCATGTATTTGACAGTGGTGACAACCCCTCATTAGGAAATATAAATGCTTTTGAATAACCATGGATCATTGAAAAAAACAAGGGCATTGTGTACTGAGCTATAAGGCGAAACTCAATTAATTTACCAAAAGTAGAATTTTCACAGTTAAAACATAGTAAGAATCTTACTTAAAATTGTCAGTTAAAATGGAATACAACTAGAAATTAGATAGCAAAAATATCCAATTAAATGGTTCTTACCCAAAGGGGCAGTGCTCTGACCTTCTTGGGGAGCATTTGGAAGTGAGTAGGGGCATTTTGGTTGTCAGGAAGCCCCCACCAACTGTTGGCACTGGTAGGCAGGGTACGGGGGTATATATATCCTGACATCGATGGGAGAATTCTTCTCTCTCAGGGAAGTTGCCCTTTACAAGTGCCAAGGGTAGCTGATAAGGAAACACTGTCCTAAGCACTGGAATTTTAAAGAAAAAAGAAAAAAAAAAAGAGATTAAGGCTGGGCGCGGCAGTTCATGCCTGTAATCCTAGCACTTTGGGAGGCCGAGGCAGGTGGATCACGAGGTCAGGAGATCGAGATCAGCCTGGCCGAGATGGTGAAACCCTGTCTCTACTAAAAATACAAAAATTAGCTGGACGTGGTGGTGGGTGCCTGTAATCCCAGCTACTCAGGAGGCTGAGGCAGAAGAATCACTTGAACCCGGGAGGCGGAAGTTGCAGTGAGCGGAGAGCGTACCACTGCACTCTTGCCTGGGTGACAGGGCAAGACTCCTTCTCAAGAAAAAGAAGAAAAAAGAAAAGTCATGTTTTCAAGCGGTGTGAGAGGAGGAGAGTAAAGGAAAAATGCGCTGTCTTTCTTCCACACGAGAGACTATATAATGCAAAGTGGCGTTCACCTGCCCTGCTCCTTTGCTGACTATAGTATGTCACCATTCATACCAGAATGCAATCACACTAGCCTTGAAAACAACCAGGGGAAAAATGGATCGGTAAGGTTTAGGCAATTATCTCATTTTTCACCTTTTATTGCAAGTGCCATAACTAGATCCCAATTTTAGAAGATCTCATCCATAGCATTTGTTAACGGGCCAAAGAAGAGAGAAAACTGCTGATGTACACGCTGTTTTCTGAATATGAGCTGCTGTGTGTGTGTGTGTTTTTTTTTTTTTTTGAGACGGAGTCTCGCTCTGTCGCCCAGGCTGGAGTGCAGTGGCCGGATCTCAGCTCACTGCAAGCTCCGCCTCCCAGGGTTACGCCATTCTCCTGCCTCAGCCTCCCGAGCAGCTGGGACTACAGGCGCCCACCACCACGCCCGGCTATTTTTTTGTATTTTTAGTAGAGACGGGGTTTCACCGTGTTAGCCAGGATGGTCCCGATCTCCTGACCTCGTGATCCGCCCGTCTCGGCCTCCCAAAGTGCTGGTGCTGTGTGTTTTGTGGTCCAGAATTGGAGCTGACAAATCCTTGACCACACTCCCTAAGCCTGGGTTCCCCGGGTAATTTGCATTGTGAGTGGAAGCCATGACATATGTATTATGGAGGAAGAGCTACGAGAGTCCATATAAAAAATAATGGACATTCAACCAGGTCACAAACATCTGGGTAAAAATTATGTTTTGTTGTCTCCATCAACAATTTAAAGCAACAGCAAGATGAATCCTTGCAAAGGCAAACACTCGCTCTGTGGGTTCTGTTGAAGTTCTAGTTTGTCTTGGGTGCTTGCTGAGCTGGATGGGAAGAAGTCACGTCTACCCACATATGCACTGCAAGATTCATGACACGGACACTTAACAAAAGTAAAGTAGCCACAGAAGGCAAGCAGATGCAACATGTCAGCCATGTTTACTCTTGACCTCCAATGCCCAGTGTCTTAGCTGGAGTGTTTAGGATGTTTAGGATGGGGATGGGGACACAGATTCCTGGTAATGAATCTGTGAGCATGGTAGGGCTTGCTAGAATGGAGAAGCTCCATTTTGAGCTGTGTCATGAGCCCAGCCTTCAGAGACCCAGCCTTCACTTGATCTTTCCACACTCTACAGGAGGATCTTGCACCTCGCTCTACTTGAAAAGATATGTCTATGACTTTCAGATCCAGAGTAAAATATGCTTTGAAATGAACCAGAGTTTCATGTTACTTTTGAGTCAGTAAACTTGGCCGGTGTTCGTTCTTATTCTTTCATTTTAAAGTATCTCTTTCATTTTTCTATTCCACATCAGCTATAAGCTATAGCAAAATTTGCACATTATAGTTATTATTAAATTATTAAACTACCATCCAGGACAAGAAGTGTAACAGACTGCACTGTGAAGCTGGGACAATGATTATATAATGTGTCCCTTCTTAGGTAATGAAATATTTTTAAGTTTCTTCATCGAGCTCTCAGAGTTACATCTGATGAGATTATGTACTGATAATACTGCCCAGATTCTGGTTCTATTTTAAACTCTGAAATAATTTGTGACATTTTGTAAATCTAAAAAGCTCTTTTAAGTGAAAATTTGAACCAAACTTGAACATTTTCAGTATGTAAATCAATTCAGCTGGTTCTTTTTCTTTTTTTTTTTCGAAAAGGATTTTTTTTTTTTTTTTTTTTTTTTTTTTTTTTTTTTAATTCAAGTAACTGCAAATAGGAAACCAGAGGGGGAGCTCCAGGCTGGGACAAATCATGGCTACCCCTCCCCAACAGAATAGGGGGGAAGGTGGCCCCTACACCCTTTATGGTCGATTTGGGTCCCCTTGCTCACTCTGCTGCAACATCCTACGGGCAGGGCGCCACCTTCCCTGGGACTGGGGTAGTCGGTCACCCAGCCTGCCATCCTCCAGCTCCTCTTCCCCAGGAAGAGTATCTTGGGGGAGGAGACCGCGAGCAGAACAGGAGGCAATGAGGATGAACAGTTGGCACTGGTAGCAGCAGCAATGACGGATGTTGAAGAATGCAACATTGGACAAAAAACAACACAACTGTCCAGAGGTAATTTGTGAACAGAGGAAAAATGGAACCAGAACCTTGTGGGGCAGGGAGGAGCAGGAGGGAGGTTGGGAGTGGGCAGGGTGCGCTCTTTGTTATTGGTGCCCCACCTGAGGAGGGGGAAATGGCCAGTGGCAGAAGTAGGTTGGGGAGCAGCCCCAGTCCACCTCAGGTGGCAGCCACAGGGCTCATGGGCCTCACCTGGACAGTAAGTGACTGCATCTCCATCACCACAATGTGTACTCAGATTCCAGGCGGAGGGGCAAGGGGGCTGCCGCCACAGTGAAGAGGGAGTAGGGGACTCACCCCTCCTGCCTTCCTGTAGCCGAAGCGGGCTGTCCAACCTAGTGCAGGGACTAGGGAAGGTGGGGAAAGATGAAAGGTGTGAACCCCACGTGGTGACAGTGTGGCTGGGGGAATCCTGGGGGCCAGCACCCCTCCACTGACCACACCTGCTGCTGTCAGGGCAGTAGGGTAGGCTGTGCCAGGATGAGATGGGGCTCTGGCCCCTTTTCAGGCCAGGAGCACCCTCCCAGGCCCCACTATGGGAAGCCAGAGGGAACAGTGAAGGAGCAGAGAGGGTGCCCCCAAACCAAAAGGCCAGAGAGCAATATTCCCCCCACCAAGAGAGTGGGGATGCAGCAGGTGCGGGGTGCGGCTAAGTGGGACATCAGCCTTGTCCAGGAGGGCATGTGTATATGTGGGTAGGTGGGGGAAGCTGGGAACTGAGGCCGGAGAAAAACCCTCCCCACTCAGCCCATGGGCGCCCTGCAGCGGCCGGTGTGCTGTGTGGTGTGGTGTGAGGGCTCAGGTGGAAGATGGGGGTGGCGGCCAGAGGCGGTGGTGATGGGGGCCTGGGGCAGGGGCAGTGGGAGCGGAGCAAAGCTGTCCAGTCCCAGAAGGAAGGTGCTCCTCCAGGGAGGTCCCTGCTCCTCCTCCGAGGACTCCTGCGACATGCCCTCCTCTTCCTCCTCCTCCAGTGTTGTGGGTCTGCCCCTTGGTGTCCTTCCTGGAGTTATGGTGGTTTTCTAGGTCTTGGCAGCGTCCTTGTTTCTGCTTCCCTTTGGTCGCCCAGAGGTCTCTTAGCTGTTGGCACTTCGCTGGGCTCCTTCGGAGGCTGCTTGCGCGGCCTGCCCGGGCCCCGCTTCTCAGTGACGTCCTTTTCCTGCTTGGAAGCCCAGGGCGGGCTGGACTTCGAGCTCGACTGGCTCATCTTCCCTTCTCTAAGGAGCAGGTGGAAGAGTGACGGCTGGGATGGCCCTTCTTGGAGCCGGGCCAGCGCCAGAAATAGCCCTGGCTCGGGGTCCCAGTTACAGGACTCAGCTGGTTCTTAAGAGTATATTTTATGCCTTTCTGGTTTTCAACTGGAAGCGTTAGCAATGAATATGAAAGCTTTTCCTGTGGTTTTCTCTTGCATTTAGAAGTTCACTTATGATTACATGTATTTACCTCTTTATTAGAAATGCTCATATTAAATAACACTATAGATCATCATCATATTGGTATTTTTATAAATTGATGTAAATCCATGTAAACACATATGGAGAGTTTCTTTCATAGTTTTACTTCTGAAAATAATGACTAAATTTACTTAGATTTTACCTTCCACTTTTAACCACTTTAAGAATTTTATAAAATAGCTAAAATAAAAAAAGATATTTTAAATACTAATGATATTAGCAATTAAAATGTAAATAATACATTTACATAGGCAAAATAAACTTATTTCATCTCTATTATAGCAATATTTTGTTGTAAGGTTATTTTATCTTGATTGAAAAACCTGTAGGAAGGTGGATTTGGAAATTAAGTAGCATTTTATTTTGAAACAAAATAAAATACAGAAAAAAGCACCAAGTACAAATACACAGTTCAATGGGTTATCACATTGTGAATGTCCACATATGTAACATCCATGTCAAAAAATAGAAACCTTCCAAGTATTTGGGGAAATCCACCTGTGCTCCCTCCCAGACGTGACTCCCCCTTTCTTTCTCAAAGGGAACCACTATTTTGATTTCTAACGCTGTGTGTATTCCAGCTTTACCTGTGTTGGAACTTTAAATAAATAAAAATCCCATGATAGATTGATGGTAGACAAACAGATACAAGATAGATTTGCGTCTCACTTGTTTTACACAATACTGCTTATACACTTTGTGTTGTTGCTGTGTATTACATTGGAGAGTTAGAACCCATTTTGCTTTATCGCTGATGGGCGTTTGATTTGTGTTCAGTGTCTGGCTAAGTGAACAATCTTGGATGTGTGTTTTGGTACACCTGCACAAGCCTCTCTGTTGTGTGTATACCTAGGAGTGTGATTGTTGGCTCAGACTGGATAATGTTGGTTTCAGGATTCCAGTTCCAATTGTTTTACTAACAGTACGGTTACTGAAAACAGGTTGTCTTAGTCCATTTGGGCTGCTATAACAAAATACCATAGACCTGGTGGCTAACAAACAACAGAAATTTGTGTTTCATAGTTCTGGAGGCTGGAAGTCAGAGATCAGGTTGTCAGCATGATAAGGCTCCTGTGAGGGCCCCCTTGCTGGTTTGCCAATGGCTGTCTTCTCCCTGAAAGGATTTTCAGGGCAGAGAGCAGCAAGAGGGAAGCCAGCTCTCTCGTGTCCTGGCACCAATCCCATTCATGATGGCTCCATTTTGGAAGGACACAAACATTCAGCCTATAGCACATGTTAAAATGCCTTGACAGTTTATTCTTTAGATTCTGTTTACTAATTATGTAAATCAATTTTATGATTCCCATGTCAAATTTATAACTCAAGGCACAAACAGAAAAGTCTAGCTTTTGCCCCGTCACCGTCACTGTGTTCCTTCCTTCCTCTGAAGCATCGTGCTCCAAAGGTGGCTCCCACAAGTGCTTCTACTCTATGTATTCAGTCAACAAATTAGCATGATGGGGGTCAGAAACGGGTTTCCATTTCTAAAATGGCTTTTAGAGATGGTGTGGTGTTTACTGCTGAAATTCATGGTGTTCAAAGTATATGGATTAGCTAGATATATTTTAAAGATATTTGCATAATTATATGCATACGGTAGAAAAATACTGAGAGCCCAGTAGCCTAGGAGTGGAGCTGTGAATTGGATCTGTAAGTGGTCCAATGTTCGGCCACTGATTTGGAGGATTATTGGCGTCTGAATGTGAAACTTTGGTTAACGGAGTTCCACAATTAGGATATTGTCACAATTGGCCTTAGGTGAAAGTTTTGGGGAAGGTACTATGGACCTCATACAATTTGCAGAACTGAAATAAGACTATTGGATGCCCATTTTGTAATGAGTCTGTATGTGTGGGCAGATTTTCATCTGAGACAAGCTTTTTTTTTTTTCCTTTCCTGAGACGGAGTCTTGCTCTTGTCGCCCAGGCTGGAGTGCAACGTCATGATCTCGGCTCACTGCAACCTCCACCTCCTGGGTTGAAGCGATTCTCCTGCCTCAGCCTTCTGAGTAGCTGGGATTACAGGCGCCCGCCACCACACCCTGCTAATTTTTTGCATTTAGTAGTGATGGAGTTTCACTATGTTGGTCAGGGTGGTCTTGAACTCCTGACCTCAGGTGATCTACCTGCCTCAGCCTCCCAAAGTGCTGGGATTACAGGCGTGAGCCACCGCACCCGGCCAAGACTAGCTTTTAAGTGAAGCCTGTAACACTCACTTGCCTTTCTGTTGGCTACCAACAGTTACCAAAAAGAAATCTTGCTGCTACCACTGCCTGCAATGCCCTCATGAACCCCTTTATCTGGGAAATTCCTACTCATCATTCAAACCACTCAATAAATATACTGTAAATGGAGACTTGTAAAATGACAAAAGAACCCTAATCAATTAATGAAAAGCATGGTGTTAATGTCACTGAATGTTTTATTTATTTATTTTGAGACAGAGTTTCACTCTTGTCGCCCAGGCTGGAGTGCAATGGCATGATCTTGGCTCACTGCAACCTCCACCTCACGGGTTCAAGTGATTCTCCTGCCTCAGCCGCCTGAGCAGCTGGGATTTACAGGCATGTGCCACCACCCATGGCTAATTTTGTATTTTTTTTTAGTAGAAACGGGGTATCTCCATGTTGGTCAGGTTGGTCTTGAACTCCCGACCTCAGGTGATCCACCCACCTTGGCTTCCCAAAGTGCTGGGATTACAGGCGCGAGCCACCTCGCCCGGCCTGAATGTTTTAATAGTAAAATATGCATCTGAAATCCCTAGGCACAGATTATCTAATCTAATCATCTAATCTAAGGTAATCTAATCTAATCTAATCCCAATCAGCTTTAAGGAAATGTTAGCAAAACATAATTAATTGATGTTTATAAACTCTTATTACTGAAAGTTCTACTTATTAGGAACCATCTTATGATAGTGGGCTTTTAAAGATAAAATATAGAAATATTACATGAGTCACATTTTTATTGGTCCTCAGCAAAATTCATTTCATGAAATTGTATTGTTTTCAGATCACTCTTTCCCCAGAGGTTAAGATCAAACATCATCAGGCTGTGTCTGTGACATTCTGAGACACAGTTGGAGGGAAGAGAGGGGCTATGTGCTGGGTTTTGGTAGAATTATTGCTAGATGAGAAATTAATTTACTGCCCAATCAGTCCTCCTGACAGCTGATTGACAGGAGCAAACAAATTACCCACAGAAGCAGGGAAGAGGATATTCTGAACAGGGGTGCTATCCATGTAGAAGAGGTGGAAAAGGCATGGGGAGAAAGGATGGCCTGGGCTGAGTGATTGAGGGAGCAGACCAGGGACTTCTGGTTCTAAATTTGGATTTTACTTTCAAATTGAGGGCTTTTAGTTTAGTAATCAGAGCTCAGTGTCAACAAACACAGTCTAAAACTAGAAGAGCATTTAAATCAACCTCAAGCATCCCCTCTACTTCTACTTTCCTGTATCACTCTTTGGTGGTAGGACTTGAATTCAAGTCTTCAAGTTCTTTTTCTATAAATTTTTCCACCTCAAACTGAATTTCCCCATTTGCAAATCTAGTTAGAAGACTTCAATTTCCAACTTTTGGACAAACTTTTAACTTACATAAAAGCACTTTTTGTTTTAATATTGCAATCCTTAATTATAAGTGTTGAGATAATCATTTACTTATCATCTATAAAATTAGTCCAGGTTTTGAATCAAATTGGATTCTTATTGCAATTACCAACTTAGTCTTTCACAGCTTAATTAACTAAGCAGATTTTAATATATTTTAGTCTATCGTTTCTAAAAATTAACTTTCATGATGTGTTAAGAATCAAATAATTACTGTCAAGTTGCTGCAAAATGAATCATTACCATTTTAATGTAACTACACCAAACAGCAAAAGTTATTGAGTTTTAAAGTGCTTCTTAAAAATTTTAGTTATGAAATCCATCAATGCTGACATCTTAATTTTGTTCTACTCCTCAACTGATGCATTTATTTTTATGTAATTCTGAGCTGTCAAAGGTCCCTTCCATAACAACAGATTTTATTCGCTTCACTGAACTTAATGAAATCATGCGCATGAGTGAATTTCACAGATATATTTAAATTTGGCACCAGAAATTCTTATTTCTAACGGTGTTTAATATTTCAAAACATGAAGGTTCTTTTAGAAAGCAAATCATAGAATCATAAAAAAAAAAACACAGTTTAAAAGATACTGAAGATGTTATTTAGCAGATTTTGATAACTGCAGTATGGACCCTAAAGAAAATACTTAGTCCATTCAGTGGTTACAAAAGCAGCCACTTGCATCAAACATTCCATGAAATTTAGAATCATTTCAAGATTTGGGGGCTCTGAGGAAGGGAGAACTTCAGGAAGCACTACCCCTCTGCCACCTCTCTGGTACCCCATGCTCTATCTCCTTTTTCCCTCTCGGTCCTCCCCTCTCCCAAATTTCTCTCTACTTAGAGTTTCAAATAATTCTTCCTCTCTTGCATAGAATGCCTTCCTCTTTCTCCTGAAACTTTAGCTCCAGCCAGCATCCAGACTCTGAGCCAGGAAGGAATGTAACTTCTGCCCTGGAATTTTCCTCTACAGACACATTAAACTTCTCCTCTGAGCAAAAGCCTTCATCTTAGCATGATCCATCTCACTGATGGTTTTAGAAAGTTATGGTAATACTTGTTCCTTTTATAATTATAATAGACTTTTTTATCATCTTTACATTTTCACTTAACTATATAGATTAAGCAGTGAAAACCTTAACAGAAGTGTGGCTTTGTAGATTAATACTTATTATGTGCTGGAGAATACCCCCACTCCTTCTTCCTTTAAACAATCATCTTGTATTGACAACTTAAGGAAAGTGTATGGGATTTATTTTTGCCACTTGTGCATAGGCTATCACTTCCTTTTTTTTTTTTTTTTTTTTTTTTTGCTATGAGAATGCTGTATTAGACAAAACTGCATACTATGAAAATGCTTTGAAATGCAACAGGAGGAGATATGAAGACACAAAGAACAAGTGTGTAGTGACACATGGCTGTCAGAACACACTAAAAAATCCATGCGGCTTCTCCTCTTTACCTAGAAAAGGAAGGCTCTAAGTAAGTCACCTCCTCCTCAGCAGGAGGAAGTATTTATTCTTGCTAAATGTAAGATTGTTATTACACCTATAATTTCTATCCTATTTAGAGTTTATTTTATATCTAATAAGAACTTTGAATTGTGATAAGTATTTAATGTTTCTGGGCACTTTTGAGTTTGAGTGAAGTACAGGGCAAAGAATGTATTGAACTCAGAGGGAAAAGCCTAATTTTTTTCAGCCTAGCTCTGCCACTAAAATGTTGAGTCCTGCATTTCTCTGAACTATGGTACCCAATAAGAGAATTGAACTAGAATAAGGTTCTAAAGACTAGACTTCAGTAGTCTTTGAGATTTTTAAACTTATAAAGAAAATTTTGTGAAAGTCTGCATTATCTGGACAGGGTCTGTAACCTTCATAAGATTCTTTAAAAAATTCCTTTTTTTTTTTTTTTTTTT
>NW_016806031.1:1119057-1124979 GCF_001698545.2 Rhinopithecus bieti | reverse complement strand
AATAAAGTAACATTTGGATTTAGGAGCCATGTTGTTACTGATCCTATTTTCTTTGCCTTTATTTTTGTTTATCTACTTGATTTGAAAAGTTAGCTCACGAATTTTCAATTTTTGCATCTTAAAATTTTGTATTTAAGTTGATTTATTTTACTACCATTGCTTAGGATTTGATATTTGAGTTTATTAACTTTTTTTAATCTTGGGCATTCAGGTCCTAATATTTTTTCCATTTTAATCATAATATTTTCGTGAACTTACTGATTTTGGAAGTATATTATTAATTATTTGAAAAAGAATTAAAAGTTCCTAAATCTGTAATTTTTTATAATTTTGTTGGTTATTGGAACTTTAATTTTACTACTTTTGGTTTAGGTACTGAGGTCTGCATAATAAGTGCTTAATATTTGTGGGGAATTATTTTGTGGCTAGTTCTTAGTCAATCTTTGTAACTTTTATGTTTCCTTAGAAATTGTGGTTTCTGAGGTCAGGAGATAGAGACCATCCTGGCTAACATGTCTCTACTAAAATACAAACAAACAAACAAACAAACAAACAAACAAAACTAGCCGGGCGCAGTGGCTTTGGCCTGTAGTCCCAGCTACTCGGGAGGCTGAGGCAGGAGAACGGCGTGAACCCGGGAGGCGGAGCTTGCAGTGAGCCCAGATCGTGCCACTCACTCCAGCCTGGGTGACAGAGCAAGACTCTGTCTCAAAAAAGAAAAAAAAGAAAAAAAAAGAAAGTGTGGTTTCAGGGCTCTCTATATAAGACTATCATGTTAAAAATATAATTGCATCATTCAAATCTATATCCTTAGTAGTATTCACTTTTGCTTGTTAAGTTCATTTTCACTGAAGTTGTATTGAAATACATTTGTTCAGTTTTTTTTCTTTATCCTTTATTGGTAGGTTTTGGTAGGGTCAGGATTGCTATATCTTTTTGGTAAGATTTTCCTCTGTTATAAATCTCCTTATAGCTAACAATATTTTCGTCTCAAGTTTTATGTTATTTTAAATTAACATTGATACAATGGTTTTTGTTGGTGATGGTATTGGCTTGTTGAATATTTTCGACTTTTATTAGCCCCTTATCTTTCTCTCTCACAATGTTTCAGGTCATCTTTGTAAACCCCATTAACAGAGTTTAAAAACAAACAAACAAACAAACAAACAAACCTGGCCAGGCACGGTGGCTCACACCAGTAATCCCAGCACTTTGGGAGGCCGAGGCGGGCGGATCACGAGGTCAGGAGATCAAGACCATCCTGGCTAAAACGGTGAAATCCCATCTCTACTAAAATACAAAAAATTAGCTGGGTATGGTGGCGGGCACCTGTAGTCCCAGCTACTCGGGAGGCTGAGGCAGGATTCGGAGCTTGCAGTGAGCCGAGATCGCGCCACTGCACTCCAGCCTGGGCGATCTTCAGAAAGAAAACAAAACCTGACTTTTACTGGGAAATTGAATCTATTTCTATACTCTGATTATTAATATACTTAAATTTATTTTCACTATTTTGTTTTGTGTTTTCCACTTACATTGATTTATTTTATGTTGGAATAATTGTGTTTCCTTCATGTATAACATATCTGTTTCCATTATTTTAGCACTTACCTTTCAATTTTCAAAATGCTTACTGAATAGAGTCTAAACCTAATCAAAATATCTACCCTTCTTTTGCAAAAAACAAGAACTTAAAGTATTTTAGGTCACAAACCCTCCTGCCAATACCCTTTTCTCAATTATTCTATATTCACTTTAAAAAAATACCCTGTAGTTGTTGTTATTGATAGTCAGTGATTATCTAAACTCATAAACAGATCAATCAGTAGCTTTGCATTCCAAGCCTTTCTTTTGGGTTTCATTCACTTCCTGCTGAAGAACAACCTTTGGTATTTCTTTCTGGGAATTTCTGTGAGTGATAAATTCTCTTTGTATTTGATTTATCTGAAAATGTCTTCACTCGGTTTCACAGTTGGATAATTATCACCTGAGTTTAATGATGCTAAGTTGGCTCTTGTCTTCCCTAAGCATTTTGAAAATTATTTTCCTCCTTTTGACATCTACTATTAATGAGGAATATAATTACAAGTTATAATCTATTTGTAGATAATCTGTGTTTTCTTTACTTACTGCATTTTGAACTTATTTTGTCTTTAGTGTTATGCATTTTGTGACATTCTATTTAATGGTGGAGTTTGTATTTATTTTATTGCTTGAAACTCATCATGTTCATCTTGCACCAAATTGGGAGCTGGACTTGAACCCCTGCAGAAAACTAGATGCCTCAGAGGGTTACACTAGCTGTAAAAAAGGGACTTGAAAACATAATAAAATTTATACTAATTCTTCTCCCAGGAAATGCTCATTTCAGCATTATTATCCTTCATTTTGAATAAGATTAGTTTCAGCAAGGTCAGTGACCTTGCCTTAAGTCACACAGTTAATGCATGGCTGGGTCCAGCTTTGTTTCATATCAAAGCTTGTGATCTTCCTTTGCTGCATTGATTCCCTGTGCATTATATAGTTCTTTGTGTCCACATTTCCCCTAGGGGAAATTTCCCCAACAAAAGAAAGACCAGTCTCAGGAAGATAATTTTCCAGTAAAAGCGAAGTCTGTTATACATCAATTGCTTTGAACTAGGGAGGGAGTAGGGGATAGCTTGGCCTTCAATGTACAGTTCTATGAGTTTTGATATTTGGATAATATTCAAATCCCTGTTCAGATGTGGAATGTTACCACCACCCCAGAAAACTCCCTTGTGTGCCTACCCCTCATAGGCAACCGTTGTTCTGAGTTTTCTATTAAGGCTTAGTTTTCTTATTTTAGCAGTTTGTATAAATGGAATCTACACAGTGTCCATTGTTTTGACTAAGCCTTCTGTCACTCAGCATAAGGCATCTGAGATTCCTTCATGCTGTTTGTATGTTAGAAGCTTGTCCTTTTTTATTGAATAATATTTCATTGAATTAATAGAACACGATTCTATGAGAATTGCTAAGCCATGGGATGTATGTTTAATTTTATAAGAAACTACCCTATATTTTTTTCCAGAGGGTTTTACTATTTTACATTCCTGCTTACAATGCATGAGCGTTCTGATTCTTCTCATCCTCACCAATATTTAGTGTTGTCAGTCTTTTAAATTTTAAGCAGTCTAATTTATATATCTCATTATAGTTTCATTTGCATTTCTCTGATGACTAATGATGCCCAACAATTTTCATGTGCTTATTGGTCATTTATGTATGATGCTTTGTGAAGTGTCTATTCAAGTCTTTGCCACATTTTTTAGGCTGTTTATCTTTTATTACTGAATTGAAGAAACTCTTTATGTAGCTCATCTTTGTTAGATAAAGGAGTATTTCCTCCCAATCTGTAGCTTTCTTATTCAAGTTTTAAAGTTTCTATTTTGAGCATATATTTTTTTCATTTTGAGAAAGTATTTTGTGGTTTTAATTTTGGTCTTCCACTAAAGAATGCTTCGCCTGCCCCATGTCATGAAGACATCCTATTATGTTTTGTGTTAGAGGCTACACTGTTTTAGCTTGATTTTCAGTCTGTAGTCCACTTTGAGTTTGTTTTGTTTGGTCTGAGGTAGGTGTCATGGCTCTTTTTTTTCTCCCTATGGACGTTCAGTTTTCCAGCTCTGCTTGTTGTAAAGATTTTCTTCTATTTCATTGCTTGGGTGGCTTTCTTAGAAATCAAAAGTCAGTAGAGACATGGGTTTGTTTCTGGGCCCTCTTTTCTGTTCCACTGATCTGCTTGTCAATCCTCTGCCCGTATCACCTAATATCTTGGTTCCTACANTTCAGTAGTCTTTGAGATTTTTAAACTTATAAAGAAAATTTTGTGAAAGTCTGCATTATCTGGACAGGGTCTGTAACCTTCATAAGATTCTTTAAAAAATTCCTTTTTTTTTTTTTTTTTTTTTGAGACGGAGTCTCGCTCTGTCACCCAGGCTGGAGTGCAGTGGCTCCATCTCTGCTCACTGCAAGCTCCGCCTCCCGGGTTCCCGCCATTCTCCTGCCTCAGCCTCCTGAGTAGCTGGGACCACAGGCGCTGCCACCATGCCAGGCTAATTTTTTTGTATTTGTAGTAGAGATGGGGTTTCGCCGTGTTAGCCAGAACGGTCGTGATCTCCTGATCTCGTGATCTACCTGCCTCAGCCTCCCAAAGTGCTGGGATTACAGGTGTGAACCACCGCGCCCGGCCAACAAATTCCTTTATTTTAAAGTAACTTCATATTCACTGTGTCAGATTCTTTTTCAGGTATGTTTGCATTATAACAGTCACTTCTGAAAACTGTATTAAAGGCTTTGAAGCCTCTTACCTGGGGTGGAAATTTGGGAGGTCATATGGCTTAGTATACTAGAACATATAGACATTCAAAAAGATTAAAAATATTTTATGAATGTATACAAAATGTTATTAAATATACTGAGAATCTGGCAGTAAATATGGTAGGAGACAAATACCTGTCAGTTGTTATTTCAGTCTGCATGTAAGAATCACTTTTACATACATGTAAATTCCTAACATGAAATAACTTGAATTAGAAGTCAGAGTTTCTTGGTTACGGGGTTTTAAGCTATGACTTTCTGCAATATATAACATGTATATTCAGTTAACCTAAAACTTTTTTTTTTTTTTTTTGGAAACAGAGTCTCGCTCTGTCACCTAGGCTAGAGTGCAGTGGTGTGATCTCGGCTCACTGCAACCTCTATCTCCTGGGTTCAAGCGATTCTCCTGCCTCAGCCTCCTGAGTAGCTGGGATTGCAGGTGCCCACCATCAAACCCAGCTAATTTTTGTATTTTTAGTAGAGACAGGGTTTCACCATGTTGGTCAGGCTGGTCTTGAACTCCTGACTTGTTATCTGCCTGCCTTGGCCTCCCAAAGTGCTGGGATTGCAGGCGTGAGCCACCACCCCTGGCCCAATTCAGTGAACCTAAAATTTCTTCACCATGAATTGTCATGAATAGTTTTCAAAACTAACAATTTTATATTGAAACTATAAAGTTTTATTACCTTAATGATGAAATAAACTGACCTTTTTCAAATTCTTAATTTATGTTATAAAGTTTACTCAGTGCTCATTTGTTGTTTTTGAAAAAAAAATTAAAATGCTTTAAAATAATCCATAACAAAATAACTATTTTTTTTTAGGTGGGAAAAAATAGGTGTAATATAGTTTTACTGTTCACTTTATTGGCTTCAATTTGAGTGATTTAAAGCAAATTGCCCAGGCGTGTGGCTCACACCTGTAATCCCAGCACTTTAGGAGGCTGAGGCAGGAGGATCACTTGAGGCCAGGAGTTTCAGACCAGCCTGGGCAACAAAGTGAGACCCCTATCTCTATTAAAACAAAAGCAAAACAAAACAAAAAATCTACTTCACATTCTTTGAAAGCATTTTAACCTCAATTTTATATTTATTGTCAATTAAATACAATTAAGCAGACAGTCAAGTGGTACCTACTGCTACATGTTGTAAAACTGTCAGAAGAGAAAAACAAAAACATTCTATGTGGGAAATTTCTCAAAGCTGAGTTTAACCACTCACTTTGGAGAATAAGCAAATGAAAGGTAGTATCAGATTTTCAATGAGAAGTTTTTAAAAGAATATAGTTGGGCCGGGTGCAGTGACTCACGCCTGTAATCCCAGCACTTTGGGATGGCCGAGGAGGGTGGATCACGAGGTCAGGAGATCAAGACTATCCTGGCCAACATGGTGAAACCCCGTCTCTACTAAAAATAAAAAATTAGCAGCTGGGCATGGTGGCAGGCACCTGTAGTCCCAGCTACTTGGGAGGCTGAAGCAGAGAATCACTTGAAACCCGGGAGGTGGAGGTTGCAGTGAGCCGAGATCACACCACTGCACTCCAGCCTGGGCGACAGAGCAAGACTCCGTCTCAAAAAAAAAAAAA
>NW_016806031.1:1104889-1118352 GCF_001698545.2 Rhinopithecus bieti | reverse complement strand
AAACAAACAAACAAACAAACAAACCTGGCCAGGCACGGTGGCTCACACCAGTAATCCCAGCACTTTGGGAGGCCGAGGCGGGCGGATCACGAGGTCAGGAGATCAAGACCATCCTGGCTAAAACGGTGAAATCCCATCTCTACTAAAAATACAAAAAATTAGCTGGGTATGGTGGCGGGCACCTGTAGTCCCAGCTACTCGGGAGGCTGAGGCAGGATTCGGAGCTTGCAGTGAGCCGAGATCGCGCCACTGCACTCCAGCCTGGGCGATCTTCAGAAAGAAAAACAAAAACCTGACTTTTACTGGGAAATTGAATCTATTTCTATACTCTGATTATTAATATACTTAAATTTATTTTCACTATTTTGTTTTGTGTTTTCCACTTACATTGATTTATTTTATGTTGGAATAATTGTGTTTCCTTCATGTATAACATATCTGTTTCCATTATTTTAGCACTTACCTTTCAATTTTCAAAATGCTTACTGAATAGAGTCTAAACCTAATCAAAATATCTACCCTTCTTTTGCAAAAAACAAGAACTTAAAGTATTTTAGGTCACAAACCCTCCTGCCAATACCCTTTTCTCAATTATTCTATATTCACTTTAAAAAAATACCCTGTAGTTGTTGTTATTGATAGTCAGTGATTATCTAAACTCATAAACAGATCAATCAGTAGCTTTGCATTCCAAGCCTTTCTTTTGGGTTTCATTCACTTCCTGCTGAAGAACAACCTTTGGTATTTCTTTCTGGGAATTTCTGTGAGTGATAAATTCTCTTTGTATTTGATTTATCTGAAAATGTCTTCACTCGGTTTCACAGTTGGATAATTATCACCTGAGTTTAATGATGCTAAGTTGGCTCTTGTCTTCCCTAAGCATTTTGAAAATTATTTTCCTCCTTTTTGACATCTACTATTAATGAGGAATATAATTACAAGTTATAATCTATTTGTAGATAATCTGTGTTTTCTTTACTTACTGCATTTTGAACTTATTTTTGTCTTTAGTGTTATGCATTTTGTGACATTCTATTTAATGGTGGAGTTTGTATTTATTTTATTGCTTGAAACTCATCATGTTCATCTTGCACCAAATTGGGAGCTGGACTTGAACCCCTGCAGAAAACTAGATGCCTCAGAGGGTTACACTAGCTGTAAAAAAGGGACTTGAAAACATAATAAAAATTTATACTAATTCTTCTCCCAGGAAATGCTCATTTCAGCATTATTATCCTTCATTTTGAATAAGATTAGTTTCAGCAAGGTCAGTGACCTTGCCTTAAGTCACACAGTTAATGCATGGCTGGGTCCAGCTTTGTTTCATATCAAAGCTTGTGATCTTCCTTTGCTGCATTGATTCCCTGTGCATTATATAGTTCTTTGTGTCCACATTTCCCCCTAGGGGAAATTTCCCCAACAAAAGAAAGACCAGTCTCAGGAAGATAATTTTTCCAGTAAAAGCGAAGTCTGTTATACATCAATTGCTTTGAACTAGGGAGGGAGTAGGGGATAGCTTGGCCTTCAATGTACAGTTCTATGAGTTTTGATATTTGGATAATATTCAAATCCCTGTTCAGATGTGGAATGTTACCACCACCCCCAGAAAACTCCCTTGTGTGCCTACCCCTCATAGGCAACCGTTGTTCTGAGTTTTTCTATTAAGGCTTAGTTTTCTTATTTTAGCAGTTTGTATAAATGGAATCTACACAGTGTCCATTGTTTTGACTAAGCCTTCTGTCACTCAGCATAAGGCATCTGAGATTCCTTCATGCTGTTTGTATGTTAGAAGCTTGTCCTTTTTTATTGAATAATATTTCATTGAATTAATAGAACACGATTCTATGAGAATTGCTAAGCCATGGGATGTATGTTTAATTTTATAAGAAACTACCCTATATTTTTTTCCAGAGGGTTTTACTATTTTACATTCCTGCTTACAATGCATGAGCGTTCTGATTCTTCTCATCCTCACCAATATTTAGTGTTGTCAGTCTTTTTAAATTTTAAGCAGTCTAATTTATATATCTCATTATAGTTTCATTTGCATTTCTCTGATGACTAATGATGCCCAACAATTTTTCATGTGCTTATTGGTCATTTATGTATGATGCTTTGTGAAGTGTCTATTCAAGTCTTTGCCACATTTTTTAGGCTGTTTATCTTTTTATTACTGAATTGAAGAAACTCTTTATGTAGCTCATCTTTGTTAGATAAAGGAGTATTTCCTCCCAATCTGTAGCTTTCTTATTCAAGTTTTTAAAGTTTCTATTTTTGAGCATATATTTTTTTCATTTTGAGAAAGTATTTTGTGGTTTTTAATTTTGGTCTTCCACTAAAGAATGCTTCGCCTGCCCCATGTCATGAAGACATCCTATTATGTTTTGTGTTAGAGGCTACACTGTTTTAGCTTGATTTTTCAGTCTGTAGTCCACTTTGAGTTTGTTTTTGTTTGGTCTGAGGTAGGTGTCATGGCTCTTTTTTTTCTCCCTATGGACGTTCAGTTTTTCCAGCTCTGCTTGTTGTAAAGATTTTCTTCTATTTCATTGCTTGGGTGGCTTTCTTAGAAATCAAAAGTCAGTAGAGACATGGGTTTGTTTCTGGGCCCTCTTTTCTGTTCCACTGATCTGCTTGTCAATCCTCTGCCCGTATCACCTAATATCTTGGTTCCTACATCAATCCTCTGCCCGTATCACCTAATATCTTGATTCCTACATCAATCCTCTGCCCGTATCACCTAATATCTTGATTCCTACAGCTGTATTACAAGTCTTGGAACCAAATAGTACAAGTCTGTCCACTTTGTTTTTCTTTTTAAAGATTGCTTTGAATATACTAGATTTCTACATGCTAGATGGTTTTATAGTACTTTTAGAATCAGTTTGTGAATTTCCCTACAAAAATGAAAAATGCCAGGCAAGATTCTTATTTGGATCGCATACAATATAATTAAGATTTAAAATTCATTACAATAGCAATAAAGGCACCAATAAGTGGAACTTGACAAACCGATTGTACTTCAAATGTAAAGAACCACGGGAAACCAAGACAAATTGAAGAAGAAAAAATGAGGTTCATCAAATCAAATATTAACACTTGTTTTAACAATAGTATTGTGTTATAGCTAAGGAGACCATAAATAGCTCTAAAAGTATATGAAAATATATGTTGGAAGAACATAACACAGCAGTGAAGAAATCTAGACTCTTCAACAGATTGTGCTGAGGCAGCTGACTTGTTACACGAAAACAAGTTAAAATAGATTCTATTCTTACCTCAAATTCTGTACTAAAATAAATACCAAACGGTCTGTGATCCAAATGTAGATACAAAAATGTAAAGTATTTTGAGGAAAACAGCCGAATAAGCTTGATGACTTTGTGATAGCAAATATTTCCTTAAATGAGACATAAAATTACAATTCATAGAAGACAATGGCCATGAATTTGACTACATTTATGATGAACATTTCTCTGAGTCAAAAGAGACCATAAAATGTAAATAATGCTATGCATTATTGTAATTAATGCATAAATTACAAATATTATCTGGAAGGTGTGGATAATGCCTCTAAAATTAGCCAAAGTAACTACAAAAAGGCAAACAGTACAACTGACAAATGGACACAATAGATTATGGTAGGTTGTCTCCAAGGGTGGCCACCATCAATTCCCGCCTTCCCTCTTCATGTGCCTGCTGCTCCACTCACTGAGATGTGAGCCCTATTTTTTTCCCCTTGAACCTAGGCTGGCTTTATGCATTGCCTTAACCAATAAAATACACCATCAGCAATGATAGTGAATAAGCAATTGGCAGAAAAGGAAATAAAAAAGGCCAATAAAATGAAAATATGCTCAACCTCACAAGAATCAGAAAAATGAAGATGGATACCTAATGATGTCATTTCACACACATTGGACAGGTACATTTATAAAGTCTGACAATATGAAATGATGGTGACGGTGTTATACACTGCTGAGGGAAACAGAACTTGGTCCAGACACATTAGAGAACAAGTTTGGAATATCCAGACAAAATGAAGATGAACATTTGTTCACACTCAGCAATTCCTGTTCTTTGCATATGCCCTGGAGTAATGGAAACATGCATGAGAATGTTTAGCTTGACATTGTTTATTAAAGTGAAAAATTGGAAACGAACTAAATGTTTATCATCTGGATAAAACACATTTGTGGTGCTTTTATACAAATAAAAAAGTGACATGTAGAATAATCACTTCCTTTTATTGAATGCTTTTGCAGCTGCTGGGTGCAATTCAAAGTTGTTTTCATGTATTATTTTATTTTATCCTCATCATACCTCTAGGAGTACTAATCATTGTCATTATCATCATCTTTGTCCTCATTTTACAGAGAAGTGAGTGAGAGAGCTGAGATATGACTTCAGGAATCCATATTCTTACTAATTACATTATGCTGGTTTTGGAGAATTGTAGAGGACCTCTGAGGAATCTTCCTGAGGAATGCTCTTTGCAAAGCTCTGCTCCAGAGGTGGCTAGATGAGGGCACACCCCTGTTCTTGCCTTCCTGGCCTCCTGTTAATACACAGTCTCTCAGATCAAGATTGATTCCTAGGGTACATATGTGAGAAAAGGCTGATATGTGTACAGACAAGAGAATGGTAGCTTACTTGGGACGATAAACAGCTTGTTATATAAAATTCTTAAGGGTTGTAAATTAACATTGCACACTCTGAAAAAATGTAATTTTATTAAATTAAAGGAATAACATAGACTCTTGAGTGTAAGAAGAGACAGTAGACTTAATACTAACAACCTTAATAATATATTGGCTTGTTGTAGAGGTTCAATGAAATTGTTTATTTATCAATTGCCTGGTGCATGGTAGGCATTTGATAAACATTCTCATCTTTACATTTTCTGTTTACAGTACTTTTGTCTACATTAACACCTCAATAACCCACGGACTTTCATAGAAAAGCCCTTGAGGTCTGAATTTATGAATTTGTATGTGCTGATTTCAGCATGTTCTAAGTATACAAGCAAAGAAACAAGAAATAATAATGGTTTTGAGTAGCTGTGCAAAATCAGCAGCCAGAAAGATGTCTAAGAACAAGTAAAAGTTTATTAATAAGTAGGGGAAAGTGGAGGTCACTTATTGGCCAAGACCAAGTAAGTTTCAGAGATAGTGAATAATTTCTATCAGCAGTATACCCTTGAAAACAGTCATGAATTTCTGTCACCTTGATAGAATATTTGTTTCTGTTTCAGATGATGGAGAACAGCTCTGAACAAAACAAAAACCTCAGCCACCATGAAGCTCAGTGACAGACAATAAACACACACATAGGTAAAATATATGTCATGTCACTATTGAGAGAGAGGGTGACAGGTGTCTTGCTGGAAAATAAAACAGGAAAAGGTGTTATAGTGTAAGGATGGTGCCAGGAGTCATGACAGAAAATTAGGTAGGAAGGTTCCATGGAGAAGTGGCATTTGAGTAAAGACCTGAGGGGTGGGTGAGAGTGAGAGAAACACAATTTCTGAGGAGAGAGAATAACAAATACAGAAGAAATCCTGTTAGTTCCAGGAACAGCAAGAAGTCAGTTTGCTTGACTGCAGTTTCCACAGAGTGAGTGGAGAGGTGGACGTCTCAATCATGCACCACTTTGCTAGCCACTGAAAAGACATTGACTTGTTTCTGAGTGAGATGAAAAACCATGGAAGGATACCTCATGGACTGGATTGCATTCCTTCCAAATTTGTATGTGGAAGCTCTAGCCCCCAGAGTGAATGCATTTGGAGGTCAAGCCTTTGGAGAGATAATTAAAGTTACATGAGGTCCTACGATTTGAGCCCTAATCCAATGGGACTGGAGCCCTTATTAAAAGAGGTTGAGACATGTGAGAGACCGCAGGGATTCACGTGCTCAGAGGAGACCATGTGAGGACACAGGTGGCCACTTGCAAGCCAAGGAGACAGGCCTCAAGAGAAACCGAACCTGCTGGCACCTCGACATTGGACTTTCAGCCTTCAGAACTGTGAGGTAATGTTTTACTTGTGTAAGCCACCCAGGCTGTGGTATATTGTTATGGCAGTTCTAGCTGATGTATACAGATACCGAGAAGCTGGTGTAATCTAGCTTAATTTTTTAAAATGGCACTCCTACTGCCTTCTAGGGAAGAGTGCAATGATAGGAGTAAGGTGGCAGAAGTTTATTGCAATGGTCCAGGTGGGAGGGAACAGTGGCTTGGGCAGAAGTGGTAGTCACTGTGGAGGAGTCAGCAGTTAAGGCTACTTTTTACAGTTGGTGCAGTCTGGTGATGGGTTGGACGTAGGGTAAGAGAAAAACAGCAGAGCTGAGGAGAATTGCAAATTTTGGCCCCCAAACAAATGATTGTCTGGAAAAGCGAAGTTTAAGGGGACAGATGAGGAGTTTGGTTTTTGGACATGCTAAATTTGAGTCAACACAGAAGTGTCAAGTAAGTAGTTAGACAGATAAGTCAGGAATTGAAAGGAGAGGCTGGAGATAGAAAGATGGACGTTTTAAGCCATGACACTGGATTGGATCAATAAGAGATGGGCAGAAGTTAGAGGGAGAAGAGGCTGAAAGTCTAAGCCAGAAGCCACTGGTGAACACCAATATTTAGAGTTTGGGGACATGAGGAGAGAGAGGCAAGTGCTGTGAAAGAAATAGCTAGTGAAATGGAGGGAAAATTAGGAGAGGGTATTCAGGGCCGTATCCTAGAGCTACATGAACATGGTGTCTTTTGGATCAGGGAGTCATCAACCGGAGTGAGTTACATTGAAAAGTCAGTGAGATTATAGCCTGGAATTGGCCACTGGATTTAGCTTCATGGAAGTCATTGCAGATTAGTGGAGTGGTGAAGGCAAATGTCCAATTAGAATAATTTCAAGAGAAAATAAAATGAAAAGAATGAGAGATACTGTATATTAATAATTTTTTCAAAGAAATTTGCTGTAAATGGCACTGGATAAATGAGATGATAGGAAGAAAAGGAAAAGACTCAAGAATAATTTTAAGATAAGAAAAATAATGGATTATTTTCGCTATAAATCCAGCAAAAAAATAATAACAACAAAAGACTAAGGTACATGTATCAGTTGATGAGAACTGTCTTTAGAAGACAGAAGACTAAACTCAAAATTCAGAGAATTTGCAGTAACAACAAAAGACTAAGGTACATGTACCAGTTGGTGAGAGGTGTCTTTAGAAGATGGAAGACTGAACTCAAAATTCAGAGAATTCGCAAACACTCGATGGTGAGAGGCTGGAAATTGGTTACTAATCATCAGAATTAGGCAGGCCTGGGCTGAAGTTGAGACTCTGCCTCTTTTAGCCTTAAGTAATTTGTTAATCTCTTTACCCCTAAATTTTCCTTCTTTGTAAAATGGCTGTTGTGAGCACTGAATTAGAGAATGCACGTAGATACCTAGTCTCCGGCATACAGTAAGTGCTCCATAAATGCTGTTTGCTTTTATGAGTGCCTCTTTCTAAATGAGATAAAAATAGAAAAGCATGTTTTAGGGGGAAGCTTTGGTCATTCACTAGCGGAAGGTAAGATCAGTATTAGTTGAAAATCACTAGTAAGAGAGAGGGCTTGAATGAAGCGGGTTCTGGCCCCACAGCACATTGCCAGCAGAGAACTGAGCCACGGCAGTTACCCAGCAGAAGTCATCTGGAAAGTCGTACTAGGAAATGATAGGAAAAAGTGGGTTTTGGCTAAGGAGCACTCTAAGAAGGACGGTGGAGGCAGCCCCTTGGCGCTCCTGACGAAAAGGCACCACCCCGAAAACTAAAGAGCCGCCCCGCAACAGATAGGAAGAAGAACCCCAGACCGGGGGCCCAGACTCACCCACAGTGGCAGAAACGGCTTCCTCGAGATTTCTTGATTGGCTGACTGTGGAATGATTTTAGCCACTGAGAGTGAATTTTATGGACCTGAAGAAAGATGCCATTTTCTCTGAGGGGCTTGTCGGGAAGAGCAAGCTTCAAGGGTGAGGAATTTATGTCTTGGAGCATCTGTGTTCATAGATAGAATTTGAGTCCCATTGATATGATACGTACACATATAAACCCCTCAGATATGAGATATATATAATCTTCTGCTACGTAAATTATATATTCCTGTGATATGTATTCATATATATCAATATATATTCATATATGTATTTATTATAGGTCTCCCCAGAATTCATTGCAGTTTGGGGTAGAGTATGTTTTTCAACTTCAATGTTGATTAGATGGAGCTAGAGCTGGCAATAGGCAGCTTCCTAGGGGGTTCCCATCTACTATACTACATTGACTTTTAAGATTCTCCTGGCTCGAAGGCCTTTCCACGTCTGTGCTCCCGGTAAAACTCTCTCTTTGTCAAGCTCTTCTCAGCTCCCCATCCTCGATGAGGTCATTTTTGATTCCTCTAGTTCTTGCTGAGGGTATTTTCTCTAAGCTATTCATTAATTATTTGCATCATGTGATTTCATTGTCACATGCCATTATATATGTAACAAATCATTTAATCACTTTTAGTATAGTACTTGCTTCTTTTAGTGTGTTCATCTACTTAGGTTTGAATTCCCTGAGAATAGTGGTCATGTCTTAACTTTACTTTGTATTCTTAACTGTATTGAGACAATAAATGGTTAAAGCTTTGGTTAGGTAATTGGCTTATGTGAAACAGAAAATATATTGTACATGATCTCTAAAATAAATTATGCAGCTAAATCTTTGCTTTAAGAAATAATTTGTTTCAACACTTCTAAAATAATCTTTTAAAGAGAAATGATTATCATGTTGATATTATAGATGTGTTTTACTGAAATATTTTTCATGTTGCTTTATAAAATAAATCACACATAAGAACTGGAAATTTTTTTCTGAACAAATGTCAACAAAACATTTCTAGTAATTAGAGTACTATTCTATTCTGAGAAACAGCACACAGATTCAAACATGAGACATCAAGATAGAGTGGTATCTGGTGGAATGGTATCTGAGTCAGCCTTCCCTGTGATTTGTACAAGAGTGGTAATTTCTTTCTTTTCTTTTTTTTTTTTTTGAGACAAGAGTCTCGCACAGTGTCCCAGGCTGGAGTGCAGTGGTGTGATCTTGGCTCACTGCCACCTCCGCCTCCCAGATTCAAGCAATTCTCCTGCCTCAGCCTCTCAAATAGCTGGGACTACAGGTGCACGCCACCAGGCCCAGCTAATTTTTGTATTTTTAGTAGAGACGGGGTTTCACAATGTTGGCCAGGATGACCTCGATCTCTTGACTTTGTGATCCACCCACTTCGGCCACCCAGAGTGTTGGGATTACAGGCGTGAGCCACCGGCACCTGGCCAAGAGTGGTAATTTCAATAATTAAAATTATTTAATTAAATTTTTCATGATTCTCAAATTTCCTCAACATTTTAAGGTCGTTTCCAAATTTAAGACATTTGTTATAGTTTCCCTATTTCTCTCCATATGTGTTTTTCCAGACATAGGAGAATTCTGTGGTGAATCTCTTCAAGAAAGATAATAAGTAACACTGAGGTTCCAAATAAGCACTTCCTTGCTGAGCAGTGTGATCATTCACTCGACAGTCATCTATTGAATGCTGCTGTGGGCCAGATGGGATGATGCACATGATGGAGAAGGCGAAGTCCCCAGTGTCAGCAAATTCATTTAATAAATGAATTAAAGGTTTTCAAAGATTGAAAAACAACCCTTCGTTAATTGGTAGTGTCAGGTAGAGTTCACAATGTTACTTATGGTTTCTGTGTTATGAATTATTAACAATTCAGCTGTAGGCAAGTTCTAAAATTATGTTACTCATTCTCTAATTTCTCCGTTTTGGGCCTTCTTTAAAATAGTAAGATACTTTCCCTACATAGTTCTGTTATGAGCTGTTTTTATGCTTAGCACTTCTGGCACCAACCAATCCATAACAACCATATCTCTGAATTTTGGAACATCAACTGTATGCCCTATATTTTCTTTTCTTTTCTTTTTTAAGATGGAGTTTTGCTCTTGTTGCCCAGGCTGGAGTGCAATGGCACAATCTTGGCTCACCACAACCTCCGCCTCCCAGATTCAAGCGATTCTTCTGCCTCAGCCTCCCGAGTAGCTGGGACTACAGGTGCCCGCCACCACACCTGGCTATTTTTTGTATTTTTTTTTTTTTAGCAGAGACAGGGTTTCACTGGGTTAGCCAGGATGGTCTTGATCCCCTGACCTCGTGATCCACCCGCCTCGGGCTCCCAAAGTGCTGGGATTACACCTGAGCCACTGCGCCCTGCCAAAGTAAGTCTTTAATTGTGCTTGTCAATTTCCAGATTTATCCCAGGGTCCAACAAATACCTGATTTAACATGAATACTAGTAAGGTTTTTCTGTAGGTATTACTGTGTCTCCTTGCATGTGTTTTGCTGTTTGGAAAGTTTTCTGTCATGATTCCCGTGGATGTGAGGAGGTCCCCAATTTCACCTGGATTTAAATGATTTAATAGGATACGACTGGATGTGCTCAAATAGTTTGAACAATATGTATTGTGCTACCCGATGTGCCTCTATTAAATCAAGAATTCAAGGTAATAAGTATGCCACTGTTGTATGTTCACTTTCATTAAAATCTATCTCTAGGCAATTCATCTTTATTAATTTGTGACTTTCCCCCCGCAGAAAATGGCCAAAATTCAGACTCCCTGCCTTCTGTAGAATAAACACCTAGTAGCTCTTTTGACAGCAGTCTTCATTCACCTTGCTATGGAATGTCTTTTTCTTTGTATCTTTATCATTATTTAATATTTATTGTATTCATGTTTATAATTCACATACATTGTAGAAATTGTATAAATTTTAAAAATAAAGTATAAAATAAATTGTAATCCCAGTACCTGTAACATTTTAATGTACTTTTGCACCTTCTTTTTTTCTATGCCTTTAAGATGATCTTTATTAAAATTTCCTGTTCAACTACTCAGCTGTAAGAAGGAATGAAATAATAGCATTCACAGCAACCTGGATGGAGCTAGAGATCATTATTCTAAATGAAGTAACTCAGGAATGGAAACCAAACATCGTATATTCTCACTTGTAAGTGAGAACTACGTTATGAGGTTGCGAAGGCATAAGCATGATACATTGGACTTGAGGACTGGAAGGGTGGGATTGGGGTGAGGGATAAGAGATTACACATTGGGTAGTGTACACTGCTTGGTTGATGGTGCACCAAAATCTCCGAAATCACCATTAAAGAACTTATTCATGTAACCAAACAACATCTGTTTCCCAAAAACCTATTGAAATAATAATAAGAAAAAGAAAAACCAATTCCCAGTCAGCATTCCATCTTGCCAAATGACCAGTGTCATTCTGGAGAAAGCAAAAAATCACTTGGTAAAGTTAAATCCAGGTACAATAAAACTCCTTTGTTCCCTGTGTGTATTGAAACATTTCTATTTCCCTTCACACTCCATGGTTCTCTATCTATACCTGCCCTAAATTTTTGAAGGTTAAAATCACTGGAGTCACACAGGCAGTAACTTCGGGGGTTCCGTTGTCCATTTGCGCATTGGAAAATATGCAAAGCCATTTTCCTATTGAAATGTGGCATTATCTTTGGGCAGGTAACTGTCTCCACAAGCTTCTTGGCTTTCCTAAGGACAGCCAACCCCAATCCAGCTCCAGTGTCTTCATTCACAAGTCTTCATTCAACTGTCAACACTAAATGTATACCTTCCAAATACTTACTGGATGTTGTTTTTTTGTCTCCAGTATTCATCAACTCTTGATTGTAAAAATGACAGACCTTGTCTTATGTGCACGATATTCTAAAATAGCCCTTAAACCATGTCAGATGATTAGAGAGCTTGTGGTTATCTGTTCTGTGTTGGCTCTTGTAGAATTAAATTTACTGAACTCAAAATCAATTTGATGCCATCAGACCATGAGGATTGTCAGAATAAATACCCTATGAAAACCCATCATTTTATCCATTATAATGTCTCTGAGAGCATAGTTCTTATACAATCATGTTATTTTTATGAAGGACTCAGAAGCAGCTGTATTTCTCTGCAGCTGGTTTGTATATTTACCTTGTGAAGTTGACGAGTTGTTTATCTGGGAAAGGTTTCCTTTCTAGGCTGGATGCTAAAGCTTTGTGCAGAATAACGTCAGGATCTCCATTGTCTACTTGTACATTAGAAAAGCTGCAAATAATTGTCTTAATATAATTTTGCTTCGCCTTTGGGGTTCACTCTGTTTTGTCCTATTTTCCCACTCTTATTTTTCTTTACTTCATATAATTTTGTGATATTATAAACCTTTCATTATAAGCATCTTATAAGCTTTATTGAAAGGCTTTTGAAGTCAGGTTTTTTAGATAACTAATTTAAACCTTGATTTCAAGATAATTTCTTTTTTAAAAAATGACACATAATTGGAAACCTAATAACTCCGTGGAATTTGGTTTCAGAGTGTTGCTTTCATTTTTCATACTTTTATGAGTATTTTTGAGAGTAAATGTGTAGGATGGATTTCAGTTTTCTAACACCATGAATATGATTTGAAATTTATAGTCTTGGCAGATGTTTCACACATGAACACTTCCACCCACAAATAATATAATCCTAGAGTTTGAAAGGACTCCTCATTTCACAGAAGTTGAATTACTGGCCTTAGGGGGCTTGACTAAGGTACCTTGGTTTTTGGCAGGGGTAGAATTAGAGCCTTGGTCATTTGACTTCAGCTTACTCCCCTTCCGTTGAGTTCTGTTTTCAGTAACTATCAGTTCCATTCCCCAAATATTTCATCAGTACTTGATATCTCATGCTAAGCACCCAAAGTTCCCGATCCCTGAAAGCTTTCAATCTGGGAGGAGGTAAAATGAAAACCAAATAGCTAAAACCTCGAAAATCTAACACACCAATTCTCTAAACATGGCGCTGAGTGCTAGGAAGTCTCAAGAAAATAGATCTCACCCGTTTGAGAGATTGAGAAGGGGCCACAGCCCAGGGGGCGGTGGGAATCATTTTAAAGTAT
This sequence comes from Rhinopithecus bieti, assembly GCF_001698545.2. NCBI lineage: Eukaryota > Metazoa > Chordata > Mammalia > Primates > Cercopithecidae > Rhinopithecus > Rhinopithecus bieti. The sequence goes on along the minus strand of NW_016806031.1, from coordinate 1,105,329 downwards.
AGTTTGTTTTCCTACTGGCAGAAGTTCAGGGTAGGGAATAGGGTGGGCAGGTAAACTCAGATGGTTAAGTAAAAATGAAGATCACGCACGACGTGGCCTGAGAGGAAGGGGCCCAGCCCACCTGGAGCACAAAAGACATTGTATCCGGAGTTGGTTCCTGCCGTGGTCTGCTGACTTCAAAGAATGGAGATGCTAACCTTCCCAGTGAGTGTTACAAGTCTTTAAAATGGCAGGTGAGTGTTACAGCCCTTAAAGATGGCAGGTGAGTGTTACAGCCCTTAAAGATGGCAGGTGGGTGTTACAGTTCTTAAAGATGGCAGGGACCCAGACAGTGAGGGGTAGCAAGGTTTATTGTGAAGAGCCACATGACAAAGCTTCCACAGCTTGCAAACGGATCACAGCCAGTTACTCCTCCTGGCTGGTTGGGGGGGGGGGGGGGG
>NW_016806031.1:1088155-1104686 GCF_001698545.2 Rhinopithecus bieti | reverse complement strand
ATACAGCGGATATTTCCTCCGTCTGCGGTCGGGGGGGGGGGGGGGGGCACCAGCGTTTATTTCCTTATTGTCCCCGCCCATGTTTGTTTCTGTCCTATGAGAGTGCCCATTTTTCAATCCTCCCCACGACTGGTTACTTTTAGAATCCTGCTGATTGGTGCGTTTTACAGAGTCTTGATTGGTGTGTTTTACTGAGCGCTGATTGGTGTGTTTTGTAATCCTCTTGTAAGACAGGAAAGTTCCCCAAGTCCCCACTTGACCCAGGAAGTCCAGCTGGCCTCACCTGTCAACATGAAATGTAGTAACACATGCCTCTAGTGGGTGTTCACCGTGGTGAAGACTGCTGGGGTCAGAGGGTGGGAATCATACAATCAATAAGTGAAAGCTGCAGAATGCTAAAGTACCTTAAATCTGTGCGGCTCACAACTTAAAAAGCACCCACATCACCTAGGGATCTTTAAAGTGCTGCTTATGACTCTGGCCTCGGTGGAACTGAGGGTCGGCCTCGCTGGCATGCTCCCGACTGACCCCACCGCTGGCCAGTGGCAAGGCTCTAAATTGTAATTCGTAGTATTGGTGCCTATTAATGCTGCACCAAGGAGTGCTTTTTGATCCTTTGTGTTTTAAAACTATGTTTTCCAAATCCCCAAAGCCCACAGGGCTGGAAACAATTCTTCTGCAAATAAATTACATTTTAATGCACTTTAGTCATTGGAGTTCTGTGTCTAAGATTTTACCTACAAAAGTGGAGTGGATTGCAAACATAGCTTGCAACCAATTACTTTGGTCCCAAGAAGCCATTAAAAAGTTTTGAGAATAAAAATAACGTGGTCAAGTATGCATTCCAAGAAGATAGATCTGACGGCAGTAAGTAGGGCAGATTAGAAGGGTTGAAGACTGGAAGTTAAACCTTTTTAAGGTAATAATTCATCCTTGTAACATGTTATTAGGGAAGTGGTATCTTTGGATAAGATGGTGAAAATGGGTATTGAAAGGAGAGCTCGATTTGAGACATAGAAGCAGGAATAGGTAGTGTATTGGATATAAAAGTGCAAATAAAAATCAGGGGTTTGAGCAATCTTGAGGATTTAAGTTTTAAAAATAAAAAGGAGTTTGGATTTTATCTAATTCCTGCTTGTGGTGGACACTTACCTCTGTCTACCCATCTCTTTTGCACAGCTTCTAGGGACAGGCGGGCCCCATGCCCATCTCATCATCCTACCCCACGCCCTATCGCAGTAGAAGACTCCGTCCCTTCTCTGTTCTTCCACGTTCCTTTTTACAGCACTTGACGTGTAATCATGCTTTTTCTTTCTTCTTTTTTTAATTCATGAGATTCCATCCCTCATTTGGCAAAGCATTTCTCGGACCAAGAACAGGATTTATTGTTGCAAACACAGGGCCCTGCATCTGGTACTTGAAAAATGTTTTTTGAATGAGTAAGTGTAGAAAAAGATGGCATTTCAGCTCCTCATCTGCCTGAGGCCAGGCATCCAGGGATACCCATGTTGAAGCATCAGTTGCTTCATACTGATATGAACTGAGGCCCTGGGATGTCAGTGGGAGGCTGAGAAGTTTGGAGTCAGGCAGATCTGCCATTTACAAGTTATGTCACCTTGGGTAGTTATTCAACCTTTCTGGACTTATGAAATGCGTAAAGGCACTATAACTTTCCTTTAAATGGAGATTAAAATGCTGTCTTTCTTTAAAGAGAGTCTTTGTTTTGCGATGTAATATTTTACATTTTTTAAACTGCCACCCAGGGATATAACTGTGAATAGATTTGAGTACTTAAGTGGACCTTGAAAACACAATAGAACAACAGCAATTTCAGAAGGGATATAATCATATGAAATTACTGACATTGGAAAGGAAAAATAGAGACAATGTGTTTTTCATCATGACATGAAGGGTCCATCAAAACATGTACAAATCTCCCTGAAAGAAAAGAAAGACATATTTAGTGCTGTGACCATCCAGGTCACCAAATTTAAATGTAATATAGAGAATCGGGAATGAACTCTAAGTAGTTGTCATGAGAATGTATAATAATAAAGGTCTACTGAAATAACTCCGTATCCCTACCTACAAACAGCTCTCTACTAAATGTAAGAAATAGTCACATTATTCCAAGAAGATTTCTTCCCATAATAAAATGCCACAGTGGATATAGAAAGTGTAAAATGCTCACCTTCAAAACCTAACTTTTGGACTGAGAGGCTTTCATTTCTTATCAATAGGATAGAACATTTTGAAGCCATAGTATTTGAAATCCCATTTATATTCATAATAGTCATACTTTTACATTTTTAGTAGGTACTTTCATTTCTAAAGAGAAGGAGTCATACATAAAGACCATCACACACTTGTCAATATAGAGTTTCCAAACAGTAGTTAAATAAATACATAATGAGAATCCTTCATATTTGTAGTTAATTGTCTTGGAGTTAGCTTGATTTTTCTCATGCCTCTGCATGTGCAATTATAAGAGGAAATACTGAAATCTAAGGAAATCAGGATTCATCTTAGTTTTATGTGTAATATATGCAGAAACAGCATTGTTTGACAACCTTGGTCAGGGGCAACGAGCCAGATTCTTCCCAATGCCTTAATGAATCCCTGATACGAAATTAAGTTCTTTAAGTTCACTGGAGTGCAACTGCAGCTGATAACATTGCAGCTGCTCTCAGTGCCTCCCCGGAAACGACAGCAAAGCTAGAGTCTATCTTCTAAAACGTTATCAGACGTCGACATCATTCTCTGCTTTTTCAGTGGCTCGGTTCTCATAAGGTCTCCAAAGTATTTGATAAAATGCTGTTTTAAAATAAGTTATGTTTGCAAAAATTGGGTGGTTTTACACTGTCTACAAGAAAAAGTCTATATCCATAGGGCTGTTGACAGCCAGAAGTCATCTGTCTTCCCAGAGTCTCAGCTGCCTCTGCTCTCTGCTGTCCATACTTCAAGGAAAATGGGTGCCCTGCGTGTATCCTGCTTCCAGGTTTTCAAAGATCTGTTTTCCTTGCTTGGAAGACTTTTCTTCCTCTGTCATATGAATCTCTGATCCAATTCCAAGGTCACTTTGCTATGAAGCCTTCATGTTCTCTTCTGTTTTTTTTTTGTTTTTTTGTTTTTTTTTGAGACGGAGTCTCGCTCTGTCGCCCAGGCTGGAGTGCAGTGGCCGGATCTCAGCTCACTGCAAGCTCCACCTCCTGGGTTTACGCCATTCTCCTGCCTCAGCCTCCCGAGTAGCTGGGACTACAGGTGCTGCCACCTCGCCCGGCTAGTTTTTGTAGTTTTAGTAGAGACGGGATTTCACCGTCTTAGCCAGGATGGTCCCGATCTCCTGACCTTGTGATCCGCCCGCCTCGGCCTCCCAAAGTGCTGGGATTACAGACATGAGCCACCGCGCCCGGCCTCATGTTCTCTTCTAACCAGGGTGATCAAAGCAGGGTGAGTTTCTTACCTTACTGTGTCCCCACACAGCGTGGAGTACATTTCATTACCACACCACATAGGCTACATTTTAGTTATCTATGGTGGTCTCCCCACGGCATACTGGGGGCAGGAACCAAGTCTTATTTATCTCTTGATCTCCAGTACTTTATACAGAATTGGCATATCCTAAGTGATTGGTAAATGTTTTGTTAACTAATTACAATTTCAAATTGATATTTTTAAGGTTTTACAAATTTAAGTGGTAACACTTCCTTGACCATCACCCATACACAGAGCACTAAGGCTTTACACGTCTTATCACTTAATCCTCAAAACACTACATTAATGAGGTCCTCATGCTTTTTCCAATACCATTCTTTCAGTTTTATAATCATAGGTACTTTTGCAAATATCTTTTAAATGGTATCTCAAAATATTTCACTTCATAACCAAATAATTTTAAGTTTCACCCAATTGTTTCTGAGGGACTGTGTGTGTGTCTGTGTGTGTAATATTCGTAGGAATTATCAACCAAAGTAAGTTTTTTCTAGCCAATATTGTTACATCTTAGATCACTTTTGCCTAATTTATCCATTTGGTTGTCAGTTTTCAACTTGTGTGAAAATGCTTTTTGGCTATAGATCATTCAATTATCAAATTGAAAATAATGATGCAGGCCGGGCACAGGGGCTCACCCCTGTAATCCCAGGACTATGGGAGGCTGAGGCAGGTGGATCACTTGAGGCCAAGAGTTCGAGACCAGCCTGGCCAACATGCTGAAACCCTGTCTCTACTAAAAATACAAAAATTTGCTGACTGTGGTGGCATACGCCTGCAATCCCAGCTACTTGGGAGGCTGAGACATGAGAATTGCTTGAACCCAGGAGGCGGAGGTTGCAGTGAACTAAGATCACACTACTGCACTAAGTGTGATCACACTTAGTGATCACACTAAGATCACACTTGCTCTGGGCAACAGAGCAAGACTGTGTCTCAGAAAAAAAAAAAAAAAAAAGGCTGGGACTGGTGTGGTGGCTCACACCTGTAATCCCAGCACTTTGGGAGGCCAAGGTGGGTGGCTCACCTGAGGTCAGGAGTTCAAGACCAGCGTGGTCAACATGGTAAAGCCCCATTTCTACTTAAAATACAAAAATTAGCCGGGTGTGGTGGCAGGTGCCTATAATCCCAGCTATTCTGGAGGCTGAGGCAGGAGAACTGCTTGAACCTGGGAGGCAGAGATTGCCGCAAGCCAACATCGCGCCATTGNCAGCGTGGTCAACATGGTAAAGCCCCATTTCTACTTAAAATACAAAATTAGCCGGGTGTGGTGGCAGGTGCCTATAATCCCAGCTATTCTGGAGGCTGAGGCAGGAGAACTGCTTGAACCTGGGAGGCAGAGATTGCCGCAAGCCAACATCGCGCCATTGCACTCCAGCCTGGGGGACAAGAGCGAGACTTCATCTCAAAAAAAAAAAAAAAAAAATGGCCGGGCAGTGTGGCTCATGCCTGTAATCCCAGCACTTTGGGAGGCCGAGGCTGGCAGATCACAAGGTCAGGAGATAAAGATCATGCTCGCCAACATGGTGAAACCCTGTCTCTACTAAAAATACAAAAATTAGCTTGGCGTGGTAGCACGCGCCTGTAGTCATCACAGGACTCAGGAGGCTGAGGCAGGAGAATCGCTTGAACTCGGGAAGCAGAGGTTGCAGTGAGCCAAGAACGCACCACTGCACTCCAGCCTGGTGACAGAGCAAGACTCTGTATCCAAAAAAAAGAAAAAAAAAGTAAAGAAAAGAAAAGAAAGATGCAGTTAGTTTCTTTATTCATTTGCAAACATTTATCAGCCACCTACTGTGTATTAGATACTAGAATACAGAAATAAGTAATTACTTCTCATCCTCTGAATGTTTGTTTAGAACAGAGAATAAGTTCTAGGTTTAGAATAGTTTTAAGAGAAGGAAAACGTCTTTGCCTGAAGGTTTTGCCCAGGATAAGAACTATGTTTTTTACTTTCAGCACAGTCAGGTTCAAACATAAAGTTTGCCCGAGACTAGAGAATTTATAGTGTTTCACAGATTCTTCCATGTTCACTCTATGTCTCTTTATGTGCTCACTTAAAATCATTTCATAGACATATAGTGACACTCATTTTTCAAGAGCACAAAAGAAATGTTAGCATAAAAGGAAGTGCTGTGGAAATGGGTTATTAAATTGTAAATTTGCTCTTACCATAGGTTCAGTTCTAGAATTCGTAACCCTGGAAATGGAATATGATCAGCTAACCCCAGGGAGGCCTTGGGAAAGCTGGCTCAAGATGGCCACTGTATACATTAAACTACTGAGGCTATTTTTCAAAGTACAGAACGATAATTCAATACTATATGTCATAGTTTATAATCTACAACAGTTAGTGAGTTATAACTATGGCCTCCAGTCTCTAGCCTCTGATTTACCCAAGTTATTTGAAATTTAAGGCCATGCCACTTTCATTCTCACCCCACGGGAACATGTGGCGTGTTGTCTTTGCCCTGGAAATCCTTCCTACTCTGGATCCTGCCCTGTCCCCTGACCCTTCCTTCTGCGGTCCTTTGGCTGGATACCACCCCAGAATTCCTCTCCTGAAGGCCGTTATCCTCTCAGTGCCTGGTAACTTACAAATTATTTTCCATAAGGATGCAGTTAGCTGGTGGCTTTTCATAAATAAATACTCAAATGTGTCAGAGGTGTTGAGGCCGGCAGTAGGGTAGTGAGGAAACTGCCCCAGGTGTGGAGGTCGGCGGTAGGGTAATGTGGAAACTGCCCCAGGTGTGGAGGTCGGCGGTAGGGTAATGTGGAAACTGCCCCAGGTGTGGAGGTCGTCGGTAGTAAATGGTGGAACTGCCCAGGTGTGGAGGTCGGCGGGTAGGGTAATGTGGACTGGCCCAGGTGTGGAGGCGGCAGTATGGTAGTGTGAAATACTCAGGTGTGGAGGCTGGCAGTTAGGGAAGTGTGGAAACTGCTCCAAGGTGTGGAGGCCGGCGGTAGGGGAGTGTGGAAACTGCCCCAGGTGTGGAGGCTGGCAGTAGGGTAGTGTGGAAACTACTCCAAGTGTGGAGCGTTGCAGTCTAGAAGTGTGGAAAGCTGCTCCAGGCGTGGAAGCTGGCTGCACAGTCGTGTGGAAAACGGCTCCCGCATGCTCCTTTCCAGCTGTGAGTTCCTCTCATCTCCCTCCCTGGGTTCCCAGACTGCAGCTCAGCTTCTTACCCTTCTATACTAGATTTCAGGAATTCCTGAGCATTTTTTTCAAAATGGTAGGAGAGTCTTTCCTGGGAGCAGAGTGTTGTGGAAGCTCGGAAGAGCCTGTTGGAAAGAATTGAGGCCATGCCTGTTGCTATGGGTGAGTCGAGCTGCCAGTGGGTACGGTTGTGGGGTCTTCTGGGACAGAATGCGTCCAAGAATGATGCAGGCTTGTGATGTGACTTAGTGCACTACAGGTAAAGTGACAAGAAATCTTAAAATGGTGGCAGTTACTCAGATTCGCCATCAGGCCAGCTTCTGGGATTCAGGGACAGAGAGGTATGTTAGGAAAGTGGAAGAAGCTGGAGCACTGACGTCTGGAGCCCCCGAGGCACAGCACGTCCAGCCTTAGACTTGGGAGCCGTGGCTGGGTGGGGCAGCCAAGGTCCTGCCACCCTGCACTCACCATCCCACAGCCTGGGTGCCATGGCAGCTCCGGGGGCGGCCTGGGCTTCTTGGGACAGTATGAGCAGCAGCCACGCTCCCGTTCCTATATTGGCTGGTCATGCTGGGGCACAGTGGGGTAACTCCCCATGTTGGCGGGAGCACATAGAAATTTTCCAGGACCTTTCATCTTTGGTTGCCGGAGAGAAACAGGGGACCTGCCTCCTGGCTTTCCAGAAGGGAAAAGTGTTCCTGGCAGAATTATGGCAGACCTCAGAAGCACACACAGTCCACTCAATGCCTTGGTCTGTAACAATTACGATGTTTGCATTAAGGCAGAAATGCAAACCCAGAGGAAAGAGAATCTTTGAGTAAATCTCAACTAGAGACTTAGTTGTGACTTATTTCAGTCCCATCAGCAGCAGCATCTCAACTCAGAAAAAGCCACAAAATCCTGTGGCAAATTACGAGTTGGGCCACCGGGAGACATACATGCCATTTGCTGTGCATCGTTTAGTGGCATAGGCATGTGGCAGGCACAGAGCTATGGAGCACTCTAGCAAGGAACATCAGAGTCCACGGGGCCAGATAATGGCAATGGAGAGCAGGTGTCAGCTGCAGCCACAGTGGTGACAGCACCCACCATGCTGGGGACTGTGCTCCACAGCCCCGTGGAGTGGAAACAGCCATGCAGCCCTGAGAATGGCAGAAGATAGTTTTGAAATGAGCTTAGTTCTAAGAGAAGGAAGAACAGTTCCCAGTGATTCCCGGAAATACTCACAGTTGGGGGTGAGGGAAGGGGCAGGATCTGGCAGCATTTGAAATCCCTGTGAGAGCAGATGTGCTAGAGCCAGTATAATTCAGCCTCTACTTAGGTTGGGAGCAATCAGGAAAGACACAGAGTGGGATTTTTTTTTTTTTTTTTTTGAGACAGTCTCGTTCACCCAGGCTGGTGCAATCTTCGCTCACTGCAACCTCTGTCTCCCGAGTTCAAGTGATTCTCCTGCCTCAGCCTCCTGAGTAGCTGGGACTACATGCGTCTGCCACCATGGCTGGCTAATTTTTGTATTTTTAGAGATGGGATTTCACCATATTGGCCAGGCTGGTCTCGAACTCCTGACCTCGTGATCCATCTGCCTTGGCCTCCCAAAGTGCTGGGATTATAGGCATGAGCCACCATGCCCGACCAGGATTCTTGACCTTCTCCACTGATTCATGTAAGACCTAAGAATTGCTAGTGCTGAGAATCTGAGAAGTAACCCTGGTGCGTGCAGGATTTGAGAAGTCAACTTTCTGATCTTATACACCTTGTTCAGCAGGAACCTTCCAGATCAAGAGAGGAGACCCGCCTCAGTGAGACAAATAAGAAAGCCCATTTTTCCTTCTCTCTCAGTAAAGAGCTCCCGGGATTGTTATGGGATGTGAGGTCCTCTAGTGATGCGACAGAGAAACATGAGAGGGCATTGTGAATGTTATTTCAGTAGGATAGAGGCTTGACCTGTGCTAATACTGTGGGCAGAGCTTCATATCACCTTCCCCAGCTCTCATGATGTGGATGTGCCTCATGAATCAATAACATATCCCAGTTTCTTCAGGTCAGATAGCCTCTGTGTTGACTATGGTATTCTGGTCTCTACAAGGAAAGAGCTGTCTGGCGGTCTCACACTGTGGAGGATGGCACTAGTGTGTGAATGGTGTGATACCTACCTTGCATTAACTCCCGCTCTTGAAATACTTTGGAGAGCAAGTATTTGCTCTCGTGGAGTTACATGCTGGTGGGTGGATACAGACAACTAAACAAGTGATGCAATAGTTTCTGATAGTCATAGATGCCAGGAAGAAAACTAAATGGGGAGAAGGGATCAAGCGAATTTGGATTTTAGCTCATAGCAATGCCTTTTGGATAGCAAGTGGAATTTCAGACTCTCTGGTGAGGCAGTGGAGTATGAATATGGTGGCCTCCAGACGGGGACACCCTACTGTTGACTTCAATGTAATGTAGGCAGCCACTAATCCACCTTGTTTACCCTGTGTTATATAGGACATAGGCTTAGTATTCTACCCATATTTGTATGTGCAATAAATATTATCTGGTAGATGAGAGTAATTAGTGAATCACCGTCCTCTTCTGTGTCTGCATTTAAAGGACACTTGAATTTCGGGGATTGCAAAGAAGAGAAGGCAGAGGCCTTGACTAACAATAAAATGTCTCTCGTTCCTTTGGAATTACCAGCCTACAACGGGAAGAGTTTAGCCCCAAAGAAACATATCCTGTACTTGAAAAACTTTTTGGCCAGAGACTACAATGAATGTTCCAGCATTTATACAGAAGTATTAACAGTAACTACCATTTGTAATATCTCTAATTATAGGTCCTTTATAAACATTAACTCTAACACTTACAGCGTTCCACTTCATAATCTATAATCCAAGACTCGGGATGGTAAAGGAATTTTTCCGTTTACTTTGCTAATGGATGATGCAGATAGATTACAATTCATATCAAACTGATGTGCCTGTTTCTCCTGCCTACCATGTGGTGCCTTCCATTCAGTGGAGCCATTCCAGTCTCCTCAAATGTTTCCCCTCTCAAACTTCGTTCTGTCAGTGTAGGCAGGAAGGACTTGGTAAATGCTAGGTTGTTCCAATGAGGAAAGATTTCATGAGTTAAAAATCCTTCAATTGGTCAGTTCCGTCACTTTCCACCTGCTAAACCATTTTGTGAAGAAAGTTTACACGCTTACTTTGATTTTATCCTCCTTAATGTTTCTGTTGAGATAGCACCACATTTTGTAACAACCCAATTTAGCTACAGGAGGAAACAGAAGACACAAAGTGTTTGCATAACTGTCATACTAATCACTCAACTCAGGTGGATTGTAAGTTGCCTATGTAGCTGAAGCTCAGTCTATATACTGCAAAGAAAAGTGTATATGCTTCTAAAAGCTGGGGGGTAAAACTTAGACTGTCTACAATATATAGCTTTAAAGAATGATACCATAAATAAGTGTTTCAAAATAAAACATGCAAGCATTTCTCCCTGAGTCCAAAATCTTAACACCTTGAGGAAAGATTCGTGAACCAGCAATGCATCCAGAATGGTAATAAGCTATTTGAGTTTTACGGCCGGCACTTTTCCTGCAATTTGCCAAAATGCTGTATTCAGAAGGATATCATGAGTTTATTTTAAATTGATTTAATCCTACATCTTCTGTTCTGAGTTCTCACAGTTGATGTTTAAATATAGGGGAATTTTTGAAAATAGGAAAATAGAGCTATTCTGTCAACCTGTCTCTCTTCATATAAAGTCATCTGTTTACCTGCTTAGAGCAGGGTGTGGGTAGGTGGTCACAGTGACTTCAGTTAAGGGTTTAGCAGTTAGGACCTGCTCAGGATGAGGATACATTCAACTTTTCACTTAACGTTACAGTAAATTGGGGATGGGGAGTGATTTTGTTTAGTCATATGGTGTGGGATAATAAATTAACTTCTCTTCCATAGTAACAAATTTCCTCCTTTTGATAGAGGAGTAAATTGTTTGAAACACAATCTTACACATCTATCTCTTCCACTAGATTGTTAATTCCCTGAGAGGAAGAACAGTATTAAACTCCTTTCTATATCGTTGACATCTAAGATCATCACATGAAATCTCCACTCAAAAAAAGTTTAGCAATTGAATTAATGAGACGGAATAAGACTACGCCAACACATTCAGCGATCTATTTATCCTTCTGAATACTTTTCCGTCTCAATCCATGATAACTCTTTTCCTTCTTGCCACTCAAATAAAACAAACAAGCAGGCAGACAAAGACGCCGCCATTGCCACATCAGAAGTCTGGAGTTATCTATGAGCCTTCGCTTTTTCTCATACCCCACAACCAGTCCATCAGCAAATCCTATTGTTTCACCCTTCACCATGCACCCCAGCACTCTGTCTTCATCTTTCCTGCTATCACTGGGTTCCCTGCTCTCCTTTACTGGAGTTATTAAAACTGCTTCCTAACGGGTCTGTTTCGTCCTTGTCTCCCTTTGGTCTACTTACAATGAGGCTGGCTGTGTGATCCTCTAAAATCTTTATTCAAATCAGGTCATTCCTGTAACTCAGATCATGCCAATAGCTTTCCATCATATTCAGAGTTAAAGCTAACATTTTTATTTTTATTTCATGTATTCTTTTTATTTTTTTATTTTTTAGAGACAGAGTCTTACCCTGTCTCCCAGGCTGGAGTGCAGTAGTGGGATCACAACTCACAGCAGCCTCTAACTCCTGGGCTCAAGTGATCTTTCCACCTAGCCTCCTGAGTAGCTAGGACTACAGGTGTGCATTGCAATGCCCAGTTAATTTAATTTTTAAAATTCTTTTTTTTGTAGAGACAGGGTCTTGCCCTGTTGCCCAGGCTGGTCTTGAATTCCTGGACTCAAGTGATCCTCCTGCCTTGGCCTCCCAAAATGCTGGAATCACAGGCACCAGCCACTGTGCCAGGCCCTGCCAGCATTTTGAATAGGACAGAGAGGCCCCACATGAACCCGTGCCATATGACTTCATGCCCCACCTTGCTTCCCTGTATTTGCTCAGCTGCAGCCATGCTGGCCCACATGCAGTTTCTTGACCATGCCAGTCTCAGTTCCTCCCCATGGCATTTGCACTTGCTGCTTTCCTTCTGCCTGCAACACTCTATCCTCAATATCCATATAACGCATACCTCACTTAACCAAGGACTCTCCTTCAGTTCACCTTATCAGTGAAGCTTGCCCAGCAACACTGCCAAATTTCTCCCCACCTAACTTTTCTTACCCTGCTTCCTGCTTGTTGTTTCTTATTTATCACTTATTACTATCTAAGACTTCTGTATTTACCTGTTTTTAGTTTGTGGTTCACTAGAAACTTCCCTAGAAGCTCCAAGAGAGCAGGGATTTTATCTTTCCATGATATGTTAGGAAATGTATCTTCTGGCAGGATTCAACTTTGTCATAGCCTCTTTTGTGCTGCTATAACAGTAACACAGACTGGATAATTTTGAAGAAAAGAAATTTATTTCTTATATTTCTGGGAGCTGGAAAGTGCAAGATCAATGTGCTGGCAGGCTTGCTGTCTGGTAAGGGCCTGGTTCTGCTCCCAAGATGGTACCTTGAGTGCTGCATCCTCTGATGAAAGGAACACCATTCCTCCTATGGCAGGAGAGAAGAAGAGCAGAGAGATATGACATACTCCTGAATACCCTTTCTTAAAGGAATTAAATCCACCCATGAGGGCGAGGCCCTCATAGCCCAAGCACCTCTTAAAGGCCCTACCTCTTAATACTGTTACAGTGGCAATTAAATTTCAACATGAGTTTTTGGGGAGACAAACATTAAAAACTAAGTTTGTTCCCTCCAAACATCATCCTAAGTTAGGATCTTCAGGAGACAGAAAAGCTGTCCTCTAATTCTTCTGGGAAGAAGTACAGAAGGTCAACTTACAGCAGAAACATGTTCTATGTGACCATCTCAAGGTAAACCTGTATTTGCTTTATGTTTTGTTTGTACTTTTCATTGACTGGAGGGAAAGTAACCTTGTTTGTAGACAGCCTATGTTATCACATTGACATAGAGAGCAAATATGGAGTAACTGGACATACAGTATGTCCTTTCTAAGAATTTCTACGGAGAGAATCACAAAAGACTCTAAGTGTCAGGGCCAAGTATTCTAGAGACTGTAATATAGAAGCAAATAGGAGTGGCTGGCAGGGTCGGATGTACAGAAAAGCAAAAGCTGATACCAGGGCAATCAGAATAGAAGGCAATCCTAGTGCATTTATGGCTTGGAGATCTTGACCCAAATCGTAAAGTTTCCTTGCTTTTATGTAATTAATTTATTTATTTTGAGATGGAATCTTGCTCTGTCACCCAGGCTGGAGTGCAGTGGCACGATCTCGGCTCACTGCAAGCTCCACCTTCCGGGTTCGTGCCATTCTTCTGCCTCAGCCTCCCAAGTAGCTGAGACTACAGGCGCCCGCCACCACACCTGGCCAATTTTTTGTATTTTTTAGTAGAGACAGGGTTTCACCATGTTAGCCAGGATGGTCTCAATCTCCTGACTTCGTGATCCGCCCAGCTCGGCCTCCCAAAGTGCTGGGATTAAAGGCGTGAGCCACAGCGGCTGGTCATTTCCTTGCTTTTAAATAGGTGAAATAAGGGTGTTCATATCTCCTGGAGAAAAACATAGTTCCTTTTCCCAAAGGAGATAAGATTGCAGGGTGTATACCCTCCTCTGTCTCCAGGTATAAAAACATGGCCTTTAGGAGAAGGAGATTGTCAGAGTTTAACATGAGTGTAGTTTTCTGATCAGATTGACTGCATCCAATATGTTGATTGTCTTAGAGACAGACAGAAGCAAGAATCTCTTTCAGTGCATAGGTTCTTGGAACAGTGGGTTTTGGATTGAGGATTTTAAAAAGGCAGATAAAATCGGGAATTCATGCTTAGAAAGGGATTTTAAATATATCCTATCCTGAAGTAGATAATACACGATTTCAAAAAAATGTCATGACCTAGTTGGGAAAGAGACATGTAATAGAAATTAGAAATTATGGAATAATACTCAAAGACAATCTTCATGGGTGAAAGACTGGATATGGTTGATACACTATCCGCATCCTCAGAAGACAAAGAAGGATAGGGAGAGAATTGGCCAGGCGTGGTGGCTCATGCCTGTAATCCCAGTACTTTCGGAGGCCGAGGCGGGCGGATCACGAGGTCAGGAGATCGAGACCATCCTGGCTGACACGGTGAAACCCCGTCTCTACTAAAAATACAAAAAATTAGCCGGGTGAGGTGGTAGCGCCTGTAGTCCCAGCTACGCGGGAGACTGAGGCAGGAGAATGGCGCGAACCCTGGAGGCGGAGCTTGCAGTGAGCCGAGATTGCGCCACCGCACTCCAGCCTGGGCTACAGAGTGAAGACTCTGTCTCAAAAGAAAAAAAAAAAAAAGAAGGAGGATAGGGAGAGAATTAAGCTCTGAGGGCTCAATGAATCCACTTTGTGTCAAGAGTAAATAAAAATATCTTGCTGATATGCAAAAAATTTAAGTACAGACTAGTTTAAAGGTAAGGGTGGGAGGAGTTACTGATGCCCAGATTATCCTACCAGGGAGATTGCTGTAGAGTTTAGGTGTGAGGTTATTTAAGATTTGGGTTTGGGAAAGAAAAATGTATGAAGAAAACTCATAAGGACACTCTCTTCTCTTGAGTTTTTGCTCTCCAGAGAACTGAAGGGTGCTACCACTTCCTCATAATAAAATCCTCAGTAACAACCCTTGGTCCTGACTGAAATTTTCCTATGTTCTTTCTGAAGGTCCTGAAATTCCTTTGTTTTGTTCCAGGAGTTTTGTATTTATGGTCTATTTTTGTTGTCAAAATTCATGCAGTAATCTTCTGGGATACAACTTTAATAGATGATTGGGATTGCTAGCTTGTTCCAAAAAGCCACTGCTTCAGAGACTGCCTCAGTAACATCAGGAATGCTGGGATGGCCATGGAAGCCATTTCTACCTTTCTGTACCAGCAGCTGAATTTCCTCCCTTATTTTGTTAGCAGTTCATTTGAGTTCAGATCATCCTGTTGTTTCCACAAATGGGGCTCGGGCTTGTCTGAGAGTGGCCCCAGCACTGGCATCATAAGCCCATCATTCAAACTCCGTCTTGGGTAGAATGTGACCTTGGAATTTGCTCTGTATGCATGATTTGGTTTGGATCCTATTTATCCTTTTGAGGTTATGAACATTGTAATAGTATCTAATTTTCACTCCCTAAGTTTTTCGGCCACTCAAGGAGTAGTCAGTTTCTCTGGTAGTGATATTCATGTTCTACAGGCCAAGATCTCTTGACGGGCATGTGCATTTAGCATTTGAAGTTCTGATAAGTGAGTGTAGCCTCACCTTCAGGGATAATTTATTTTTCTATTTCCTATAATCTATTTTTTATCATATGCTCTCTATTACAAAAATCAATTTCTTCTGAAATTACAACCCTTACAGCCATACTGCACGCATACATCCAAAGCTGGTACCACTTTGAAAGTGTGGGACTTCTTTAGACACCTGAGTCTCATTTCTCATGTTGTATGAGTCTTCCTGCAGGGCTGTCTTTCACATACAGTAACACTGATGTGGAAGATTTCATTATGTTCATGGCACTAGACATGATGATAAAAAGCACATTAGTCCATTGTCATGCTGCTATGAAGAAATACTCAAGACTGGGTAATTTATAAAGGAAAGAGGCTTAATTGACTCAGTTCAGCATGGCTGGGGAGGCCTCAGGA
Source organism: Rhinopithecus bieti (assembly GCF_001698545.2). Lineage (NCBI taxonomy): Eukaryota > Metazoa > Chordata > Mammalia > Primates > Cercopithecidae > Rhinopithecus > Rhinopithecus bieti. The sequence goes on along the minus strand of NW_016806031.1, from coordinate 1,089,287 downwards.
AACTTACAGTCATGGCAGAAAGCAAAGGAGAAGCAGGCACCTTCTTCACAGGGTGGCAGGATGGAATGAGCACAAGCAGGGGAAATGCCAGATGCTTATAAAACCCACAGCTCTCAGGAGACTCACTGGCTATCATGAGAACAGCATGGAGGAAACCAGCCCCGTGATCCAATTACCTCCACCTGGTCCCGCCCTTGACATGTGGGAATTATGGAGATTACAATTCGAGGTCAGATTTGGGTGGGGACACAGCCAAACCATATCAGAAAACCTCTGTTGGGGACATAGGGTCCTCCATAACTCTGCTGTTGGTGTAGTTCTCTCTCAGGTACGGAGCTCAGGGAAAGTGAGGGCAGGAAACACCTGCTGCATTTGGCTGCATGGTGATTATTGACCTCCACGAGAGCCCACTCTGAGGAGTGGCAAGGGCAGAAGCCAGGCTGAAGTGTGGTAAACAGAGAATGAATGGTGGGGAATTTGAAACATTAACTATAGGCTGGATACAGTTCTCCAGAAAGGGAGAGGGGCTGGGACCCAGGGCTGAAATGGAAAGGTTCAGTTTTGATAGGCTCAGGAAACGTTTTTATCTGTATCAGGAGAGGGGACAGAATATGTACGTACAGATAAAGAGGGGGATGAGGTAAAGTTTAGCGGTTGGCGGATATCGCTTTTCTCAGTGAGGGAAAAGTGAGGTCCCCAGGTATGGGAGGGGGCATGCCTGCCTGAGTGTTTCTTGGGAAGCACATGACTTCCCTGAGCCTCAATGACCTAATCTGTAAAGTGGGAATACTAATCCTGTTTGTAAAGAGGATTCTTCAACTGTGTAAAAAATTTAGGCTGGGCGCGGTGGCACATGCCTGTAATCCCAGCATGTTGGGAGGTTGAGGCAGGTGGATCACCTGAGGTCAGGAGTTCAAGACCAGCCTGGCCAAAATGGTGAAACCCCCGTCTCTACTAAAAATACAAAATTAGCCTGGAGTGGTGGTGCATGCCTGTAATCCCAGCTATTCGGGAGGCTGAGGCAGGGAGAATCGCTTGAACCCAGGAGATGGAGGTTGGAGTGAGCCGAGATTGCTCCACTGCACTCCAGCTTGAGCAAGACAGCGAGACTCCTCAAAAAAAAAAAAAAAAA
>NW_016806031.1:1011382-1087357 GCF_001698545.2 Rhinopithecus bieti | reverse complement strand
AAAAAAAAAAAAAAAAAAAAAAATTCAGAATTCCGACTGTTGTGGGTGCATGTTGAATTTTGTTGAATTTGCTTATCAGAAAACAAACTTGTAATTTAGAAAGTTACTCAGTGAAATGAGAGTGTGTGACAGATCGGAATTCATTTGAGTCAAGAGAAGATTTATATAATGTTTTTCACTGAAAAGGGCTTCACTGCCAGTAGTATGAAATGAAAATGTCAGAACTGTGGTTACAATTTTTCTACATGATTAAGATGTATCTGCCCCCCCAGATCCTGAAAAGCTAAGCTTCTTGAAAATATTCTAGTGAAAGCAGCCACTCCTGCTTTGTATATATGCTTAGCATGAAAGTCAAGAATGAGTACTATCTTATAGCCTCAGCCAGGACACACTTCACCATTAAACTAAGCTGCTTTTCATGTTTGAAGAAAAGATACCTGGCCACTTAAAAGTCATTTTCACTTTTCAAACAGACATCAAAAGTCCTAAATACTACAAGGAGGTATTTCAAAAAATACTGACACACTTCAGTGCTTACTCTGACGAGGAACTGCTTTTCTGTTTCACTGTTTTTGGAGATGTTTTGAGACATGACTTGGAACACAGATCACCCGACTGCAGGACGTAGGAAACTGAAGTGTTTTTTTTCGTTCAAGTTAATCAAAGAATAAAAGATCACACATAAAGAAATTATAGATAGTGACAGTGATGTGACAGGCTGCATGAGATCTGCAGGCCATACAAAGCTGTTTACCATTTATGCACTAGGATGTCCAAACTATACTTCTGTTAATCAAACATTCAATATAAAATATCCGGCCAGGTGTGGTAGCTCATGCCTGTAATCCTAGCACTTTGGGAGGCTGAGACGGGTGGATCACTTGAGGTCAGGAGTTCAAGACCAGCCTGGCCAATATGGTGAAACCCCATGTCGACTAAAAATATAAAAATTAGCCCAGAATGGTGGCACACACCTGTGATCCCAGCTACTCGGGAGAGTGAGGCAGGGAGAATTGCTTGAATCTGGGAGGTGGAGGTTGCAGTGAGCCAAGATCATGCCACTGCACTCCAGCCTGAGCAACAGAGTGAGACTCTGTCTCAAAAAAAAAAAAATTATAAAATAAAATATCCAAGACCTTAATTGGCACCATTTTACTGCTGTCTCGGTTCTGCCTTTCTATCCTTCCCTGTAGCTGACAAAACCTTGACCAATTTTGTCCTATTTACCTTAATATTTATTTCAGAATACTCATTAGAAATTTAAAAGAATTCCCACTACCAATCAATGCCATTGAAATCAGTGAATATTGCCCAAGCCCTGTGGACTTCACCAGGAAATAAACAAATATGGAGGAGATGATCTCAGCCTCTTGCCCTTCTCATCCCCTGCCCTGATCTGTTAAGGGGACTTTCCGTCAACATCCACAGGAGGTTTGTCTCTCCCTGTCCTGTCCCTGTGCCCTCAGTTCCTTTAGAGCCTGTGGCATTATTTTGTCCTCTCCCTCTTTATCACCTTTGTCACTTTAATTATGCTCAAGAATCTTAAAATATCTGCCATTTTGCCTCTATTTTCTCTTTAGCTATCAAAGGAAGCCCAAAGTTCTTTCTCCATGTCCAAAAAACAAGACAGTCTAAAAGACCATTCTCTTTATAATTTCCATTCAGTTCTAAATCTGATACCTGCTGTGGCCTTCACCGGTCTACTAAAATTATCTCCATTAACAACATCCTATCTGTGAAATTCAGTGGATGTTTTCAGTCTTCATCTGACACCAATGGGAATAACCATTCAAGAATACTCTCTTAAAGTTGTCCAAAGGTTATGAGATAAAGGAGAAAGTATTTCCAAATAAGGTCCACTATTTTACCCTGAAAAACCACCATCTCACAAAACCCTGTGTAGGTCTGTTGAGTTTCCTGTCCTTTTGCACGGGGCTGTGAGCACTGATTAAACGTTTATGAACTGTCTGAAAGGGATCTACTTTTCCTTCTGGATCTTTTAATTCCTTCTCAAAATGAACAACTGGAGGTTAAGATTTACGCAGTACATTTCTCTCTGCTCATGAAAAATCATGTATGGCACTGTCATCAGCTTGCTGTGGCATGCATGGTCGAGTTTGGTGAAGTAAACTTCTTTTTACAAGAAAAACTGGTTCCATGGCCCCTTCCCACTGAGTGGGGCCGCTGACTGGGGTTGTAGAGCTCAGTGGTTCAAACAGACTGCAGATTCTACCTAGACGCCGACTGCCAGGGTAGATGGCTCGTTCTGCCACTTCCTACAGATACAACCTCTCTGTGCCTCAGTTTCTTAATCTGTAAAACGGAGAGAGATTGTAATAGGTTGCTATTTCTGTTAAATTAGATAGTTCATGTAAAGCATTTAGAGTATCAAGTAAGCGTACTCAATAAACTTTAGTATTAGAATTAGAATTAAAATCAGAGTTAGAATGAAAAGGCCATCAGAATAGTATTAGCATTATTACCGGGGGCTGACTTTAAGCCCAAGAGTGAAACCTCATGTCTAAATGTTGGAAGGAAAACAAGGAAAAAAGAGGTTGAAAATGGAGTAGAGGCAGGTGGTGCTATGGCAGATGACAACTCTTTATGTGGAGAGTACTTTAATCCGCGTAATGAGTCAGCATCGATCTGTCTAAATTACAAACGTATGTTTTACAAAAATCATTTGTCTTCATCATCAAGAAAATACAAGAGTTTGAAATACAAGAACTCAAGTATAAATCTTCTCCATGTCTTTTGGGTGCTTTTCATGCCCTACTCTGTGGAGTAACTTACCTGCTGACATTTGGAATAGCAAATTAATAGCTATTTTTAAAGGCTGACAAAGCCATTTCTATTCTTCCTGGTTTCTGAAGGACCTGAGGTTATGGGTGGCTCTTTCAAAAATTACATTTCCATAAATCATAGTAAGTCGTTAGTTTTCTATTATGTAAGGCATTGCTCTTTGTGTAAATATGAATGCAAAATTTCCACTAAATAACCGCGTGAAAGTCTTAGCAATGACTCATTTTCCTCATCTACAAAACAGGGGCCTTGTACTAATTGAATGATCTCTCAGGTCCTTTGTGCTGCTGTTATTGTCTATCTGACACTGGGCGTGAAGCAATTAAACAGATGTTTCCTCAGGTTACTCCTGCGTTATTGTTGCTGGTAGGCTTCCGCGATCACACGATGTAGGAAAAATACATGGCACAGCAACAAGGAGGTTTGCTGTTGGTTTCCAGCTTAAATTCTAAGCAGATAGTGTCTTTTTCTTCAAAAGGAATTTAAAATGCTTCTGGTAATTGCCATGATCACAGAGCACTGTGCTGGAAAGAGCAACGACGCAAAAAAATACAATGGTTTACATTAGAGAAGAAAGCTGTAGCATCAGGCAGCTGAACTGCTACCTGCGACTGGCTGCTGAACAAGACAGTGACCTGAATGCACACCTAATTATTTCCAGATTTTCATCAAAAATAATGAACGAAATACGAAAGTAGGAAAAAGCTCTAATTAGCTAGCGCTAGAAACTAGGGAAAGGGAGTTGGCATTAGAATTTTGTTGAATTTCTTTAAATGAAGGTCTAAATGAGATCATTGTGGAAGAAAAGTCAACTTAATTCCAACCTTACAGGAGGGAAAACACCTCTTAAGGAACTTCAAAAGAATCCTAAAAAAATCCTTTCTCTGTACACTGATGACTATTTAAATTAAAAATGCAATCACTTGAAAATTAAAATAACGTTCTCTAAAATAACTATTTGATAGAGAAGAAATAGCTGCAATTGTTGATAATTTAGAAAATTAATGAGAACACTGCATATAAAACTTAAAAGACATAGCAAAAACAGGACTCTAATGAAAAGGTATGTCTTTGACTGTTTTCACTCTTTAACAGGAAAAATGAAACAAAGGAGAATTTGGCTTCATTTTTTCTTACCACTGTGTTAGTAGCATTCTTATGTAAGGGCCGAGAAAAAATGTTCCCTTCTTCCTCTGAAGGGTCTCTGAAAACCAGCTGGACAAAAGGCAGATCAGTAGGTGAAAAGGCGTACAAGCTTATTGTATCTTAATTTTATTTCACATGGGAGCCTTCAGAATGAAGACTCAAAGATAAAAGGGAAATTGTCCATTTTTGTGTTGAGGTTCAATAAAATATGGACAGCCATGTAGAAATTTGACTGGACAAAAAGGATATGACCGGCCGGGCGCGGTGGCTCAAGCCTGTAATCCCAGCACTTGGGGAGGCCGAGACGGGCAGATCACAAGGTCAAGAGATCGAGACCATCCTGGCTAACACGGTGAAACCCCGTCTCTACTAAAATACAAAAAACTAGCCGGGCGAGGTGGCGGCGCCTGTAGTCCCAGCTACTCGGGAGGCTGAGGCAGGAGAATGGTGGGAACCTGGGAGGTGGAGCCTGCAGTGAGCTGAGATCCGGCCACTGCACTCCAGCCCGGGCGACAGAGCGAGACTCCGTCTCAAAACAACAAAAAAGGGCATGACCTAATGCTAATAGACTGAGTGGGGAAACCCAGCGAGGCTTGTCCATCTAGATTCTTCCTGGCCTCTCTGAGCACCTTCTTTCTGGGTGTGGGGCAGAACCCTCTCTGCAATGGGGCCTTTTTTTTTTTTTTTTTTTTTTTTTGAGAGGAAGTCTCACTCTGTGGCCCAGGCTGGAGGTTGGAGTGCAGTGGTGCGATCTCGGCTCACTGCACAAAACTTTTTTATTTTTATTTTTTGTACTTTTAGTAGAGATGGGGTTTCACTGTGTTAGCCAGGATGGTCTCGATCTCCTGACCTCGTGATCCACCCACCTCGGCCTTCCAAAGTGCTGGGATTACAGGCGTGAGCCACCGCGCCTGGCCTGGAATGGGGGTCTTATAACCTACTGTCAAACAAGGTAGGTCAGAGAATTTATTTATGACCAGATTTTACACAAAAAGGCCGTGGGAAAGTCAGGGCACTATTTTTAGGTGTTGTGTATGGTTGGGTTTGGGGAAGACAGGTTCTGGTTTCTATGGCCCTGCCTTGGTGAAGAGGGATTCTAGTTTCTGGGGCTAGCCCCAGGGGAGAAAGAGGAGCCAGGGCAGGAGGGCGGGAGACCCTGCCTTGGTGAAGAGGGATCCTAGTTTCTGGGGCTAGCCCCAGGGGAGAAAGAGGAGCCGGGGCAGGAGGGCGGGAGAAGGCCAGAGACAGCTGCTTCTGAAGCCTTCATTTAGGGTATTGTTCTCTGAGCCCCGACACTTACTCCTGACACTCTTGAAGTGTCCTTCCCTCAGCCTGCAGGACACTGCACTCGCCTGGTTTCCTGCCTGGGTCTCTCCATGCCACCTCCATTTGCTGGGTCCGTCCCCTCTTGGCCTCTGAATGCTGGAGCTCCCCACAGCTTGGTCCTGGGCCCCAACTGCTATGCAGTCCAAGTGGTTCCATCTCTTCTTAGGGCTTTAACCATCCTTGCCGTATGGCTGTACTCACCACTATGTTCTGAGGACAGTCCCTGCACTAAATAATCAAACCCTCATTTCTGTCAGCTCCACATTTGCCACCTTAACCCAAGTTTTCACGATTTCTGGTTTAAAGTAATCTCAGGACTGTTCTCTGGCATTTCTCATGTCACCCTCTGATTGATTCTCTATGATTAGTAACAGTCAACTTGTAAAGCATGCACATATAAGATGCCACTCCTCTACTTAATTAAGGCTCTTCAATATGTTCACATTGCTTCCGTGATAGAGGCCCAAATCCTTTATGCAGCCCAGAAGTTCCTTCATGATCTGGCCCCTGACCCTCTTACCAGTCTTGTTTGAGACCTTCTTTCCCTCCTCCCTTTTTGTGTCGTCTTTTGGTTTTGCAATGTGCCGTGTGAAATGTGCTAACAGCTCGACTCAGATTTTTATAGCATATTCCTTTCTCCTTCATTAAACATACAAAAATCTTTATGAAAATGTATCACAAATCTAAAGTGTTTGATAGATTTTTTTCTTATTTTTATTCCCAAAGCCAGTTACCAGAATTCATTCCCATGTACATGTATATTTGCTGAATATCATGCTTTGAATTACATTTCTAGCTTTGTAAGTAGTGTTATTTTTGTACACATTATATTGTATTGCTTAGAATTGTGTATCTAAGACAGTATATAGATTTATGCTTTTAACTTTATAACTTATAAAATGCATAGATGAATTAGACTGAAATAAAATAATGTTATTCCTGACTGCTTTTAGTAGTCCATCTTGCAGTAAGAATTCGACTTTCTCAGTTTGAGATATTCCTCTCACATGTTAAACATGCTTACTTACATTTTGAAAGTTTTTTTATTTAGAAGACTTATTTGTCTAATTGGTTTGACAATGAAGATTGGCTTTGCTAACTAGCTTACATGGTGAACATGGTGAATACTTTCCATTAGTTTAGAAAGCTTATTTCCAGATCCAAGGTTTTGACACAGGTATGTTTAAAACTATTTGATAAGATAATATTTATCAAAAATATGTACAAATATATTTATTGCTGCATTTCATTGTGGTGGCCAAAAAGTGGGTTGCCTTTCCGTAAAGGAATGGATGAATCCATTATAGATACACCGGTGTTTCTCAGCCTGGGTGATTTTAACCTCCAGGGGACATTTAGCAATGTCTGGAGACATTTTTGGTTGTCACAGTTGGAAGGGGGCAGTAGTGCTCCTGGCGTCTAGAGGGTGGAGGTCAGGGGTACTGCTAAACACCCCCTGTGCACAGGGCAGCCCCCACCACAGTGGTTTCCAGCCTAAAATCATAGTGCTCATGTTACAAAGTCCTGATGTGCAGCACGAATAAAATAGTCATTAAGAAATATAGTCCCGGCATGGTGGCTCATGCCTGTACTCCCAGCACTTTGGGAGGCCAAGGTTGGTGGATCATCTGAGGTCAGGAGTTCAAGGCCAGCCTGGGCAACATGGTGAAAACCCATCTCTACTAAACATACAAAAATTAGCCAGGCATGGTGGTGGGCATCTGTAATCCTAGCTACTTTGGAGGGCTGAGGCAGGAGAATTGCTTGAACCCGGGAGGCAGAGGTTGCAGTAGCCGAGATTGTATTATCACTGCACTCCAGGCCTGGGTGACAGAGCAAGACTCCATCTCAAAAAAAAAAAAATATATATATATATATATATATAACTTAAAACTATATCTGTTGTCTTGAAAATGTTTTCAACAAGGTACTGTTGAATTAGAAAACCAACATGCAGAAAAGTATGTATAGTAGGACACCAATTTTCTAAAACAAAGAGCAGCTGTCTCAGTGCATTTGTGTTTGTCCACGTGTGTAGGGATTCTGCAAGCACAGATAAAACCTGGGAAGACCCTCAGGAGGGCCTTACCTTGTTTATTGCGTTGGGCAAACCCGATGTAGGTGAAGGAAGAAAGTCTAAAGAATCAAGAAAAGAATTTAAAAGACTGTTATGTGTTGACATAAAACTTTGTGAGTTAGAGTATAAATAAATGTAAAAATTAAAACCTTTTCATATCTGTATACTGGTTTTTATGTCATGTGACAGTTTAAAGAATAGAGTAAAAACAGTGGCCCTGGCTTTGTGAGGATTCCAGAGTGATTGGAAGAGACTTACGGCTTTTGTAGAGGCAGCTTTACACCACAGCACAGAGGGTGCAGGAAGGCAGGGTGCTCTCCAGACCCGCAGGGAGTTCGTCCCTAAGAAGGCGGTCAGCGGAGGAGTGCTTTCCTGCTTCCCCTGGAGAATGACGGGGGCTCAGGAGCCGGCTTTAGAGGCGACAACATGGGCACATTTGCCTGAGGAGGAGGAAGAAGGGAGCATCAGAGAGGTGAGAAGCCTGCCCGGGGGAAGAGTGGGAGATGCTGCTGAGAGTGTGAAACTGGCTCGCCTAGGGAGGGTTATTTTAAGCCAGCATTGCTGTTGGAGGCACGGTTACACTCTTGATCTGTCCTCCCTCCAGGAAAGCCCGCAACAAACACCTGCTTTTCAAGACTTTGGGAGAGGGCTGCAGTTTCTCACTGGAGCTCCAGCTGGTGTGGGATGAGGACCCACAGGCCCCCATGCGCGCGTTTCAGAGAGGGGAAAGGGACCATTAGCAGGGACCAGAACACACCCACAGAGCAGAGCACGTGGGGGCTTAGGGGCTGGAGAGCTGAGATGGCCGGGGTTTTAGGACTTTAGGGCTAAGGGACTGGAAATTATATGCATTAAAATAGTGGTGAGATTTTAAAACTAGAGCCAAGAGATATGGGCCTTCTAGGGTCAGAAGTCAAAACAGCTACGGAACCTTCAGAGGGGAGAGAACAGCAAAATCCCAGGCTGCTAATTAGCCTCAGCATCTCCTTACGTTAGATTTCTTTCTCTGTCCCTGATTTGCTTAAGAAGAAGAGTGAATAAGTGTTAAGCCATATTTGTTAGGAAAATCGATGCCAAACGATGAAGGAGCACCATGGGCGACATGATTCATCCGTGCTGCATGACCTTAGATGCTGTGTCTGAGGCTGACGTTAGCGAGTCCCAATTCCTCAGACCACGAGTTGGCCATAATTCAGCAGGTGACAAGGGTCTGCTGTGTTCCAGGTGCCCTGGCTACAGGGTGAGGAAGAGGCCACGCTGGTGCTGACGCTGCTTCGTGTGGTCGGAAGACAACGCCTGCATTTCACTCCCTGCATTGAAGGAGGCGATGCTGGTAGGAATGATGCAGAATAAAAGGTGGCGTGGACTCACCATAAAATAGAAAAGACAGATGCAGGGGTCCTGTCACTGGAGCTTTTGACTGTGCAAGGTCTCTAGCCCTGGAATGAGGACGGTCAGGGAAAAGGTTGACCATACAGAATTATCGACAATATTTTATGATTATCTTTTTTTTTTTTTTTTTTGAGATAGAGTTTTGCTCTTGTCATCCAGGCTGGAGTACAGTGGCACCATCTCGGCTCACTGCAATCTCCGCCTCCCAGGTTCAAGCGATTCTCCTGTCTCAGTCTCCCAAGTAGCTGGGATTACAGACGCCTGCCACCATGCCCAGCTAATTTTTGTATTTTTGGTAGAGATGGGTTTCACCATGTTGGCTAGGCTGCTCTCAAACTCCTGACCTCAGGTGATCCACCAGCCTCGGTCTCCCAAAATTCTGGGATTATAGGCGTGAGCCACCGTACCTGGCCTATTTTATGATTATCTTGTCCTAGAAGATGGGGCATGCCTTGCTAGGTAAGCACTCTCCAGTCTGTGTAATTGTATTCATTTTCAATTTTTGAAGAAATACATGAACCACTCCATAATGTGTATTCAAAAGCATCCCTAATGTGTTTTCAATAGCATCCCTAATGTGTACACATCCACAATGTGTATTCAAAATCTCCATTTTGTGTGGAGGCACGTTCTGTGTTGTGCACAAATGTTTCCTATATGCCTAGTGAAAGATAGCTTTGTTTTTGTTTTCGTTTTTTGTTTTTTGTTTTTTGTTTTTGAGACGGAGTCTTGCTCTATCGCCCGGGCTGGAGTGCAGTGGCGCGATCTCGGCTCACTGCAAGCTCCGCCTCCCGGGTTCACGCCATTCTCCTGCCTCAGCCTCCCGAGTAGCTGGGACTACAGGCGCCGCCACCTCGCCCGGCTAATCTTTTGTATTTTAGTAGAGACCGCATTTCACTGTGTTAGCCAGGATGGTCTCGATCTGCTGACCTCGTGATTCGCCCAACTCAGCCTCCCTAAGTGCTGGGATTACAGACATGAGCCACCACGCCCAGCCCAAAAGACAGCTTTCTTTGTGTAAATTTATTTTTATCCACTTTTTGGCCTATAATGAGTTTATGTGAAAGCAATACATCTGTAGTTGCAACAAAAATCATGCAGTCTGGCTTGCTGTCTATCGTTCCCACCTCCCTTTTAGGGACTTAATTGAGTTTTTTCGTAATCCAGGAAGGACACAAACCCTTCTGAATCCATTCATGTGGTCTTGTCTGTGCGCTTCAATTCATAGTAAATAAAACTAAATAAACCTCAGCGGTCACAACTCCCTTCATAATGATTCAAAGAGTGGAATAAGAAATAGGAGAAACAAGTTCTTTGTAGGTTTTATAAAGTACAAGAAACAAAAGCAAAAGGTCTTTCTTTAACAGTCTATATATTGTGCAAAGTTAATACGTGGGGAAACTGAGTTGAATTTATATATATATATATATATTTCTGTGTAAGGCATTTAAAAACGACAGGGTTCTTGAAATCTATTTTATAAATAAGTGGATGGATTAAACTAACAATATTAAGTTATATCATGCTAATGCAAATCACAAGAAAACTAGGGTGACTATATCAATATGAAAAAAGTAGAATTCGGAAAGGAATATTGTCATGCATAAAGAGGGACACTTGAAAAAGACACAGAGGTCAATTCAGCAAGAATGCGTAAGTATATTAAATGTGCATATATCTATAATAAAGCTTAAATATACATGAAGAAAAAACATACATGCCTAAATGGAGAAATAAACACTTCTGTCTCAGAAATTAATAGAATAAGGACACAGATAATTAATAATATATAAATTAATGGAATAACACTATCAATCAACCTAATCAAATTGACTTTTGTGGATCATGCTATTCAAGAGAAGCACAATACACCCTCTTCACAAGTGCACCTTAAATTTTCACCACATATAGACCATATATGCTGTACTATCAAACAAGACTTGATAACTTAAAAATATTAAAATTATTTTCTCTGACCATAATAGAATTATATTAGAAATTTAAAAATAAAAAGTCTTTTAACATCTCCAAATGTTTGAAAATTCAGCAGCACAATTCTAAATAATCCATGGGTCAAATAAGATGTCAAATGGGAAATGATAAAATATTTTGAACTGAATGATAATGAAGAAACACAGTTGAGTGGGAAATATATATAGCTGTAATCTTGGAGGCAAAGATTTAAATATATAACCCTAAAGCACAAGCCATAAAAGAAAAAATGATACGTTGGTCTTTGTCAAAATTAAAAACTTATCTTTTTTGGCTGGGTGCAGTGGCTCACGCCTATAATCCCAGCACTTTGGGAGGCCGAGGTGGGTGGATCAGTTGAGGTCAGGAGTTCGAGACTAGCCTGGACAACATGGTGAAACCCCGTCATTACTAAAAATACAAAAATTAGGTGTGGTGGCGGGTGCCTATAATCCCAGCTACTTGGGAGGCTGAAGCAGGAGAAGTGCTTGAACCCGGGATGCAGAGGTTGCAGTGATTCGAGAGCATGCCATTGCACTCCAGAGTGAAGATCGAGATCAAGAGTGAAACCCAGTCAAAAAAAACAAACAAACAAACAAACAAAAAAAACCATAAAACTCATTCACGTCACAGAAAGCGGGCCAGGGATAATGCAAAATAGTCCATGTGAGTTTTGTAGGTGATAAAAATGGCCGTATCTTGATGTCTTGGTATTCACATAGGTGTATGAATTTGTCATATCGCACCAAGCTATTCCGTTACAGTGGGTCCATTCATGTTATATAAGTCATAGTCATAAAGTTTGTTCAACAAAAGAAAGCGTAAATAGCTAGAAGAGACAAAAGAAGCTTCATTCTTTCTTTTATCTAGAACTTTCGCCTCTCTGTACTTTTGTGCTTACACGTAAAGAGAGCATATGTTGATTTTAAGCTCTATCTTACCCAAAGGGGCAGAATTTGGCAAATATTCTCCGATTTTGCACTGTGGAGCTGTGACATACCCTATTTTCAGTATAGATAAACTTTTCTTCCCTACTTTTGACTGCTTTTTGTGCATTTTGGCAGTTTGTTCAGGAAAGGGAGAAATACAGATGAGTACTGCTTTACCTTTTCCCATACAGCTCCAACAAAAGTGAAAAAAAATCTTTTTAAAATTTAAATAAAAGGTTTTGGTTAATTGTCCCTAATACTTAGCGAGATAATAATTGATTTATTACATTACGAACACATTGCATATTATGTGTGGAGTCAGCAGCATAAGCTGAAGACAAAAATAAAGTTATTATGCAGAACTATTATGCCAGTGGGAAAAAGATACTGCTTGCATTTAAATTTTGACTCCATGTTCTTATCTCAATATGGATTTCTCACTGTACATTTGCTTCCCTGTTCCTTTCCAGATGAGCTAAGTCACTTGGTTGCTGCTACTGGCCTGGCTACTGGTCTGCTTTCCATCTTTGTGCTGAGGTACAAAGTGCCTTTCCTGAAAAGGTTCTAGGATTATGATCTTTTAAGCAACTGTAAAGCCATATTTCTTGAATTTCAGAAATCCTTTAAAATTACTTTAATACATTTTTAAAAGAATAAGAATGTAATGTCTCAATCGGCCCTTGCCCAGAGATGTTCCTTTACGTTTTCACAATCATCTTAAATATGAAATTGCTGGGCAATTATTTAGTTGAATAGATTTAGGAAGAATTTTTGTGTGTTTCTTGGATTAAAATCTATAGACATAACATACTGAAGGGGTGCATTTGTGTGTTAAAGCTTCTTGGGACCAGCCTGGCCAACATGGTGTAACTCCATCTCTATTAAAAATACAAAAATAAATTAGCCCGGGCTTGGTGGCGGGCACCTGTAATCCCAGTTACTCGGGAGGCTGAGACAGGAGGATTGTTTGAACTCAGGAGGTGAAGGTTGCAGTGAGCTGAGATCGTGCCACTGCATTCCAGCCTGGGCGACTAAGTGAAACTCTATCTCAGAAAAAAAAAAAAAGCCTCTTGAAACAGAATTCTTAGGCAGTGCTAAATAATTTGTCATCTGCTTATTTCCTTTAAATTGGAAATTCTCATATTACTTTTAAAATCATGAGACTAGAATAAATGTGCTTGTACAAAGTACTGATTTATTTTGCTTGAAAACTTTCAAATACTCTAAATCTGAAATAAAGTTGAATTATTCCTTGATAAAACTTCTACATTATTCACTACATTCTCCATAGGTTCATGAAGCTATAGAATGTCAACGACATTTTTTAAGGGGCACTATGATACTGTCACGGCACATTTCTCAAAGTACCAGTGGTACTTCATCCAGACTTCCAATTCCTCCAGCTGTAAGGTATGGTTTTTCATTTGCTCTGGTCTGAATGTTTGTGTTTCCTGCAAAATAAGTATGTTGAAATCTTAACCCCCAAGGTGATGGCATTAGGAGGTAGGACCTCTGGGAGGTGATTAGGTCATGGGAGTGGAGCCCTCATGGATGGGATTAGTGCCCTCATAAAAGATGGAGATCTCTCTCCCCTTTCACCATGTGATGAAACGGTGAGAAGGCACCATCCATGAAAAAGAAAGTGAGCCTTCACCAGACACTGAATCTGCTGGCACCTTGCTCTCACACTTCTCAGCCTCCAGAACTGTGAGAAATAAATTTCTGTTGTGTATAAGCCACGCAGTTAAGGGTATTATAGCCGCCCAAATGCACTAAGACGCACCTGTTACCAGCTGACAGTCATCCCAGATGGATTTGGAACATTTCTCCTGTCTGATTTTACTTGAGGTAAGTTTCTGACAATCTTAATTTAGAGCCCATTAGAGAGGACTGCAGCAGGTGTTTCTGCTCCTATCTGCCTAAGAATTCCCCACACCAGCCAAATTGGCTTTTGATGTGTTTATGCAAAGATGGCTTGGAGTAATATATTACAACATAATAGAGAAGGGAAAGGAATTTGGGCTAAGAAACTGCAAATCAAACTAAAACAAGGAAGATATTCTTTTGTTAATAGTGAAGAGAAAAACTGATGTTAACTTTCATCGTAGTGAATTATTAATACGTGTTAGGTAAAACAAAATAAAACAAAACAAACAACTCTTGTTAGAAGTTTATCCCTGAAGATCTGGATCATGCTGATACACTGTGCTTTGTTTACCAGTTTTCAGGATTTAGAACAAAGAGGACTGTGTTTAAGACTTTGCCCTGTCTGTAACTGGCTGCTCATTGCTGGGAAATTTATGTCATTCGTTTGTCCCTCAATTTCCTTATCTTTAGAATATAACTTAGTTAAACAAATAGAGCTAATTTTCTAATTGAATTTGTTTGATATTCTTTTTTGTTTTTTTTGAGATGGAGTCTTGCTCTGTTGCCCAGGCTGGAGTGCAGTGGCGTGACCTCAGCTCACTGCAAGGTCCGCCTCCTGGGTTCACGCCATTTTCCTGCCTCAGCCTCCCAAGTAGCTGGGACTACAGGCGCCCGCCACCATGCCTGGCTAATTTTTTGTATTTTTAGTAGAGACGGGGGTTTCACCATGTTAGCCGGGATGGTCTCGATCTCCTGACCTTGTGATCCGCCCACCTCGGCCTCCCAAAGTGCTGGGATGACAGGCCCTGCACCTGGCCAATAATTTGAATTTTTAAGACAGCTTTTCACTCTTGAACATGTTCCAGTTTGTACAAAAATTAAGTGACCTTCCTGTCTATAGATTTATCTCATCACCCAAGTCTTCTGGGTTTAATCATCTTTAAGTGGACGAGCAAGTTCCACTCATAGTTCTTACTTTCCAGAAATATATATGATAGTGTGACAGAAACTGATATTTGGTGACCAAACCCTTCTCCTCTTCTCCCTTGATATATGAGATTATCTTTGTGTAGCCTCTCTTGTGGTTTGGTGTGGCCGTAAGACTGAATGCTATCAGTTGATTATAAGTACAAGTAACGTACTTCACTTCCAGGCATAATCCATAAAATCACCCATATTTGCTCATTCATCCCCTTTTCTTGCCTTGTGAAGAAACATGAAGACAACTCTAAGCATGATCTTCTGGGCCCCTGTTAAGAGTGGCAGAGCCACTCCCTGAAATGGGTCTGTGTCTATGACTTTGCTTAAAGATCCTCCCAACCAGGTAAATATGCATCTGCTACCTGAGCAAGAAAAAAAAAAAAAAAAATCATAAGGTTAGCCCACTGAGATTTTGAAGTTTATTATGGAAGCTAGTATTTATTGAATAGGTGTAGAAGTGGGAGTCCTGAAGTGGGGTACTTACTGCTGTAACAAAACCTAAACTATGTGGCATTGTCTTCATGGTTGGTTCAAAGTTAGTAAGCCCGTGATATGGAAGACCAGGAAGATAGAAGCCCAAGTTTTACAGATGTAAAACACTTGTAAAATTGTTGTTTGCCAGGAAGTTGAAGGCAGATCATGTGCCTATTGCAGGATTTAGTAATTACTATGGACCAGTGGCTGCTGTTTCCCACTCTTTTCTTTCCCCAAATAGAAGTACTCATGCCCTTGCTCTTTTGTTGTGTATTGAATGTCTCTGTTGGAGTGAGCAGATAATTGGCCTTTTTAGTTCATAGGTTCCTATACTGCAAGGAACCATATTCATACTTGGTGGAGAGGACTCTTTATCATTCAGGAATTCTGTACTTTGTGCTAGATGCAATATCTAGATAGAACTTTTTCTTCCTTGGTAGATCATCTGCCTTTAATTCACTGGGACCACATTTATTGTGTCTTTTACCCTGGTTGTCATAAATATCCTGGGATTTCTTGTCAACTCTGCCCTCTGGAATTCGTGGTTCATTATCAGCAATATCCTTAGTAACCTCAACCCATTTTCTAAGCCTTTCTGTTATTTTTTGATCTAACAAGAAGCCACTTCTTCCATAAGAACACCCTGTCAAGGGTGACTCTTTTTCTTCCATAGCCCTTGAATCATTGGGCCTAAAGATGGGATAAAAGTCCTGTAGTTCCTGTTGTTAATTAGGAATTAATTTTGTTAATTACAGAGCAGTTTCTTTCATTTCTCCCTGAAACACTGGTTTGAATCTCATATTATCAGATTGTGTCATCCATTGTTACCCATTGTCACTAACTCGGGTCATTCTTCTAGGATTTAACTCCTGCCTCACTCTCTCTAACCATGCCTATTTCCTAATTCCCCTTTTTAGCTTTCAGCTGCTTTTCTTTCTGTTTTGGGTCAGGCTCATTCACTTACAAATATGCTGTCATCCCTCTCACTAAAAAAGCAAAAAAAAAAAAAACCAAAGTTAAAAAAGCAAATGCAAAAAAGCAAAAAACCAAAATTAAAAAAGCAAAGATGGGATCTCTTGATTCCATTTTTGTCAACCTAGTTTTTAAGACTCTCATTTACAGCAAAACTTCTGGAAGGAGTTGTTTGTCTTTTCTGTCACAATTTCCTCCTCCGCATTCTCGCTTGAATCCATGCTGATCAGATTTTAGCCCTTATCAATCTGAGGATACTGATTGTGATAAAGTCACGAACAACTTATATATCATTAGAGCTAATAATCTGGTATGGATTAGAGATTGTTTCATGTTTTTTTGATATTCATATACAAAATTTACCAGCCCGATTTATTTCAGAGACCATATGCTGTGCTTTACAATGCCATCTTTGTTCCAGATTAAGTGTCCATGTATGTGGGTTCATATAAGGGCTCTCACTTCTGCGTTTTGGTCTGCCAATCTCTATGCCCAATACCATACTACTTAATTACTGTGGCTTTAAAATACACCTTGATATTTGTTAGAACAAGTCCCTCCACCTTGTTCTTTTCAAAGAGACTCTTAGCTACTCTTGGTCCTTCATGTCCCATATAAATTTTAGAACCAGCTGCCTTTGTGAAATAGATTTACTATTCCTTTGTGAAATACATTTCACGGCCGGGCATGGTGGCTCACGCCTGTAATCCCTGCACTTTGGAAGGCCAAGGCGGATGGATCATGAGGTCAGGAGATTGAGACCATCCTGGCTAACACGGTGAAACCCCATCTCTATTAAAAATACAAAAAAATAGCCAGGCATGGTGGCACAAGCCCGTAGTTCCAGCTACTCTGGAGGCTGAGGCAGGAGAATCGTTTGAACCTGGGAGGCGGAGGGTGCAGTGAGCCAAGATTGTGCCACTGCACTCCAACCTGGGTGACAGAGCAAGACTCGGTCTCAAAAGAAAAAAAAAGAAAAAAAAAATTCACAAAGGAATCCATTTGAATTTTGAATGACATTATTATGGACTATAAAAATAAGAATTAATATCTCTACAGTATTGCCTCCTCCAATCTATGAACAAAGTATATCCCTCTATTTCTTCTACATCATTTAAAAAAATTCTTTTAGTATTTTAAACTTTCTGTGTATAAATTTTGCCTATGTTTTGTAGGTTTATTCTAGAATTGAATTTACTCTAGAAACAAAAAGAAAATTTAGTATTAACTTCTCTCTAAATGTTTGGTAGATTTCACTGCTGAAGCCATCTGGATTGCTTCAACATCAACATACTCTCTACCTGGGCATGCATGGAGGACCTAAGATTGTGGCAAAAGGCATTTCTTTACAGAAAATAGAAACTTCTCTTGTCCTACCTCTGCTATTAGAAAATGAACCCTTGACTAATTGAATTATATTATTTTCTTCTTCTTAAAATAAGCTTGTATTTATTTGATGCTTACTGTGTGTCATGCACTCTCCTAAGTATCTTACCAGTACTATCTCATTTAATCCATTTAACAAGACGATGAGAGTCCCCAATTTGCTGATGAGAAAATTGAGGCACTGACAGGTCAGATAATTTTACCGAAGACCAAGATGGAAGGTGGTGGAGTCAGGTTTCTGTCCTAGATAGTCTGGTTCCTGAGCTCACTCTCTTTACCTTTGGCTAACATGCCTTGCTTTGGGTTTAGACTATTCTATTTCTACTCTATTGAATTGACTCTTTTGCTCAGTTATTATCCATCTTTCTCGGTTTCTAATCCATGCCTTTATAGTCAAATTTTCCTTGATTACTACTTTGTCCAAATTCTGTTTCAATATATAGTACTTTTATTCTCACTCATTTCTGAATAGTTTATAATGTTGGTTTTGAGGTTTTCTTTATCCACAAGTTATTTAGAAGGGTAATTTGACATTTCTAAGTGGAAAGTTTCTTTTGGGCTAGCCTTTGGTTGTTTACTTTCTGGTTTCATGATATTGTAATCAGAACTTGGCTACTGCTTTGGGAACTTCATTTAGAATTTTTTGGTAACCTAACACTTGGCTAACTGTTGTAAATGATCTATGGTGTACATAACTCTATATATATGTGTGTGTGTGTGTGTGTCTGTGTTTGTCTGTGTGTATCAAATCAAACTGGATATTTGTGATATTCAATTCTTTATGTTGTTTTCTTCTATCTGATTTTCCATTTTCTGGGAGCTAGTTGTTTTCCTCCTCCTTGGCTCTGGTTTTGCCAGTTTCTCTTTGTATTTTTGAAAATGTTTGCTTTATATATTTCTTCAGTGCTACGTTGTTTAGTCTTTAATTTTGTTGACTTCCTGACAAAGTGCATTGTCATCAATATAAGGCATTGGTCCTCATCATAGTAAATACTTTGACCTTGTATTCAATTTTGTTCTATGTACATTTTTCAAGTCAATTTTCATTTTTATAGCAGTTGCCTCACATGCCTCTTTCCACCTCTTCATTTTCCACTCTTCGTGCCACAACTACGTCCGCTAATGAGCACCGCCGTGTTCCCCATCGTGAGTTATACTTCATCCTTTCCAGTCTTCTCTGTGGGGCCCATCACTGATCCACAGTGACTGGAGGTCAATGAAGTTTTGAGAAGAAGCATTTGCTCTTTCAAGCTGGTAGAATGTCATTTAAGACATGTCCCTGTGTTCTGTTCATCTCAGCTTGCATTTTCAGTGGGGTTCCTCTTTCATGGTGGTCTTCCAGAATGCTTGAGGACACAAATCACTTTCTGAAATCTTTCTCTGGCTCCTGCAGGGAAGGAGGGGTGTAGATCTGTTCTACTTCAAGGCCTTCAGCATGGTGCTTTCTTTCTCTTATTTTGAGTAGTTTTCCATCATGCCTATG
This sequence comes from Rhinopithecus bieti, assembly GCF_001698545.2. NCBI lineage: Eukaryota > Metazoa > Chordata > Mammalia > Primates > Cercopithecidae > Rhinopithecus > Rhinopithecus bieti. The sequence goes on along the minus strand of NW_016806031.1, from coordinate 1,068,552 downwards.
TTATGTTTTAATAGGTCATAACTTTCAAATACGGGCAGATATATTCAGAGAAAGTCTGCATGGCTGCATTCTTTGTGCACTTGGGAACCTGCTGAAATCTTCACTTTCTTTCTGTACCTGGTTGGCAAGTCGGAGTTCACAGTTGTAGTTTCCTTTTTCTCCTTTATTCAAAGTAGTAGTAATGGAAATTATTAGAATAGAAAGAAATAGTAGAAAGTATTATTCCTCTGATAATATTTGGTACAACACTCTATTGTAGCACCTATACTGAGTGTTGTTGTTATGATTTTATCAGTGTCTTCCATTACATTGTAAGTCCTTAGACAGCAGGAAGTGTGCCTGGATCTCCTCCTTGGCCCTGGTGTGTAACATGATGCCTGGCACAAAGCATTGTAAACATAAATGAGCCATGTGTAAATAGAGTAATAATTTCATGGGGACCTAACATCAAAGGCCACGGGTGATGTGAATATAACGAGTCAGGTTTCCTTGCTTCTACCCTTAGTCCCTAATAGTCTCTTTTCCAGACAACCAACCAGAAAGATTCTCCTAAAACTCAAGACCAATCATGTTGCTTCTCTGCTCTAGCCTTGCTCCCTAGGGACTTCCTATCTCACTCCCAGTAAAATCTAAAGCTCTTACCTTGGCCGATAGCACCCACCATGATGTAGCTATCATCTCCCACCTGTTCCTTGCATCCCTTGCTCTGGGTCATCTTGCTCCCTCTGATCTTCTTTAAACAACTAAAGTCGGCTGCAGCCTCCAGAGATGTCACGCTTGGTCTCCCTTTTCCCGGCACATATTCCCTGCCCCGTATCAGCAGGGCTTGGTCTCTCTTTATCCATGTCTTTGCTCCAGTGCCTTCTTCCCTGACAATCTTATTCAAACAGTCTCCCTGCATCTCTGGCTCTTGCACTGTGTTGATTTCCTCACCCTCTGACACCACCTGACATATTAAATATTTATTTATTTACTCCCTGCTGGAACGTACGCTCTATGGCAACAGACACGTCTGGTTTACCACGGCTGCATCCCAAGTGCCTGGTGAGTTATGGGTATCATTTGTTCAACAAATAAATACAATTATGTGCTTGGTCTTGGCAGCTATTGTCACATTTCCTTCAGTTTTGTATACTGAAAACATAGCCACGCATGTGTCAGGAAGGAGCAGGCACACTGGTGACCGCCCCTAGACACCCCTAGAGAGTATTAGGATTTGTGGCCATGGCTGGGCAGACTGGTAGCAATGGGCCTCCAGCAGACTCCATCGGAGCACACAGAAACAGTCATGTTCTTAGTCATCTATGGACAAGCAAGAACTACAGGCTTGAGGCATAGTGCCGGGAAGTGACCCTAGAGAGCAGGTACTCCTCAGGTTTCACGTACATGGCAAAATAATAATGACTAGGGGATGGGTGGTGGGAACAAGCTAACCATGCATGTGTGTATTAAGTGAGAGACTAAGGCTGGGAGAAATAAAGACAATTTTTAATTTGGTGTCTGCAGAATCTGCAGAATGTCCTCTTCTTGTGCTCATGTAGCCGTGGAGAGTGAAGAATGTGAAAAATTATACTTGAGTTTAAGTCTGCTGTTTTACTGTTTTTATAGATCAGGGACTTTTATGACCTAATGCTTGAGCCCCCATACTATCTTTTTCCCCTCAGCTGGCAGTGCCAGGATAAGTCGATTATTCACAGTATCAATTCATGGATTGATTTAGGGTCTCCACATTGTGTATCCTTAATAGATGTTTAATTGAGCTGAATGAAAGCATAGATAGAGGCAGCACAGAATTGTGGGAAGATAATAAAAATGGTCTGTTTCAGTTCTTAAATTCTGTAATGTTGCCTTCTACATTTACAAACTTGAACAGTTTTTCGGTGCAGAAGACAAAATTACGGAATTTTAGAAAATATTTATAAAGTGACATTTTGGCACAGAGGGTAAATTTTCTGATGTATTGGTAATCTGTAAGGAAAACTGGAACTAAAATAATAAGTGAGGTGATAATGATGGCCGTCTGTCCCAAGGAAATGCTGCCAGCTTTACTCTGGCAACTCTGTCTGGCATTTATTGAGAACTTACAACATGCCAAGTACAATAAGGGCTTTGAATGCACTTAATTAAGGGTATTTTTTAATGAAGGGTTTAGTTAATTATGATGTAGTTAAGTATTAGTTAAGGGAATTTAGTGTTCTTATTAACTAATGCAACTCAGAATTAGATGGCATTATTAACTCTATTTCACCCTGAGGAAACTGACGCTCAGAGAACAGTTTCTCTAAGGTCATAAGGCTGGTCAAAGGATGAGCTGGGATTATGTAGGTAATTTAAATGGGGAATTTGTGCCCTAACTCGGTGCTTCTCCTTTGCAATCAGTAGGTTAGATGCCTTGAGAAGACCTGAAATTCTGTCATGCTTAGCAAGTTTCCGAAAAAACTTAAAGGAACCAATTGATTTAGGCCCTGAGAGCTTTCTAAAGTTCTGAAGCAAAAGGCAGGGACGCAGAGTTCCATGGAGGTGGTGAGAGAAATGAAGGGCAGGCCGGGCACGGTGGCTCATGCTTATACTCCCAGTACATTGGGAGGCTGAGGTGGGCGGATCACCTGAGGTCAGGAGTTTGAGACCAGCCTGGTCAATATGGTGAAATCCCTGCCTCTACTGAAAAAAAAAAAAAAAAAAAAAGCTGGGCATGGTGGCGTGCACCTGTAGTCCCAGCTACTCAGGAGGCTGAGGGAGGGAAATTGCTTGAACCTGGGAGGCAGAGGTTGCAGTGAGATGAGATCACACCACTGCACTCCAGCCTGGGTGGCAGAGCGGGACTCTGTTTAAAAAAAAACAAAAACGAAATTAAGGGCAAAGCAGGCCATCCACAGATTCTCTTTGAAAGAATGACCACAAGCTATTTTTGTCTTTAAGTATTAATGTAATGATTCGAGAGAATAGACCATATAAACAAAAGCATGATAATGTCAAATTTTTACTTCTTTTCTAAAAAGAATATAATTCATATAAAATGCATTAGTTTTCTTTTGTGTATTCTATAAAAATTCTGTAATTGATATTTGAAATAAACTTTTCCAAATTATTTTAAAATCAACATACAGAATGAGAGAATCTTAAAATTGAGTTATAGAAAAAATGTTAGCACATAGCACCTATAATTTCTCCTTCAGAAAACAGTTCCATGAGAATCTGGCAAAAAATAACAAACATATCAAAAGACATATTGGAGCTGAGTTGTTCACTTAGACTATCAATATATTGAAGAAGAGACTTTTAAGTATTGTAGCACAGATGCCCTCGAGAAAACTTAAAGTGTTTATTTGTTAATTTATCTAACGTGTTTAAAAAGCAAAAATCATAGCTTAAAAAAATCTTACAGTTGAAAAAAAGGACACACTTTTCTAATTTGTAACTTACTATTTACAGTTTCGCTACCACTTTACCTTTTGAAGCTTCCCCAAGATATTCTGATTTTTTAAAATTGCAGATTTACCAATTGAAATTCATTTGTGGTTATAATTATGTCTACAAATGTATTAGGCTGCCCTTCTAGGCTGAAAATTATTCCCTGAAACTAGCGCCAAAGCTAAAAAGAATAGCGATCAAGAAGTATTTGTTGAGTAAATAACATAATTATAGATAATCGTTTTATAATCTATTATCTACTTTTTACTATTTGTTTGTTAGCAGTCTTTGTTAAATCACATAGCCATTCTTTGCAGTGTTCAGTGCTAGTAGAAGAGAAGACAATTTAGTGTATTGTTGATTTGTGTAGCTGAGTTCAGCCTAAGTGCAGAAAGAAACACTGCAATGCACACTCTATATTGCAGATATGGAAGTGTGTATCTTTGTTTTCTTGTGCCGTTCTTGATAAATGTTGGCCTCGGCAATAATGCTGAGTGCTCTTACAGTTCTCAAAGGGTATTCACATTTATTCTCATTTAATCTTTACAACAAGACCAAGGCAGGTGGATTGTTTGCACAGGTTAAGTGACTTGCTCAAGGTTGCGCAATGAATTTATGATAAGTCGGGACATGAACCAAAACCTCTTAACCTTGTGCTTTCAAACAGAAAGCAGAGCTGAAAGTAATTTTTCTGTGGTCTAAAATGGGTATGCTGTGGCTTCTTCTAGGCCCTCGTTGCCTGATATATTTAGAAATATCTCAACAATTATCAGGAGTCAAAGTTTGATGTTCATTTCAGTATTTTTAAATTTACTCTATAATTGAAATAACTGGTGTCCCTCGCAAAATATAAATGTGTTGACTTTTTTGTAAAATGATGCAAGCCTTTTGAATTATTCAAACTTTTATACATTTTAAAACAGAAAATTATTTTAGAAAATTTCATTTCTGGCCAGGCATGGTGGCTCACGTCTGTAATCCCAGCACTTTGGGAGGCTGAGGTGGGCGGATCACTGGCGGTCAGGAGTTTGAGACCATCCTGGCCAACACGGCGAAACCGTGTTTCTACTAAAAATACAAAAATTAACCAGGTGTGGTATGCGTGCCTATGGTCCTAGCAACTCTGGAGGCTGAAGCAGGAGAACCGCTTGAACCCGCGAGGCAGAGGGTGCAGTGAGCTGAGATCATGCCACTGCACTCCAGCCTGGGCAACAGAGCGAGAATATGTTTCCAAAAATAAATAAATAAAAATAAATAAATAAATAAATAAATAATAATATATTTCTCTGGAGATGAGCAATGTTTACAATAGGTTGATTAAACAAAATAGTCAGTGGAGTATTTTAGAATATTTGCATACAGTAACATTAACAATGCTTGGCTTTCCAAATGTGAGATAAGTATATAAGTATATCCACCGGTTAGGGTGATCAGCTGGTCAGCACATCCTTCTTTGAACTTTATGTTATAACAAAACAAATGGGCTGTTGTCTAATGAGGAAGAGCTATGTAGCAGACAGTTTGCCCCGCCCTCCCTCCGTTTTTTTCTTCCCCCTTCACTTCCATTTCTCTGTCCATCTTTCTATCTTACCTTTTCTTTTCTGGTCTTTGTATATCTGTCTTGCTTTCTTCCCTTCTGCATTTCAATTTTTAAAACACTTATTGGTGGCCAGGCGCGGTGGCTCACGCCTATAATCCCAGCACTTTGGGAGGCCGAGGCGGGTGGATCAAGAGGTCGGGAGATCATGACCATCCTGGCTAACACGATGAAACCCCGTATCTATTAAAAATACAAAAAATTAGCCGGGCGTGGTGGCAGGCACCTGTAGTCCCAGCTACTCGGGTGGCTGAGGCGGGAGAATGGCATGAAGCCGGGAGGCGGAGCTTGCAGTGAGCCGTGATTGCACCACTGCACTCCAGCCTGGGTGGACTCCAGCTCAAAAAAAAAAAAAAAAAAAAAGAAACACCTATTGGTAATACTCCAAATCCTAGCCAACTTGTTCAGTTTTACATTAAAGAAAATGGTCTTAGCAAATCCCACACGAAAAGTGAGCGTTCTGGTACCCTTAGGTTAGGTTAAGACGAGGCATATATGTGTGTGTTTAGAAGATGCTTGTTACTTTTAAACAGTGTATTCTGAATCTACAGGAGGAAGATAACACATAGAATTTTCCATAAGTCACTGACCATGAAACTATTTACATTTCTCAGAACTGTATTCAAAAGGATACCAATATGGAAAATGCACATCTATTAAAGCTTATGAATTACATTATGCAAATGCTTTAAATTCTGACTTTTTAAAAATACTTGATTTATCATTGTCCACTGGACACATTCAAGTCTTCCTTAGTGATCGTGGCTTTATCTGTGCCTTCGGTGTTTCTAACAAGTTTTGCAATACGTAATTTGAGATGATTATATATGCTTCAGAAATGATTGTTTTAGCTACATCATTGATTTTATCTTCTCCATATTGCTGATTGCAGTGGCTCACGCCTGTAATCCCAGCACTTTGGGAGACTGAGGCGGGCAGATCACGAGGTCAGGAGATATGTTGAGACCATCCTGGCTAACACATCTCTACTAAAAATACAAAAAATTAGCTAGGCTGGTGGCTCGCACCTGTAGTCCCAGCTACTCGGGAGGCTGAGGCAGGAGAATCGCTTGAACCTGGGAGGCAGAGGTTACAGTGAGCCAAGATCATGCCACTGCACTCCAGCCTGGGCATCAAAGCAAGACTCCATCTCAAAAAAAAAAATTAATTTAAAAAAATTAAAAAAAAATACATATATATGTATAGCTTCACTTGATTATTTTGTCTGATTTGCATAGTTCTAAACTTATTTTAAAAAATTACAAATTCATAGAAAGTTGAAAACAAAAAAACATACAGGGATGTCTCCTGTACCTTTCACCTAGTTTCTTCCATGGTAACCTCTTGCATGACTATAGTTCAATATCAAAATGAAGAAACTGACATTGGCACAACCCACAGAGCTTATTCTGATTTTGCTTAAGTGCACTTATTTGTGTGCATGAACAATTTTGTGCAATTTTATCACATATGTAGATTTGTGTAAAAACATCACAGTCAAGACAGAGAACAGTTCCCATATCACAGGGTTCCCTGTTCTGCTCCACAGAGCCACCTCTCCCCACTCCTTCCTTACCTCCTGGCAACCACTAGTCTAGTCTCTATTTTTGTGATTTTCTTATGGCAAGGATGTTATATAAATGGAAGCGTAAGTTATGTAAATTTTTGAGAGTGGCTTTTTTCACTCAGTGTGATTTCCTTGAGATCCGTCCAAGTTGTAGACACCAATCTTCTCTCATTTTTATTGCTGAGTGGTATCCCATAGTAGTGATGTACCTGGGCTTGTTTAACCGTTCATTAAAGGGCATTTGGATTGTTCCTAGTTTTTGGCTATTATGAGTAACGTGGCTATAGACACTCATGTAGAGACTTTTTCATGAACATAAGTCTACCTTTAACTGGGATAAATGCGCAGAGTGTAATTGCTGGGTCGTGTGATGGTTGCACGTTTAGTTTTATAAGAAACTGCCCACTGTTTTCCTGAGTGGCTACGCCATTTTACATTCCCACCGGCCCTGGATGAATCTAGTGTCTCTGCATTCTCATCAGTGTTTGGTGTTTTTTATTTTAACCAATCTGATAGGTATGTAGTGAGATCTTATTTTGGTTTGTGCATTTCCTTAATGGCAAATGATGTTAAACACCTTTTCATGTGCTTATTTGCCATCTGAAATGCTTCTTTATTTTGCGTATTTTTTACTTTGATTTTTTATTAACTGTTGAATTTTGAGAGTTCTTTCTATATTCTAGATGTAAGTCCTTTGTCAGTAGATACATGATAATAGGGAATTTTTTGTTTCTCCCAGCTTTGTAGCATGTCCTTTTACCCTCTTTGCAGGGTCTTTTGTAGAGCAAAGGTTTTGAACTCTAATGATGGGCAGTTAAATTTTATCTTAACTGCAACTAATATTATTAACTTTAGAAAATTTCACTTGATTACAATATATCCTTTAAATTTTGTCAAACTCATTCTTTTTTTTTTTTTTTTTTTTTTTTTTTTGAGACAAAGTCTTGCTTTTGTCACTCAGGCTGGAGCACAATGGCACGATCTTGGCTCCCTGCAACCTCTGCCTCCCGGGTTCAAGCCATTCTCCTGTCTCAGCCTCCCGAGCAGCTGGGATCACAGGTGCCTGCCACCACACCTGGCTAATTCTGGCTAATTTTTGTATTTTTAGTAGAGAAGGGGTTTCACCATGTTGGCCAGGCTGGTCTTGAACTCCTGACCTCAGGTGATCTGCCTGCCTCAGCTTCCCAAAGTGCTGGGATTATAGGCCTGAGCCACTGCTCCTGGCCTAATTATTGTTTATTACAAAATATTTAAAAATAAAAAACAGTTAAAAGATTTAAACATCCTATAAATTCTGTAGCCCAAAATAACTATCATCAGTATTTCTTTTTTTTTTTTTGAGACGGAGTTTCACTCTTGTTGCCCAGGCTGGAGTGCAATGGCACAATCCGTGATCTCAGCTCATTGCAACCTCTGCCTCCTGGGTTCAAGAGATTCTCCTGCCTCAGCCTCCTGAGTAGCTGGGATTACAGGTGTGTGCCACCACGCCCGGCTAATTTTGTATTTTCAGTAGAGATGGAGTTTCTCCATGTTGGTCAGGCTGGTCTTGAACTCCTGACCTTAGGTGATCCGCCCTCCTCGGCCTCCCAAAGTGTTGGGATTACAGGCATGAGCCACTGCGCCCGGCTATCATCAGTATTTTGGAAATGCTCAATCTCTCTCTTATAGAAAAGAAACAGAAGTAATTTACAAAGATATTACTCCTTAAATTTTAAAAAGTATTAAATTCATTTTTATTCAAATACAAAAGAAAGAAAACCTAAGTGAAAATATGACATATATTGAGTTTCAGGAAATTTTGTTTCTCTCTTTTGTTCTCTTTTTTTTGAGATGGAGTCTCCCTCTGTCACCCAGGCTGGAGTCTATTGGCGTGATCTCGGCTCACTGCAAGCTCCGCCTCCTGGGTTCATGCCATTCTCCTGCCTCAGCCTCCTGAGTAGCTGGGACTACAGGCGCCGCCACCACGCCCGGCTAATTTTTTGTATTTTTAGTGGAGACGGGGTTTCACCATGTTAGCCAGGATGCTCTCGATCTCCTGACCTCGTGACCCACCCGCCTCAGCCTCCCAAAGTGCTGGGATTACAGGTGTGAGCCACCGCACCCGGCACCGAAATTTTGGTTCTTATGAGATACCTTTCAAAGAAAGAAAAAGATTTTGAAAAACATTAAGGATTAAACTTATTATTTTTTAATTACAGGTTTCAACTTTATTTTATTAGCTCCATCCCATGAAGATAATCAACCCTTTTATATATTCCCCTACTTATCTTTTTCCCAAATTTTAATTTTTATTACTTTAACCAAAGTAAAGTGTGTAAAGTTAATAACACACTTTATCTTCCAACCATGGACGTTCTGGGCCGCAACCACAATTCCCACAGTTGTGTTGGCTGGGTTTTCTTCTGGCAGCTCTGCCATTCATATTCTGTGTTGTGAAACTGCCTCTTCTATGATCCTCTCATGCACCAAATTTAGTCACTCTAGACAAAAATCAGTGACATTGCCTGTTTTTATGCATGTTCATTACTTGAAGAGTACCTGTACCCCTCTGCAGCTGGAGGCAGCATGGCCCTCTCTCACATCTCAGTCTTTTCCAGACTTTAGATCCTCACAGTTATGTCACAGTATGAAGCCGAGACTGTTTTCTTTTGTACAACGGAGATATTTTAGTGTTTTCAATGGTATTTATTTATTTATTTATTTATTTACTTTTTTAGAGACGGAGTCATGTTCTGTCGCCCAGGCTGGAGTGCAGTGGTGTGATCTTGGCTCACTGTAGTCTCTGCTTCCCAGGTTCCAGCGATTCTCCTGCCGCAACCTGCCAAGTAGACTAGCTGGGATTACAGGTGCGCACCACCATGCCTGACTTATTTTTGTATTTTTAGTAGAGATGGGGTTTCACCATGTTGGCCAGGCTGGTCTCGAACTCCTGACCACAGGTGATCCGCTCGCCTCACCCTCCCAAAGTGTTGGGATTACCAGCGTGAACCACCGTGCCCGGCCTCGATGGTATTTCTTAATTTTGGTAACCCAGCTCCCCGTCCCAGCCTTTCCCTACAGTCCTGTTGACCTTAAGTCTAGAACATGTGGCTTCTTATTCAGCAAGCGGTGGAGAGTATCAAAGAAAATAGGAGAGATAGGAAAGACGTAGACACAGCAAAGCTGCCTTCAACTGCTGTGGTGAGGATCCAGAGAACAGAACAAGAAAGGAGAAAAATACATTGATATCTACCTTCTCAAGGTTAAAATCTCTGGGGTGAGGGAGAATGGAGTCACAGTGAAACCACTAAGACGGGTTTGATGAAAACAGTTTGGTGGCGAGGAGCTTTGCTTCCTGCCTGTTGGGGGCATTGCCTGGGGAAAGTACCGTCCCCTAGTGAATCCTCCTTCCCCTAGGGAATCCTCCTCAGTCAGCACGCTGCCAGTCTGTATAGTGCCAGAGAGTGGTTAAAAAGGATAGGCAGCCTGGGCACCGTGGCTCAGGCCTGTAATCCCAGCACTTTGGGAGGTTGAGGCAGGTGGATCACTCGAGGTTAGGAGTTTGAGACCAGCCTGACCAACATGGAGAAGCACGGTCTATACAAAAACACAAAAATGATCCGGGAGTGGTGGTAAGCGCCTGTGGTCCCAGATACTCAGGGGAAGGGGGCTGAGGTAGGAGGATCACTTGCATCCACGAGAAGGGGGAGGCTGCAGTGAGCCGAGGTCGCACCACTGCACTCCAGCCTGGGCGACAGAGTGAGACTCTGTCTTAAAAAAAACCAAAAAGATAAATAGATAGATAGCAGATAAACCAGAAATGAGCTCTGCTCCACTAACCACCGTTCCTGTGGTGTCTAGTAAAGGCTGAAATTCCCTTACTTACTTCCAGAGCTCCTGGCCAAATACGGTCCAGAGAGCTGAGGGAGCCTGAGGCTGTTGGACTTGATAGGGAGGAAGACGGGGTCCCCACGGTGAGGGCAAAGTGACCTGCCCCACTGGGACAATGAGGATATCCTCCAAGGCGAGGACTTTGCAGCCTGATCAGGAGCTGAGGCGGTGGCCTGGTGGGTAGGAGCAGACGGCTGAGATCTAAAGAGCACAGACCTGGAGTGAGGCTGGCTGCAGCCTCTTCACCACACGCGGGGATCCAGCCTGAACTGCTTGCCTTGTTTTGATCTTAGTGTCAACACCTCCAGTGTTTCTCTATCAAGTAAAATGCTGCCTTTACGACGACTAAGACTGTATGTTTGTGTATAGTAAGAAAGCATTTATTAATTCCTGTTTCCTCGAGACTTTTCATCAAGAAGTTGTATTGAACTTTTTCAAAGGCTTTGCCAACATGTTGAAGATAACTCATGTGTTTCTTCTTAGAACTGTTACTAAGTCATGAACGGTTTTGTTCATCGTGAGCCCATCTTGCATTCTTGTGATTCCCATTGTGCCATGGTGTACTGTTCTCTAAGTTTTTCTTATTTACATCAGTATCAGTTGCACTGCTCTGTAATTTTGTTTTTCTTCTTATTTAGTATAAGTATTAATGTTTCTCTTGTTTCACAAAAAGTATTAGAAAAGTTTTCTTCATTTAAAATGTTCTTGAACAGCCTATAGAGTATTGAAACTCTTTTGGGCCTTAAAGATTTGGTAGAATTTTCCTGTGAAAGTGAGGGGAGAGAGAGACCCTCTCATATTGTTTTATATTGTTTTATATTCAGTGCCCGTTTTAAGAAAAAACAAGGAAGTGAAACCAAAACCGGGCCTGGGCCTGCCTGGCCTAAACCTAGTAGTTAAAAATCAACTCATGACTTAGAAACCAATATTATCCATAGATTCCCAGCATTGTATAAAAGAACATTGTGAAACTCCCTGCTCTGATCTGTTTCACTTTGACCACAGGTGCATGCAGCCCCTGTCACGTACCCCCTGCTCTCTCAAATCAATCACGACCCTTTCATGTGACATCTTTAGTGTTGTGAGCCCTTAAAAGGGACAGAAATTGTGCACTCAGGGAACTTGGATTTTAAGGCAGTAGCATGCTGATGCTCCCAGCTGAATAAAGCCCTTCTTTCTACAACTCGGTGTCTGAGAGGTTTTGTCTGCGGCTCGTCCTGCTACAAAAGCATCTGGGCCTGATGCTTTTTTTGTGAAGTAGTTTCATAATATCGTGATTTCTTCTAGGGAAGTTGGTTGGTTTAAATTTTCTATTTATCATGGAATTAATTTTGGTAATCTGCTTCCTCCAGGAAAATTACTCATTTCATGTTTTCCATTTTATTTACGTAAAAGTCTGCACAACATTTTTTGTTATTTAAAAATTTTCTTCGTTTAATGGTATTCCTCTATGTCACTTAAAAAACATACGTATAATGTGTGCCCATTTTTCCCTCTTTATGATTGACTTATCAAGTATTTTGTCTTTTTGTTGTTTTGAGAATGTAGGATTTACGTTTATTGTCTACTCTTTTTACACACTCTACCACATTAATGTCTGCTTTTGTCTTATTTTGTTTAGGTTTAGTTTGTTGGATTTTGTTTTTCAGCATTTTAAGATGAGTATTTACTTTCGTTCTTTTATTTTTGCTGGTAAGTATTTGGTGTTATGAATTTTCTTCTAATTACATTTTAAATGTATCTCATAGATTCTTTTATTTAATGCCATTGTGAAAGGAAAAGATCTTGGGCCCCCAAAATCGCTCAGGAAACTCAAGCTGGGAACTGCTTAGGGCCAACTTGCCTCCCATTCTGTTCAAAGTCAGTCCTCTGCTCACTGAGATGGAGGCGTATCTGATTTGCCTCCTCGTAATTTAATCTATCAGAAACTCAAAAGACTAATCAGAAACTCAAAAGAATGTAAAGGTTTGTGTATCTCCTCTCTGTGACCTGGACGCTCCCTTCCTGGCTTCCAGTCTTCCTGCCTTTGCTTCACGTTGTCCTGCCTTTCCGCACTGAACCAACGTACTTCTTCCATGTAGTGATTGATGTCTCATGTCTCCCTAAATGTATAAAACTAAGCTGTGCCCAGACCGCCTTGGGCGCAGGTCCTCAGGACTCCCTGAGGCTGTGTTACAGGTACTAAGCTGTGCCCAGACCGCCTTGGGCGCAGGTCCTCAGGACTCCCTGAGGCTGTGTTACGGGTACGTCCTCAGCCTTGGCAGAGTCAACTTTCTAAATTGGCTGAGACCTGTCTCACATTTTCCGGGTCCATACTATGTTATGATTTTTAAAAGAAATTTTGTAATTTCAGTTATTTTCCTGTCACCTATGAGTTATTTCATAGGCTTTTAGTATCCAGGATAAAAGAACTTTTGATTTTGTTCTTAATAATTTCTAACTTCACTGCATTGTGGGCAGAATTATTTCTTATAGTATTTCTACGTCATGAAACTCATTGATATCTTCCTTATAGTTGAATCTATAATCGATTTTTGTGAATAACCTGCGTGGAGCTACCTCACTGTCGTTATGCTATGTTGGATAAGCATTCTTTCTCCTTATCGATTTGTTCATTTGACCTGTCTTGTGCTCAGAGTGGTGGTGTATGAATGTCTCCTGTTATGGGTGTGTTCTGTTTCTTTGTCTCCTTGAATTTCCCATAATTTTTGCATCATAAAGGTGATTGTTGATGTTATTTGGTTCATTAATTTTCCTAAAAGTTATCTTCCAAATGTGCATTATGGCTTGTAGCATTAAAATACGCCTTTCGCGGGAGCTTGCAGTGAGCCGAGATTGTGCCACTGCACTCCAGCCTGGGCGGCAGGGCAAGACTTCGTCTCAAAAAACAAAAACAAAAACAAAACGCCTTTTGCTGAGCACGGTGGCTCACGCCTGTAATCCCAGCACTTTGGGAGGTCAAGGTGGGTGGATCACTTGAGGTCAGGAGTTCGAGACCAGACTGGCCAACGTGGTGAAACCCCCTCTCTACTAAAAATACAAAAAGTAGCCAGGCCTGGTGGTGGGCGCCTGTAATCCTGGCTACTCCGGAGGCTGAGGCATGAGAATCGCTTGAACCCAGGAGGCGGAGGTTGCAGTGAGCCGAGATTGTACCGCTGCACTCCAGCCTGGGCAACAGAGTGAGATGTCATTTCAAAAAACAAAACAAAACGAAACAATGTGACTTTGTCCTCACATGTAGTGTTTCTGTCTTGAATTCTACTTGATCTGATATCTGGATTACTTCTTTTATTTTCTGATTATTTCCATGTTCCTGGCATGCCTCTACCTATTCCTTTGTTTGTAACACTTCTGAATCACTTCGTTTTAGGTTGTCTCTTATATATAGCATAGAGTTGGGTTTTGTTCTATAAGGCAAATTGAAAACTGGCTTTCTTGGCTTTGAATCCATACCTCTGATGGTGTCCCTGCAATCCTGATAGCATCACCCTTGAAGTTACTGCAGAATTCTGAGTCTCCTGAACTTGGCACACAGGACCTGGGGACAGCAACACTACCTCATCATTGCTGCTTACTTCTTTCCTCTGGGTGCTACCTCTGAGCCATCTCTTGCTGTAAGGTAGGAAGCAGCCCTGTGGCAGTAAGCCCCTCCCCTGTGTTTGCCGAGGGAAACAGGCCACCAACTCTGATATTGAGGCTTTTCCTACAAAGCGTGCCTCTTCCCACAGAATTGGATGTCGAGGGTGGTGGGGCTGATATGCCTAGGCCTGACTTCTCTACCTCTGTCTCTTTCCTCCTCCTCCTCCCGCCTCCCTTAGGACAGAAAGTCATCAGGTTATGAGCTTTTCTTTCCCCAAATGCTGTCTTTTACTTAGCCTTGGGAAACAATGTTATAGTATATATTCATAGGAGAGAGGAAGAACTTCTTTAAATTTTCTGAAGAAACTCTGTGACGTAAATCCTCTAGGCATGAATTCTTTATATAAAATAATTTTAAAACTCCTTTTTTCATAAAACCTGGTTTGCAACTCAATTGCCCTGCTGCCAACTCAAGCAAAAATCTAATTTGAAAGTTAAAGCTGAAAAATGAACCTCATTGATGTACGGCCCAGGATCTGCTCTCTCTATAAGTTCTGAAATGCTTTCCTTTAAAGGACAATGAGATTTGCTATTACTTGAAAATACATGTTAAAAAAACTTAAAATTATCTTCGTACTGAGGTAATTACAGTGAGTTGTGCGCTCTTTTGGTTTTGCAAGAACTAGTCAAATTGTCTGCACACAAGTACATCCCTTTTTACCTTGCCACAGTGTTTGAAATTCCCACTATTTTTGTCACAGTTTTCAGGGAAAGGAAATTGTTTCTGGAAAAAATTGTTAAAGGCCTCTTCTGGGACAACTTAATGTGAGTCAGCAATGCGATGTTGTGAATAATTGATGACCAGTAAATATCTTTGTATTTGCCACTAATTTGTACAGAAAAAGCAGGAATATGACCATCATTATATTTATTTCTAAGATGAAGAGATGAAGTTGAGGCAGAGGCTTTGCTCTAAGGATGAAGAGTTGAGATTGATCATGTTAATCACATTGAACTTCAAAATCAAAACTAAAATTTGTTATTGGAAATAAATATGTCCTTCTTGAAGCTTAAACTTGGCCTCTATGCCATAGTATTAGGTTGAATTCTGATGTCTGGTGTATTCCGACATCAAAAAAAAAAAAAAAAAAAAAAGTTGATTCTATCAGAATAAAAAAGAAAACAGGATCAAAATATAGATATATAACCAGTTTTTGAGTAGCGCCTAAGTTACATTGTTGAGAATCAGTTCAATCAAGAAACAAACAACATATGTCATTTTCCATCTCAATATCAAGAGTGAGATTTTTATTTTATTTTATTTTATTTATTTATTTTTTTGAGACGGAGTCTCACTCTGTCCCCCAGGCTGGAGTGAGTGGCCGGATCTCAGCTCACTGCAAGCTCCGCCTCCCGGGTTTACGCCACTCTTCTGCCTCAGCCTCCCGAGTTGCTGGGACTACAGGCGCCGCCACCACGCCTGGCTAGTTTTTTGTATTTTCAGTAGAGACGGGGTTTCATAGTGTTAGCCAGGATGGGCTCGATCTCCTGACCTCGTGACCCACCTGCCTCGGCCTCCCAAAGTGCTGGGATTACAGGCGTGAGCCACTGCACCTGGCCTATTTTTAAAATAATTGAAGTTGTCTATAGTTCATGGATTTGTCTAATGAAATATATCTTTTGGAAGGAGTTTAGGAAAATCTGCTGCATTTATTTAGTATGGAATGACTGAGAGGTTAGTTGATCATGTCTGCCTGTTCAGTTTTCAGCCACAACTTTGTAACTAGATCAAGACTATTTAGACATATACGGAGTCATACATAAACATAAGTATTTATCCAATAAATACATGATAAGTATCTGCTATAGGAATTGCCATTTGAAATAAATCTGAAGAATCTTCGTTTACTTATTGAAGTCTATATTTTTGTTGGTTCAGCATCTTATTTATCTCACTGTCTATCTTTAGAGTGTTCATTTGGAATATTACATCTTGTATTAATTTGAATTATGTTACTAGTTTCTTCACAATGATGTTGTCAAATAATCTTTAGAGGCATTAGCATCTCTTAAAACTGTAAGAGGCTGGGAGAGGTGGCTCATGCCTGTAATCCTAGCACTACGGTAGGCCAAAGAGGGAGGATCACTTGAGCCCCAGAGTTTCAGACCAGCCTGGGCAAGATGATGAGATACCATTTCTATAAAAAAAAATTTAAAACTAGCTGGGCATGGCAGTGCATGCCTATAGTCCCTGCTATTCAGGAGGTTGAGGCAAGAGGATCCCATGAGCCCAGGAATTCAAGGCACCAGTGAGCTATGATCATGCTATTGTACTCCAGCCTAGGCAACAAAGTGAGATCCCAGCTTTTTTTTTAGAAAACTAGTTTAGGATTTTTAAAATTCTCACTTTCAGCTTATGCATGTTATTGTTTCTAAAGTGCATCTCCTGTAGACAGCATATCATTGAATTTTTAAAAATCCATTTAGCCAAATTATGTCTTGATTAGGGAGTATAATCCATCTATAAAGTTATTACTGCTAGGGAAGGACTTACTACTGGCATTTTGTTAATTGTTTTTTGTATCATGTTTTTAAACATTTATTTTTGACTTTTTAAAATGTTTTTTAGAGACAGGGTCTCACTCTCTTGCCCAGGCTAGACTTCAGTAGTGGCTATTCACAGGTGTGGCTGTAGCATACTATAGCCTTGAGCCCTTTGGCTCAAGTAATAATCCCGCCTTAGCCTCACTAGTAGCTGGGATCTCTTTAGCATTTTTTCTTGGGCAGGTCTAATGTTAAGAAACTCCCTTAGCTTTGACTTGTCAGGGAAAGTCTTAATTTTTCTTTATTTTTGAGGGACAGTCTTGTTGTGTATAATACTTTTAGTTGGCCACTTTTTTGGCAATGACTATTTCATCCAAGTGCTGGAAAGTTCATAAATATGTGGACATTAAACAACACAGTCCTAAACAACAATGGGTCGAACAAGAAATCACAAGGGAAATTAGAGAATATCTTGAGGCAAAAACGAGAAAACAACATACCAAAACTTATGGAATGAAGCCAAAGCAATGCTAAGAGGAAATTTATAGCTTTAAATGCTTACATTAAAAGAGAAGGATGATCTCAAAACAACAGTCTAACTTTATATATTAAGGAACTTAAAAAAGAAGAGAAAAATGAAACCAAAGCTAGAATAGGAAAGAAATAATAAAAATTAGAGATAAATGAAATTAAGAATAGAAAAACAGTAGAGAAAATTAATATAAGCAAGTCAGTTCTTACAAAGAATCAACAAAATTGACAAACTTCTTAGATTAAGAAATAAGAGAAGATTCAGCCGGGCGCGGTGGCTCAAGCCTGTAATCCCAGCACTTTGGGAGGCCGAGGCAGGCGGATCACAAGGTCAGGAGATCGAGACCATCCTGGCTAACAGGGTGAAACCCCGTCTCTACTAAAAATACAAAAAATTAGCTGGGCGAGGTGGCTTAGAAAGGCATTAAATAGGTTTCTAAATAGTTTTCTGTCATCCTGTAGTGCTTTCTTCTACAATAATGGAATCATCTAAATCTAATTTTTATTCATTCTGCAGATGTCACTGTTTTACTTTTTTTTTTTTTTTTTTTTGAGTCAGCAACTGCTCAGGGTGGATTTGTGCTTCTGAATCCTCTATTGTGGGCTGTATTTATTATACAAAAAATAACTGAGCACTGGTGGGAGTGGAATAGTGAGTCATTTAAGACAAGTTAATTCATCTGTAAATCTTGTGCGAATCACAATCTGTGTTTGAATGAAGGGTGGACTGCTTTTAACTTTCCTTCTGGTATTACTTAAAGAATCTGATATACAACAATTGGACTCACAAAAAGGAATATAGGAGAAAGAATATTCACTCCTTTAAGGCAGTTTTCACTTCACAGAATTTAGAGTTTCCCATAATACAACTGCCATCAGCACCTCTGTGCTTTCCAGACAATTGATTTCCAGGCATCAAGTCTAGAGGACAAAGAATGGAGCCTAAGTGTGAAGATCACCAACTGATGATGCATTTGAAATAGAGAAAGTATCCCCTGAAATGCTAATGGAATCCAACAGAAGGATTACTCTTGTTACGACTGCAAAATTGTAAGTCTAGAGCGGTGTGGGAGAGGAGAGGAAGGATACGTAGGGAACCTAAAACTATTCTGCTGTTAGCTAAACATCTCCAACATTTTAAGATGTAAACAACAAAACTTACATTTTCATTATTTCCTTCCTTTTTCCAAACCATGTGCCTGAAGGATCAGGTAGGAGCTCTTTTTCTATTAATTTGGAGCTCTCAAATGTAGTCTCAATATAATGCGTCACTTTATAATTCTTCCTTTACTCAAGCCTTCCAATCTAACAAAACTTGCGTGTTTATAGTTTTACAACCTCAGCCCAGATTTTCTTTGGTCATAATTTTCTACACTCTGCTCCCTTCATCTAGCATGTCTTCCTACAGGTCTTCCTTCCTTCCAGGTGCAGAGCCCTCCTCAGTTTACACTTCCTTCCTTTACCCTGCAAGCCTTCCCATTTTAACCTATGCCATAGGTAGTTTGCTCAAACCGAAACTTTCAATCAGGTCTCGAGGGCAAAGAAATGAAGCTTATTTTCTATAGCACTGATGTGGCATTATCATACACTGTCTCACTGGGCTACTCATCTCCTGAAATGTCTTATCTTTTCTTGACTATATTCAAGTTTCTTCCTGGTAAGGAACGTGCTTTACATGTCTTATATTTTCCATGCTACATGTTTTCCTCCAAAATAAGTGCTTAATGCATTCTTACTTGATTGAAGCTTACAGCGTTTCCTATTTAAAATATACAACTGTTTTACATGTTTTATCATATTCTACACTAATTTCTTATTATTCTTTTATTTGCTCATTTATTCAACAAGTGTTACGAGCACCACTGTATGGCACACAGTGAGTAAACTGTGATAAAAGACAAATACTTTAAAATAGTGGCTCTCAAATTTTTGAGTTCATCAGAATTACTTAGAGGGTTCGTTAAAAAAAGATTACTGGGTCCACTTCAAAATGTCTGATTCATGATGTTTGGAGTGAGGCCCCTGAATTACATTTCTAACAAATTCCCAGGAGATGCTGATGCTGCTGATCTGGGGACCACCTCGTGTGAACCACTGCTTTCATTCTGACTTGACATTAGATGTGTCTTCTCTGTTACTAGATCACTTTCACTCATTTTCCTTAATGAACTATAAACTGCTAGGCCCAGTCATGAGGGATTTTTCCACACAGCTCATATTCTCCCGTAACCATTGTGATGGTCTCCTCAACTGTGTTCCACCAAGACAACCCTCCGGTTCAAGCCATCTACTTTTGGGACTTAATGTTTTTCAGGATATAGGGGCCCTTGCCTTCCCCATACTTCTCTCTAGCAAGTCCTGTTATTCTATTGCTTGATATCTAAGTTCAAGACCTCACTCTTCCTGGAAAACTTCCTTATTAGATCATAGTGCTATTTTATTCATCATTCATTCCTCCATTCATGCATTTATTCATTCAGTGTGTCAGCCCAAAAGCATGTATTGGACACCTACCATGTTCTGGATGAGGAAACATCACTGTGTGAAAGCAAGTCTGACATTATTTAATGATGAATATTTCAATCTTGACTGTTCTCATTTAACTTTAAAATTCTTCTGTATTTTAAGATTGTCAATATTAGATTTTTTGAAAATCTGAAAGACTATGCTTCAGTGGGAGAAATTAGTCATTTATAGTAATTATACTTGGTGTGTCTCCATCTAATTTTATGTCATTTAATGCACTATTCTCTGTAACATTTTATTTTGTGTAATTTTAGGTAAAATTTTAAGATAACTTTGCAAGAGTTAAAATCATTCACTTTAAATCCTTCCCCAAACACTCTTAACATTATTAAGAAAATTTTGTGTGACAACGCCTTAGAAAGTCTTACCAATGAAACTTCTTGCTATAAAAATAGAAGCATAATGTGCTAATTTGGAGCATTCAGTTTGAACTCATGACCTTAAAATATGTCTTCATTGAAATCTCCAAAAATCGCCAATACGGGCAGCAGCACTTTGACTGACTGTCAATCTGTATATACATCTCAGCACACTGAGTAATGCAAATAATCATGGAAAACATACTCAAGATAGTACTAGTCATCATATATAATAAGATTTTAAAAAATAAAAGTGTAGTTTTCCTGAAGTATTTAAGTGATTTTCCTGAAAGAAATTTGTAAATAATAGAATTTTCTCTATTTATAAAGTAAAACATGACAGGTTTTTTAAAAAAATAAATATATAAAATAGACACTAAAAAGTTATATTCCGGGCCGGGTGTGGTGGCTCATCCCTATAATCCGAGCACTTTGGGAGGCTGAGGTGGGTGGATCACGAGGTCAGGAGATCGAGACCATCCTGGGTAACAAGGTGAAAACCCGTCTCTACTAACAATACAAAAAATTAGCCAGGTGTGGTGGCGGCGCCTGTAGTCTCAGCTACTCGAGAGGCTGAGGCAGGAGAATCACTTGAACCCGGGAGGCAGAGCTTGCAGTGAGCCAAGATTGTGCCACTGCACTCCAATCTGGGTAACAGAGCGAGACTCCGTCTCAAAAAAAAAAAAGAAAAGGCAATATTCCTGGGATTCTGTTTACCACTTATCTTTCAAGAAAGTGGTTTTGGGTGCCAGTGTCTTAGGTACATCTCAGTAGTGTAGAAACAACATCTGACCTTAGAACACCTTAAAAAGTAAATTAAAAGTAAAAATTCTGAATAGTACAGTGTTTTGCAACATCCAAGTATATATACAAGAATGTGAGGACAAACGCCTCTTTATCTCAGGTACGTCTCATTGACCAAGAAAGTGAACTTAGCTGCCATTGAGCAATGCCCTTTGGACTGATGGGAGATTTCAGAAATGTCACAGGGGAGTGATAGACTGATTGAGGATAATGATGGGGGCTTAGAGAACTAATCATCCCCCAGGTTCCAATTAGAGATATAATTGGATATTGTGGGAAGTTACGTTCAGCTCGTGATAAGATTCCACGTTTCTACATACTTTTCTTAATTTAGAAAACTTTTTTCATAAAAATCTAATCCATTTGGGAACTCATATATTATTTTGTGATTTGTTCTCATCTTACCCTAGTCACATACTGCAAAATTTTCTTCTGATATACTCTTCTGAAGTGGATTGATGGATATATTAGAATTTATTATACTATTTGCTTTATTCTTTCTTTCTTCTGAAGTATATCACCAGATACAATGTATGAGCCTGAATTAGTTGCTGATATTTATTTACTTATTTATTTGAGACAGAGTCTAGCTCTGTCACCCAGGCTGTATAGTGCAATGGTGCAATCTCAGCTCACTGCAACCTCTGCCTCCCGGGTTCAAGTGATTCTCCTGCCTCGGCCCCCCGTGTAGCTGGGATTACAGGTGCATGCCACCACACCCAGCTAATTTTTGTATTTTTTGGTAGAGATGGGGTTTCACCATGTTGGTCAGGCTGGTCCTGAACTGCTGACCTCGTGATGTGATCTGCTTGCCTCAATCTCCCAAAGTCCTGGGATTACAGGCGTGAACCACTGTATCCAGCCACTAGTTGCTGATTTTGAGCAAGAAAATCATGAACATAAATGTGGAAAGATGGATGTTGTCAAATGAAAAAAGACAGGTGTAAAATGCTACATGTGGTATAATCTCATTTTGTTTAAAAAATTATATATAATACATATATAACTTATATGTGTAAATTATTTGTAGTATATATACATTTTAAAAATGTATATACATTTATTATATGTATGAATAGAAAAGATATGAAATAATAGACATAAAAGTCTAATTTCTGAGTGTTAGAATTTAATTTTTATTTTTCTCAAAGGCATTTCTAAGTCAAAAATAGTTTTTTACTAAAATACTTTTAAATAGTAAAAGTCAATTTTATGTTATAAAACATGACAGATATTTTAAGAAATATATGAAATAGACACTAAAAGTAACATTAGGTATGAAGGTCATTAATAATTTGCAAAAGTATAATTCAGGAAAAGTTATAATAATTCTGAACTTGTAACCCAATTACATAGCTTTAAATACAGAAAGTGAAAATTGAGAGACTTGAAAAGAGCCACAAATATACATAGTGGGAGATGTTAACACATCTATTGAATTAATTGATGTATCTCTTCAAGTAAATTTATGAAGAGACCAAAAAAATTTGAACAGCAAAACTAATGTGCTTTGATTGACCTAATAAAAGTATATAAAATCTTTCAACTAATGATTAGAAAATATGCACTTTTTGAAACGTGCATTAAACGCTTAGGAAAATTAGCCACTTACTTGTTTTTTTGTTTTGAGACGAGGTCTCGCTCTGTCACTCAGGCTGGAGTGCAGTGGTGTGATGTCAGCTCACTGCAACCTCCGCCTCCTGGAGTTCAAGCGATTCTCATGGCTCAGCCTCTGGAGTAGCTGGGACCACAGGTGCTCACCACCACACCCGGCTAATTTTTCTGTTTTTAATAGAGACAGAGTTTCTCCATGTTGGCTAGGCTGGTCTAGAACTCCTGGCCTCAAGTGATTCGCACGCCTTGGCCTCCCAAAGTGCTGGGATTACAGGTGTCCGCCACCACGCCTAGCCACGAGAAAAGATAGTTTCTAAGCCTTTCTAAGAAGTAGTGTCAAACTAATCATGCTCTCTTACAATAGTGCTATTAAGTTAGAAATGAGAGAACAAGACAGCGAAATCCTACTTGTAATCTTTAAAAAAATAGAAATTAGAAAATCTGTACTAAAGTGTCTTTTCACACACCTTACCCACCTTATTAAACAAATGTTGGAGAAGAGTATTTCAAGGGAAATTTACAGTTTTAAATGCTTGTAAAAGAGGAAATAACTGCCAATGAAGCTAAGTGTGCAGTTTAAGAAATTAGGGAAGAATAAAGTAGAAGAAATGAAATGATACAAGTACAAGCAGAAATTAATGAACTCAAAGAATTAATTACAGAGAATTAGCAAAACCAGAACTTAATTCTTTGCCAGATAAAAAGTATGAACTCTTGGCAAGATTGCATAGGAAGAAAATAGAAAAAGCACAAATAAATAATATTGAATATGAAAAAGGAAACATAACCAGGTACAGCAGAGATAAAACTCTGAGAGACTACTTATGAATAAATTAAAGACTAATATGTTTACAAGTTAGATAAAAGACAATTTCCTACAAAAATATAACAGAAAAAATTGATTTAAAAGGCAATCGAAAACCTACATAGAAAGATCTACAGTAATTAAATAAACCAAGTGTTTACTTAAAAATCGATTCACACCAAGAACACAATCCCCCATTATTTTACTAGAGAATTCTACTAATCGTCCAAAGAACAAGTATTTTTTTTTTTGAAATGGTGTCCCCCTCTGTCACCCAGGTTGGAGTGCAGTGGGGCTATCTTGGCTCACTGCAATCTTCACCTCCCAGGTTCAAGTGATTCTCCTGCCTCAGTCTCCCAAGTAGCTGGGATTACAGGCTCCCGCCACCACACCTGGCTAATTTTTGTATTTTTAGTAGAGACGGGGTTTCCCCATATTGGTCAGGTTTGTCTCAATCTCCTGACCTCAGGTGATCCACCTGCCTTGGCCTCCCAAAGTGCTGGGATTACAGGCCTGAGCCACTGCGCCCGGCCCAACACTTACATTCTTATACAGACTTTTTGAGAGAATGGAAAAGGAGGCAGTGCTTTCTCACATTATTTTATAAGACTACTCTAACCTTGATGCCAAAAGCTGAAAATGGTAAAACAAGAAAGAAATTCTTGTTCAATCTTTCCTCTCAGAGATGCGCTAAACTTCACAAAATACTAACAAATCCCGCCTCAACGTCTATGTATAAAAATTACAGGAAATGTCGTTAGGATTTGGCTTTTTATTTATATCCAATTCAGGAATCACTGGGCACTGGCATGGGGCACTCTGTTCCCCAAGCTAGAAATGGAGTGATAGACAAGGTTGATACTCTTTTTCCCCTCAGGGACATGATTCTTAAATTGTGTCTTATCTTAGAAATTGCTTTAGCGTGACAACTGGCTGTTCCTCGGGAATCTTCTCTCACCTGGTTCTGTACTTTGCTTTTTATGTCTATTTATTCACATACTACATTTCCTTTCTCATTTCTTTCCCTTGGTGATTTGAAAGCTGATCATTCTGGTTTTTATTCCCGGAGTTTCTTTGTGGTTTTCAGATATTTATGTGCACACACATATATTTCTCTCTCTGCCTGTCTCTCTCAGCGCTGGGCTAGAAATTCCCTGTGGGGAGAAAAGAATATGAACGCGACAGCATCTGCTTTTCTCCCCACTCATGTTATCTTTGTTGATATCTAGATTTTAAGTCTGCCTTCATGTTATTACTGTTTACATTATTTAATCTTCCTTGTCAGAGAGTATCTTGGTATTAGCAACATTTAAACCAATTATCTAGCCTAATTCCTTATGCTTCCTTTCCTCTCTTTCCCTCCCGGCCCTCTTGGTCCTGCCCTTTGTCCATAGTCAGAAGACTATATCCATTTATTGATTTCTATGAAAATATTCCACAAGACCCGAACGTTTTGTGGTGCATGTCATGTAAACTTCCGGACACTATGAGATGTCACACAAACAGGCATCCCCCCGTGTGCTGACCGCACCTCACTTGCTCCAAAGTCAGTGCTTTTCTCACATCATGTCATCATGTCCCGTGGCTATGAGCAGGCCTTGGGAAGGGCTGCCTAAGTACCAGTTTCCTGCTCCTGAGAAAACAGTCCTGCCTGTCTGATCTCACCTTTCCCAGGAATCTTGTTAAATACAATGTCCTACCTCTGCCCTTGGCAGTGACTCCAGGACAGTGTCACCAGGACTGCCCATTTCATCCCTGTAGTAACATTGGGAAGTGAGTCCTCGTTGCCAGCCTAGAGTGGAGTGGTGGGAACAGTAAAGAAGTGAGTGCATGGCCATGGAGAAATTAAAAACAACAACAACAGTTATTCTGCTTGTTATTATTGCATATACCAGCATTTCTAAACAATGTCAGTGATAAAAATGAACTAGCCTTCCGTTCTGGGCCGATCACTCCACCTTCCTTGTCATTGGTAAGTCTTTGGTAGGTACTTTTATGAATTCAATACACAGAGAGGGAATTAGGCTTAGAGAGGGTGTTGCCTCCTTTTCCTAAGTCTTACAGCTTGTAAGGTGTAGACACCATAGCAACTCCATCTTGGAGGCTAATGTGCCATGTTGGCTTCTGATTAACCCATTCAGGGAGGGTCTCTAGGATTTCCAGTGTATCTATTATTCCTTGTGTTCCTTGTGTATGAGCAGGGACTTACCGTAAATCCTAAATTTACTTACCGTAATTCCCAAGGTGCAATCCTTTGATGTGACTATACTTCAATTGTCCTAAACCTCCCTTGTGAAGCATGTACACCCTTTCCCTGTGGTACATAAGCCCTGGGTCTGAAGGGTAACGGTGTGGGGATCCACCATCTTGTCCCGTGACTGTCCAAGACACAGGCATGGCCTCCTTTTGTAAGTCCTTACTAAATGTTTATTTCTAAGAGACTAGATTTGTCAGCCTCCTCCTTCAAACTCTCAGCTTCCTTGGACTTTTGCGAGTAGGCTTGCATAGACCTGACCAGTGTGGAACATAAGGGAAAGTACTGGTATTTGCACCAGGTATAGCTAATTCCAAAGTACTTAACAAATATACTATTGTGCGTTTTTGATGCCAGTCAGGGTTTTCTAATAAGGGCAGCCCTCGACTTTTCTCTACCCCTCAATTAAATGCCATTGAGACATTATCGGTGAAAGCCAGTGCAGTCTGATCCCAACTCTAATGGAGTTTCACAGTCAAGATAGTGCATCTGTATAATTCACTAGGAAAGTAATGCTAGTTTCAACTCATTATTGCCAAGGACTATTGACCAATTAGTTCCAATTCATTTAAAGGGGTAATAGAAACTTAAGCTTTCCTGAATTCATAATAAACTATGGCTCTTGAAAGGAGAAGAGAGAAAATCAGAACATAATTAACTGGTTCTCTCCAATAAGGAGTTAATTTTGAAATCTGAATAAAAACTTAAAACAGCAGATTTCTGTGTTTTGGAAAAAATGAACAGTTTGCCAAATACCAGTTTGTACTCTTTATAGTTCCGAAAGCAAACCATTTATTCAATTTTAAATGACCCAAGAAATTCTACAAGTCAAATAGCATCTTATTAATAGAAAGAGGACATGATTTATATGTTACATGCCCCAAATTTAATCACATGAGATTGATTCTGTTTTATGGTGATGGCAGAAAATATGAAATTAGTAAATTTTTATTGCTTAAGTCTTGAAAATAAAGATTGTTGTAGAACAGATCTAAGTCATCTATATAAAACATTTATTTTATGGATTTCACTAACAGCTATCATCATTATTATTCATTAGGAATTATTAGGATGACTTTTAAATTGCTTATCTAATTCTTTGTTATTTTGCATTTCCACAAATGTCATAACACGGTGAACTATTTTGCCTTAGAACCGGCAGGAATTTGGAATTCCTAGAGAACTGGATTCAGATCCTCACCCTTGTACATGCACGAAGGTAGGGACTATGTTTTTTCATCTCCAAGCTGAAGGAAAGCAAGATGGAACCGAGCAAAATGTTATGAAAATTAAATATGACCTCAGTACATTTGGGGTCTCAACTGTATCCCTGTATTAGTTTCCTAGGGCTGCTACAACAGAGTACTACAGATTGCATGGCTTCAAAGCACAGAAATATCTTCTCACTGTTGTCGAGACTGGAAGTCCGAATTCAAGGTGTCAGCTGCTCCCTCTGAAGGCTCTGGGGAAGGGTCGCTCCTTTCCCCTTCCCAGCCTTCGGTGGCCCCACGGCTTGTAGCTGCGTCACTACACCCCCAGCCTCTGTCTTCACCTTTGCTGCTTCCTTGTGTCTGTGTCCTGTGTTTTCTCTTTTTCTTAAAAGGATACCAGTCATTAGATTTAGGACCCAAATTAATCCAGTATGACCTCATCTTAACTGATTACATCTGCATTACCTTTGGAGATCCTGTCTCCAAATAAGGTCACATTCTGAGCTTCAGTGTTGAGAGGAATTTTGGGGGAACACTATTCAACCCTCTATATTTATCCAATTCCTAATTCTATTATGTTTTTATTTATGTTGTAACATGGTAATCTCTTTTGCCTTGGGAGGTGCTTGACTTTTGGGTTCCTAGAGACCTGGATTCAAACCCTCCCCTTGTACATGAATGAAGGGCGGTGTAACTCCTTTCTTCATTTGTGGATTGGAGAGAAGCAAGAGGTAAGGCACAGAAATGTTATAAAAATGAAATTACACTTTATACAAGATTATGCATGGCACATGGAAGGAACTTAATATTATTTTCCTATTAAAATTTAGAATATTCTGTATTAAAATATTTATTAGAACGATACATAAGTTTGTAGACAGCCTAATCTTTGATAAACCTAGTAAAATAGCATTTGTCCTACGTAAATAATGACTGTTTTGGAAATCTCACTTTTAAGAAGTTCTCCCTTAAACACAATGCCTTCTTTAGTTATATGAACCATTACTAACTCTTCTGCCTCTTAGGCTTTTACTGAGGAAATAAAGCACTGTAGTAATTTTTCTTTATTACATAACTTAAATTTATAACTGTATAATATGAAATATTTCAAATGAAAATAACATTATATATCAGACAAATGTCACATCAACCAGATTTGACAAATCTGGTTTAACATTTATCATAGTTTTTACAGATGTTTTAATGATTTTGCTTCAATTTAAGAAAATAAAGATTTACATCTGCAACTTAACTCCACACTCCCATCAGATCCCTTTCTTTTCCTTTTTTTTTTTGAGATGGAGTCTCACTCTATCGCCCAGGCTGGAGTGCTGTGGTGCGATCTCGGCTCACTGCAACCTCCACTTCCTGAGTTCAAGGGATTCTCTACCTCACCCTCCCAAGTAGCTGATCTTATAGGCGCCCACCACCACACCCAGCTAATTTTTGTATTTTTAGTAGAGATGGGGTTTTGTCATGTTGGCTAGGCTGGTCTCAAACTCCTGACTTCAAGTGATCCATCGGCCTCAGCCTCCCAAAGTGCTGGGATTACAGACATGAGCCCCCCAACCAGCCCCATCGGATCACTTTCTTTCCATTCCTTAGTAGGCAGTTATTCACAGAGTTGCTTGTCATCAGCTCACACAACTCTAGACATGAACATAAACTACCATATATTAAAAAAAAACTATGTAGTCTATGTACGTACACAGAAGAGAAATTGCTTTTTAAATATCTGCAACTAGTCTTAGTATACTTTCTTCACATTTTTGAAAATCCATGATCTGGCCAGGCACAGTGGCTCACACCTGTAATCCCAGCCTTTTGGAGGCTGAGGCAGGCGGATGAGGAGGTCAAGAGATAGAGACCACCCTGGCCAACACGGTGAAACCCCATTTCTACTAAAAATACGAAAATTAGCAGAGCGTGGTGGCGTGTGCCTGTAATCTCAGCTTCTTAGGAGGGCCGAGGTAGAGAATCTCTTGAACTCGGGAGGCGGAGGTTGCAGTGAGCTGAGATCGCGCCACTGCAGTCCAGCCTGGGTGACACAGACAGACTCCATCTCAAAAAAATAAAATAAAATAAAATAAAATAAATAAATAAAGGCTGTTCTCTGGACTTTTTGTTTCAGCAACTTCATTGGTCTCCATTGTGTGAATGCCACAGTACCCTTGCCCAGTTCCCAACCGAGGGACAATTATAGGATCTCCCTTTTCTTCCTGCCTCACAGCAAGTTCTGTAATGAACATCCCAGTATGTGCTCCATGTGCATGTGTGGTCATCTCTAGACCTGCAATTGTTGGATTGTTGGATATTCTCATCTTTAATTTCATGGCTATTACTAAATTATTTTCCAAAGCAGAGGTTCGAATTGGCATTCTCACCAGAATAATATAATTGCTATTCCCACACGTTCTTATCTACATTTGGTACTATCAAACTTGTTTTTTTCAATCAGATGACTGTAAAATATTATCTTTTTGATTAGATTATAAGAGAGTTTGAACATTTTTAAAATCTGTTTGTTGGCAGTACAGTTTTCAAGTTCTGTGGATGCCCACTGTATCCTCTGAAGGTATATTGGCTGATATAACACTGACTAGTTTGTCTTTTCCTTGCCTCCATTTGTATGAGGTTAATAAAACATATATGTGTTCTGTATAATATTCCTGTATTGGTTTTGCCTTACAGATATCTTTCTCCAATCTGTGGCTCATCTTTTCTGGTCTTCACTATAGTTAATAAGTCATCTCGTAGGGCAAGTGTTTTCTTGTGTATTTGGATTCCTCCTTTCAGTACTGATTTTCTCTTGGTTTCTCCTCGTGCACTAGAATCCTGTCTTTGTCAGAAGCCGCTAAGTGCCTGTCTTAGTCCATTTGTGTTGCCATAAAGGAGTATCCGAGGTTGGGTAATTGATAAAGAAAAGAGGGTTATTTGGCTCACAGTTCTGCAGGCTGCACAAGAAGCATGGTGCCAGCATCTGCTTCTGGGGAGGGCTGCAGGCTGCTTCCACTCATGGCATGGGGTGAAGGGGAGCCAGCCTGTGGGATCACTTGGTCAGAGGAAACAAGACAGAGGATGGAGATGCCAGGCTCTTTTTAATAACCAGCTGTTGTTGGAACTAACAGAGCAAGAACTCACTCACCCCCCTCCCCGTAATAATCTATTCAATAGGGATTTACCCCATGACCACAATGCTCCCCATTAAGTCCCACCTCCAACATTGGGGATTAAATTTCAACATGAGATTTGGAGGGGACAAGCATTCAAGCTATTGCAGTGCCTTTTAGTCCTTCTAGGGCCGGAGCATTGGCATGGCTGACTAAATGAGAATGAAAGCCTGGTGATCTGGAACCTGGTTAAATTGGACTGAGTATTGCATCCTCTGTGCTCATGTTTTGACTGAGATATTTCTCTGGTTCTAATCTGGTTTTCAAATTCTGACTTCTGTCTCGTTCCTCACTGACCCTTAATTTTTCCAGAGCTTACCTTAATAGCCAAAGAGTTTCAGAACTGCTCAAATTTGAGCCTAATTTTAGGTCTTTGCACAACTCCAGGCAGGGCTGAACGGAGGAGGTGTCATTTACATACACAATGTGTGTTTGGTCAACACAGATAATCTTTAAATGACTAACAATTTAATGCAAATTATTTCCCTTCATGTGATAGAAAGCAAATAAAGTAATAAAGTTTAATTAAACACAGTCCTATAGTTAACTCTATGATAGCAATCTTTGCCTCAAGGTACATTCCAGCACCCAACCCACTTCTTTTTCTCCTGGCAATATTAAATGACTTTATTCTTGAAATAGACCAATTATCCCCGAAAGGATAATAAATTAAAAACAAATGATTCTTTGCTATTTTAATTATCTTGGAGCTTGTATTTGGAGCACTAAACCTTCACACATTTAGTCCTATCCACACTGAATTTTTGGTCAGAAATGATATGTTTAGATAATAGAATATTTTGTTAGAAAAAACAGCTAAAAAGACATTGAGTTTAATGTTTTGATCAACTTATAATATCTAATATTTGAATAAAAGCTTGTTGCAGTTTTGCAAATATAGAGTTCATGGATTTTTATCAGTGTCTCTTTTACTGTCCAGTATTCCTGTCCAGGATTTTCAGCTCTTGCTCATATCAAGAGATCAAGAAGCCTGGGCATGGTGGCTCAGGCCTGTAATCCCAGCACTTTGGGAGGCCGAGGCGAATGGATCACTTGAGGTCAGAAGTTCGAGACCAGCCTGGCCAACATGGTGAAACCCCGTCTCCACAAAACATAAGCCAAGCACGGTGGCGGGCGCCTGTGATCCCAGTTACTTGGGAGGCTGAGGCAGGAGAATTGCTTGAACCTAGGAGGCAGAGGTTGCAGTGAGCCAAGATCGTGGCACTGCACTCCAGCCTGGGTGTCAGAGTGAGACTCCATCTCAAAAAAAAAGATCAAGAAAATGAAGAATTTGGATGTAGCGTATCACTGTTTTGTCTAGTACTAGAAAACCTTAGAAAAATTAACGAGCTGTGTAGTTTATTGATTTGAGATCTACAGCATAATTTTAATATGAGCATTTGTTTTGGTCTTTGAAATGAGGTAAGTTCTTCATGTGTGTCCAGAATTTCCAAAAATATGGACATATTTACCTGTATCCGCCTTCAGCTGTGCCTCATACCTGTTCACCATTTCTCATTTCTTTTAGGTCGTCTCTATAAGTGGTAACCAAATGACCTAATTAGAATGAACTTCTGCAAAGCCATCAACATTCAGAAAATGCTATAAATAGATTGATTTGATTGGTTAGCTGTTTAATTAAATAATGTAACTGTTCTCTTATTCATTCAGCAGGCATTCTTTGAACTGTTGTTGGCTGGGCGTGGTGGCTCACGCCTGTAATCCCAGCACTTTGGGAGGCCGAGGAAGGCGGATCACAAGGTCAGGAGATCAAGACCATGGTGAAACCCTGTCTCTACTAAAAATACAAAAAAAAAAAAAAAAAAAACTAGCCGGGCGTGTGGCGGGCGCCTGTGGTCCCAGCTACTCAGGAGGCTGAGGCAGGAGAATGGCATAAACCTGGGAGGCGAAGCCTGCAGTGAGTTGAGATCGCGCCACTGCACTCCAGCCTGGGCGACAGAGCGAGACTCCGTCTCAAAAAAAAAAAAGAAAAAAAAGAACTGTTGTTACTTGATACATGCAGGACAACTGAAAAAAAGGCCAATGGCTACATGGATTAGGTACACATGTATTTCCCATTATCCAAATTTGTTTCATTACTGAGTTTGGATTGAGAGAGTTTAGATAGCCACAGATGTGTGTATTTGACTATTTAATGACAGTAGATGTGAGACATGCTTGCACAATCACAAACATTGTTTAAAATACCAAATTGCTTTTAGCTTTCCCAGTGTGCAGTTATATATTCTAATTGTGTTGCAACAACCTTTGCTATTCTACTTTCGTTTTTGTTAGAGTGAAGAAGAAAATTATAATTAATAAAGATCTGATTTTCAGGTCATGCTTTTAGCTTGTTGACTTGGATAGATTTACTTTTTCCACAGAAACACCAAGAAACCAGGCAAGAGATGCAGATTTGCAACAACGTTGGAAATATAAATTGGTATCTTTCTAATCTCTTTAAAGAATCATGGCCTCATTTAGACCCATTTACAACAAACAGAAGTGGCTGATAGTTGGCTGGCTTGTCACAGACCAGAAAGACAGCAACACAAACAGCAAGGCAAGGAGCGAGGGGAGGCTTCTCTCTACTCTGTATCCCCCGCCGTATTAGTCCATTCTCACGTTGCTGTAAAGAACTGCCTGAGACTGGGTAACTTTTAAAGAAAAGAGGTTTAGTTGGCTCATGGTTCCACAGGCTGTACAGGAAGCATGGTTTGGGAGGCCTCAGGAAGCTTAAAATCATGGCTGAGGGTGAAGGGGAAGCAGATACGTCCTGCATGGCAGGAGCAGGAGGGAGAGGGGCAAGGGGGAGTTACTACATACTCTTCCACAATCAGATCTCGTGAGAATTCAGTCACTATCACAAGAACAGCAAGAGGGAAATCACCCCCTGATCTAATCACCCACCACCAGGCCCCTCCTCCGACACGGGGGTTTACAATTCCACATGAGATTTGGGGGGGACACAAATCCAAATCGTGTCACCCCCCGACCTCATTAGAGACTTGGGATTTGAATCAACAAAAAATCCTGCAGTTCACTTTTTATGTGGATAATACATTGGAGGCAGATAATTTTCCCACTTCTGCCTCCTTGCCACTTCTTTTTTCTTTTGAATCGGAACATCACAGCGTCCAGTCATGCAGCATGCCCACGTGTGAAATGAAGCAGGAGTGGCACAGTGCACTCTGAGCTGTGCAGTGAAAAACAGGCGTGGACAGCCACAGGAAGGACGGGGCTTCAGGCCACATTAAGGTATGTACTTTCATTTATTACTTACAGCTAAAAATCTAAGTGCTTTCCAATTACTTGAAAGAAATGTCCTTTTTACCGTTCACTTAGGCAATAGAAGGAAGGAGAAAATCTTATCTCGCAGAACTATACTATATAAACACCTGAAAATGTCAAAGATTTGTCTAAAGGGTACAACTTACCCCTTAGCTGAAATAAAGTTGGGAGGACAGACTGCTGCTTTCAGTGATGGTGCACTAGGTGATTTAGAATCTCTTACCCTGCTGAGAAAAGCAGCAAAGCTGGTGGGGAAAACCTCTTTGAAAGCACAGAATGGCTAAAAATACATTGAAAAATTACCTACCAAAATTTGAGACACAGAAATTCAGAAAAGGGATCCCTGTTTCTAGGGGGTTGGTTGCTGACTGTGGATTATAGGAATGTACAGATGTAAGGCTGGGTAGCGTCTCTGACGAACTCCCAAGGCTGGGTGAGCGACTGAAATTGGAAGCCAGAGTCATTAATATAATGATAGAGGATCCTGGTAAAACCTCCAGACTTTTGAGTTGAGATGCTGAGAGCTGAAGCTTACAAACAAGAGTAACAGGGGTAACACGGTCCTCGCAACGACTGCATCCACACTTTCCAGGACCCAGTGTCTGGGGAGGTCCTGCACCTCTGGGACCCCAGTCAGGAATCCTCTCTGGAGGAAAACAGCATTAACCAGATATAGGACTGCATCAAACGGTGTAGGTGACAAGGCAGTGTACATTAGAACCCACTCGCATAGTAAAGGAGCCATAAAACTTCAAGTTTTAATATAAACCAATACAGACTTCAATATAACTGGGATTATTGCACTCAAAGATGTGAAATACAAGACTGAGAGTCTCAGCAGAGAATTGTCAACGCAAAAAAGTATAATCAAGATCAAGTTTTAAGTCTGAAACATAAAATAAATGAAGAACTCAGTCTACAGTTTTAATAGCTGTTTATTAATACATAGATAAGAATAGGCTATATGTGTGTCTAAATATGCATGTATCTCTGTGTATATATATATAATATATATGTATGTATCTTTCCATATATAAATATAGAGAAGGGGGAATAGATGGGGAGAGAGACACAGAGAAGTACCAAAGACAGTAATTACATCTAGAATATGTGAGAAAGTCCAAAAGGTATCCAGAAGAGGTGAAAGATAAAATTGGATGGTAGCAATATTTGAAGTTATTATGGCTGAACATTTTATAAAACTGGAGGAAGTCAGCCAATCATGGACTTAAAAAGGTCTACATACAATAAATATGATATAATCACCTCTAGGCATACCATAATAAAACCAGAAAACAAAGACAAAATAAAATGTTAAACTCAAGAAAACATACATTTTCACAGTAACAAGGTTTTACACATCTACCTGGCTTCTTTTTTTGGTAACCTCTTTACTGAAATGTGTTTATATACCATGCAGTTTACCTAAAGTGTGTAACTTAATGATTTTTTTAGTGTGTTTACACAGTTTTGCAATCATCAACACAAGTTCTGAACATTTATACCCCATATTCCTCAGCTGTCACCCCTAATCCTTCTGTCCCCAAGTCCTATGCAACCACTCATCTACTTTCTGTCTGGGTCATTTCCTGTTTCGGAAATTTCACGTAAGTGGAATTATTTAATCTGTGGTGTTGTCTGGCTTCTTTCACTTAGCAAAACGTTTGAAGTTTCATCTACATTGTATCAGAACTATGAAGTACTGAATCCTTTGTAGGACTGAATGATATTCTATCTTGTTTATCCATTCATCATTTGATGGGCATTTGGATCGTTTCTACATTTTGGCTGTTATGAATAATGCTGCTGTGAATATTTGTTTCTAATTTGAGGGTGAACATACGTTTTCACGTATCTTGGGTAAATAAGGAAGAAGCAAAATCGCTGGGTCCATGATAACTGTATGTTTAGCTTTTGGAGAAACTGCTCAAATGTTTTCCAAAGTCGTGGTTCAATTTTACATTCTCATCATCAGTGTATGAGGGTTCTGGCAACACTTGTTGTTCCCTATTTTTTTTAATATAGTCATTCTAGTGGATGTGAAATAAGTTGTGAAATGTCTCTTCTTAACATGATAAATGGAAGTCAGAAGTTAATGGAATAATAGATTTAAATAAAATAATGTCAACGTAGAATTCAATGTTTACTTCAACAACAATGTGCTTAAAATTCATTTGAAAGAGAAAAAATTTTAAAAATTGATACAAATTATTATCAGCACATCTGCACTAAGAGAAATATTAAGCATAGTCTTTTCAGAGAAGGAAAATATTCCCAGATGAAAACTTAAATGTGCATGGGGGCTGGGTGTGGTGGCTCATGCCTATAATCCCAGTACTTTGGGAGGCTGAGGTGAGCAGATGACCTGAGGTCAGGAGTTCGAGACCAGCCTGGCCAACATGGTGAAACCTCGTATCTACTAAAAATACAAAAATTAGCCAGATATGGTGGTGTACACCTGTAGTCCCAGCTACTCTGGAGGCTGAGGCATGAGAATCACTTGAACCCAGGAGGCGGAAGTTGCAGGGAGCCCAGATCGCGCCACTGCACTCCAGCCTGGGTGGCAGAGTGAGACTCCATCTCAAACAACCAAAAAAGAAACAAACGTGCATGGGTGGCTTCCTTTAAATGTCTGTGTCAAGGACACGCCCCTCTGTGTTCACATTCAGTTGGAATGTAGTAACATCTGGCATCTGTGATGCTCAAGTTCATCTCTGGTTGAATTTCAACAGCGTGGAGTGAGAAAAGAAGAGATCCTGAGGAATATCACCGTTAAGAGAGAAAGGTGTCCCGAATGGCTGGGAGAAAACTTAAGAGGAGGTGGTGGTTTAGAAGCAGAGGGAAGAGAGCATTTCAGAAAAAAAATAGATTAAATAAGTACAAAATATATTTCTTTCACTTTACATAAAGACACCCTGAGTGACATTTTTGAAAGCAATTTTAGATGATGAGGACTAAAGACAGATTGTGCCTGTGTGCATGTGTGTGTGCATGTGTGTGGTGTGTGCATGTGTGGTGTGTGCATGTGTGCATGTGTGTGTGCATGTGGTGTGTGTGCGCATGTGTGCGTATGTGTGCGTGTGTGTATGTGTGGTGTGTGTGCATGTGTGTGTGGTGTGTGTGTGTGCATGTGTGGTGTGTGTGGTGTGTGGGCACCTGTTTATGCATGTATGTGTGTGTGTGTGCGTATTGGTGTGAGTATTGGTGAGGCTGTTGAAGATAGTGAGTAGCAGCATCTCCTGCATACACTGTCCCTGGGAGGAAGCTTATATTCCTTCCCCCAGATTAATTTTTTTAAAAAAGAAGGAAGTAGAAAGAGAAAATCAGTGACTTTGCACAGTCTCTATAAAGGAAGCCCTGTGTAAATGTGCTAAGTATGAAAAGAAAAGATCTCATGTTTTAGAAGATATTGAGAATAGTAATAATCAATATGAGGTCACTTATAGGTAGGAAAGAAAGGTCTGTGGAAAAGTAACAAAATAATAAAAAAAAAAAAAAGAGAGGAAAGGGGGACACTGATGAGCTGGAATAAAGGCATCGGACCTCAGGTCACCTGACAATGCACCAAGGAAAACAGGTTGGGAACAAAAGAACCATTTTACAATCCACATCTCCTTGCATAATTTACTTAAACCATATACATGATAGAAAAAAACTATTAAAATGATTCTTGGTGGATTAGGAGGAAAGAAATGGGACACTGCATTGTAATTATATCTCTCTGCTCTTGCAACAGATGTTCAATAGGAAGCCCCAAATGTTTGTTGCTAGTTGTTATGCGTGGCTCAGAGCAGAACAGCTTGTCTGAGCTCCCGGCCCAGAATACTGCAGTGTGAAAATAGGCCACAGGCATCAAATTCGTTGTGATTATTGTGAGTAGACACTGCTAACAGTACCCTGGGGCTTGTGGATTAGGTAACTTTTCTATTTCTAACCTAGGAATAAATTACTCTGTATGTCATTTTGCATAATCAAAATGCAATACCATACGAATTGTCAATAGACATATAGCACAAAAGCGTTTGAGGATATATGAATATGTCAGGAGCATATGTTTTCCATGGATTCATGTGAAATTGCTAAGGTAAAAATGGCTAATGTTTATTAACTGGTTAGTTTTTGAAGTTTTAGAGGCAATATTGACCAGGATTCATGCAAACAAAATCATAAACCTGTTACATACTACTATTCTGTGTTGATAACATTCCCACTATGACATTTATTTTAACTAAATAAAAGTACTATTTTAGATAGGGAAAAAGATTGATTTGGAAAATAATGTAGGAGGAAGGTAAATTTTAAAATAATCACTCAAAGAGGAGCCCTTAATGGAAGACTATGGAAAAATTAGAATAGGGAATATCAACAAAATAAAAAAATCCCTTTTGTATATCTAAACACATCCCGAAAACATAATGTGTTTAGAACAAATATGTTCAGCGAGATCCTAAATTAATAAAATATGGAAAAGGTTATATAACTCTTATTATCAGCTTAATAAAGAACTAAATTTTGACCTGTTTAAAGGAATGTACTACCCATATGCCATTAAAATTTGTAAAATAATCTCTTAAAGAGAATTTCTTTAACTGGATAAACTAAAACTGTAGTATAATTTTCATAGCCAGTGTTACACAGAAAGGATTTACTTCTCATACCACGTCACAGGAAAAAGTCCTGGCACTATTTGGCTTCAAAGGAATAGTCAGTATGTCTACTAGATACAGAAAAAAGATAATTTCCATTGATTTCTGAAGTTACTCAGGAGATGAAACTTACTTTGTCAGCACAACCTTGGTTTGCTATGATGATCACATTTGGAGAGAAATTTTTACCTTTGTTAAGCAGCCCACCTTTAATTAAATAGTCATATTTTATCAAAAAATTATACGATATTATTAAAATTCTCCTTATCACCAAACTACTGGGATTTGTTTATCTGTAGCCTCCAAAACTCATCTTGAAATTTATTCCTCCACATGGCAGAAGTGAGAGGTGGGGGCGTTTGGAAGGTGATTGGGTCCTGAGGGCAGAGTCCTCAGGAGGGGATTGATCCATTCATAGATGTGTGGGTTAATGGATTAGTGGGTTGTCACAGGAATGGGACTGGTGGCTTTATAAGAAGAGGAAGAGAGTACTGAGCACGTGAGCACGCACGGCCCCCTTATCATGTGGTGCCCGCTGCTACCTCAGGACTCTGCATAGGAAGAAGGCTCTCACCAGAGGAAGACTGACTTGGACTTCTCAGACTCCATAACTGTAGGAAATAAATTATCTTTCTTTATAAATTACCCAGTTGCAGGTATTCTGTTATAAGCAACAGAACATGGACTGAGACAAAGGAAGTTTCCAGAAACATTTAGTTTTAGTTCTTTATAAACACAATTACCTAATTTTTAAAATGCATTTTCCTTCACCTTCTCACCTCTCACTTTTTCTATTATGTGTTTTATTTCCCTGGCACAATTTTTTGGGGGGAGAGATGGCAGTCAACAACACAGACGCTGCCCCTGCCCTCCTGCAGCTCGCGGTCCCATGGGAGATTCAGACAGTAATGAAGAATTACAATTATGGTGAGAGCTGTGAAAAGGGAACCTCCCTCCTCCATGCTTGCAAGGCCCTTAAGCCCTTGAAGGTACAGCATTTCTGCTGACCCCTGTGGCTTTGGTTCCCAAGGTACTGGTTGTCTCCTTTTTTTCCCCAACTCTTGTCCAGACCCCTGGCCTCACGATTCTTGGTCTTCAGCCCGTTTAGGGACGAGGTGGTGGTGGTCGTGGTGTCTTTTTTCTTTGTGTTTCTCTTCAGCTGCATCTGTTTCTATTAGAAAAATATGGTTTTAATCAATTTTTAAAACAGAAAATAACCTCCGCTTGAAAGAAATCTTTCCTTTCTTCTATTGGGCATCTTAAAAAACTACTTCTTGGAAGCCCACTACATCAATTTCTGTTTTATGAGTAGTTTCTATGTCTTTATATAAAACTTTGTTTTCTTTTTCAGGAACCTGAGCCTTACACTTAATTCTATACTGTGAATTTCTCATTGCAATTTATTTTTATTTTTTTGAGACGGAGTCTTCTGTCGCCCAGGCTGGAGTGCAGTGGCCGGATCTCAGCTCACTGCAAGCTCCGCCTCCCGGGTTTAAGCCATTCTCCTGCCTCAGCCTCCCGAGTAGCTGGGACCACAGGTGCCACCACCACGCCCGGCTAAATTTTTGTATTTTTTAGTAGAGACGGGGTTTCACCATGTTAGCCAGGATGGTCTCGATCTCCTGACCTCATGATCCGCCCGCCTTGGCCTCCCAAAGTGCTGGGATTACAGGCATGAGCCACGGCGCCTGGCCTGTCATTGCAATTTCTACACTGGAAATATTGTCACTTAAAAAGCATTGATCTCTTCTTATGTGTAAAGTGTTGTAATTTCACTGTATTTAATAGAAAACTGAAGAGAGAGATGAGTGGCCTTTCTGTGATCCTAACCTTGTTTTAGAGAAATAATTCTGAAATAAACTAACAAATTATGCTCTGTAATGGAAGTGTTCTTAATACCATGGTGCAGAGAATGGAAATGATTTACATACAGTATATACCCAGTAGGGTTTACACAGTGCGGTTGGTCACATTGCCACTAGATGGCAGTGATGATGAGCATGGACCGCACGTTTACACAAGCCCTACAACCACCTGAGCTTTTAGTCCTTTTTATTTACTATGATGCTGTTGTCACCATGGCACTGACATTAGAAATATATTTTTCTTCAGTAAGTTAGCAGCTTTACTGAGCCCTTATTATGTACAAGGCAATGAGATAAGCCAGAATCCCTATTTTATAGATGAGAAAATGGAAATCCAGGAAAATAAACTGAAAAGTCAAAAGCCAATAAGGCAAAAAATGAATGAAGTTCAAAACGAAGTCTGTTTGATTCTAAACCAACTCCCTTTTCTA
The DNA here is from genome assembly GCF_001698545.2 of Rhinopithecus bieti. Taxonomy (NCBI): domain Eukaryota; kingdom Metazoa; phylum Chordata; class Mammalia; order Primates; family Cercopithecidae; genus Rhinopithecus; species Rhinopithecus bieti. The sequence goes on along the minus strand of NW_016806031.1, from coordinate 1,028,477 downwards.
AGTACTTGAAAGAGGATCGTGTCTGATACCTCTTGGAATTCTCACAAAGCCTTGGAACCACAGAGTAAAAATGAAAATAGTTTTTTGAATGAATTGTAATTCTATCGCTTGACTTTCTTTAGACCCAAAAATTAATATATTTTATAGTTCTCTAGATTTGTTTTTATCTTTGGGACTTACTTTTAGGGTTTGGTGATTATATCTTTTGTAATGATTAATAGAGCCATATGAAATTCATTAATAGACTCAAATACTTACAAGCGTAAACATTACAAATTAGCATGTGAGGAATTATTATACATTTTAAGTAGAATTTTGATGGATATAATAAGATACCCAAAATGATCATAGGATGTATCTAATACTTTAATACAAAATTTTAATTTCTTAAAATGAGAATTATAAAACAAGATACGGAATCTAATTTCCTTTGGGATTACAGGCCTCAGTTACCCATTGATTAGATTTTCCCACGCTATTAGTTTCCTATTGGTATTCAATTTATTAACAAAAAGTGGATTGTTCTTAAATAGAAAATGAACCTTGATAGGATTATATATTTATATAATGAGATAATAAAGGCACCACCATAAATGCGCTTAATGCAATAAAATGTATTCTTTAGAGGTGTGTCCAGTGGCATCATATGCTCTTTCAGAAGTGGATCTGTTGTTTATTATATCTTAGCCTTTCAGATAACCTTCATGAATTATTAAATCTTTTTTTCAAATTTGTAAATTAATGCTGCAGGCACCTAAGTCACTAAGACTGTATTTCCCAAATGCAGAAAGATAGAGGAAAAGAGAGGGTATCCTGGAAGTTCATGTTTTCCTGTAACAATTTATTATAAATATAGGTCCTTCCCATTACATAGTTTTAACACATTATTTTCATTGGATTATTCAATTTTAATATCAAAATGTATAAACAAATATCAAAAAATGTTAAACACAAGTTCTTTTTGGACATGAAGTTGTCCTTCCCCGCTGTTTTACAAGCCACAGGAATCATCCTTACTGGCTGGATAGAAATGTAACTCTTTATATGTCTCTCCAGGATATATGCGGTTTCAGGAACCACACCAATATGCATACCCTAAATAGTGTATGAAAGCACTTGTCACTCTAATAGCTTAATTTTGCCTATTATCTAAATACATATGGGTTGTACTTGTGTCTACTTATATCTCACCAATTTAGGGAAAAAAAAAATCAGCTACAATGAAATAACAGAGACCAGATTTCAACTTCTACCTTGAACAAGTGGAAAACTGGGCAAAATGCATAAAACGATAGATTTCAGATGTTGGCCAACGTTGCCAAGAGATGGCAAATAAACGAGACAAGGCTTAGAAATGCTGTGTGCTTCCTGGAGAGTTTCTGGTCTGCAGCACAGGAGGGATCCAAAGAGAGTCCAGTGAGCTCACTGACTTGGGGAAACTGAATTCAGAACTAGAGGAGCCACAGTGGCCAGAATTTGCAGGACAAGACGCTGGAGAGGGAAAGAGGTCTGGAGATTTGCAGAGTGCTCTCCTCTGGTCTTTGATTTAGCACTGGATGAGCATGGGTGGGTGGGATCTACTGAGAGTCTGGAAAGAGCCATCAGAAAGGAGCGGCCAAACAATCCCCACAGCTCACACCATGTGTGTGATACAGCATGTGCAATTAAACAATGTGTGTTATACAGTGTGCAATTGTGATACAGTATGTGTGCAGTCACACTGTGTGTGATACAGTGTGTGATACAGTGTGTATAGTTATGCTGTGTGTGTGTGAGATACAGGGTGTGCAATGACACTGTGTGGTACAGTGTGTGTGCAATTACATAGTGTGTGATACAGTGTGTGTGTAATCACACCGTGTGTGATGCAGCATGTGCACATTACAGTGTGATTGTGTGTAACCACACTGCTAATGAATGCAGCTGTGCTACAGTTACACCATGTGTGTGATACAGTGTGTGCAATTCACAGTGTGTGTGGAATTACACAGTGTGTGATACATTGTGTGTAATTACACTGTGTGTAATAGTGTGACCATACAAAGGCATTCATTCAGGTTCACACAAAATGGAGAGCACAGACCTTCTACCACACGGGCCACTGAATAGAATCTCAGAACGGTATTGCTTTAATGGGACTACAAAGTAGCCCCATACTGTAGGCTGCTGGTTCTAACCAAACAAATCTTAATAGCATACCTAAAAGACAAAAATGATTCTAAGTAACTTAATCGTGGCTCAGAAAAAGAGTTCAGTATTTAAAAGAATATGAAAATTTAGCAACCACACAGTAAAAAAAAAAAAAAAAAAAAAAACTAGTGCCCAACATCCATTTAAAAATTACCAAGCAATCAAAGAAGCAGGAAAGTATGACCTACAGCCAGGAGAAGAACTAACCCAGTAGAAGCAGACACATAAATAATTCAGGTGATATCACCGTCAGAAAACAACATTAAAACAACTACTATAAACATACTCGTGTTTACGAAAGTGGAAGAAATGTTAACATGATGATCAAAGAACTGGACTATATAATGAAGCCAGAGATCAAACTTCTAGAGATGAAAAATATCATGTTTCAAGTAAAAAATACTGATATAATTAAAAGCAGATCACTGGGGAAGCAAAGATTAATTAACTTTTATCATAATAATAGAAACTATGCACTGTGAGAAACAGAGAGAAAACACCTGGAAAAGCATGAAGTGTGTGAGTGAACTCAAAGACAACAGCAAACAGCTTAGTAAAACTGGAGTCCAGAAAAGAGGAGGGATACAAGGTGAAAGAAAAAAATGTGAAGAAATCATAAGCCATGTTTTTCCAAGTTTGATGAAAACCCAGAAAACCACAGATCCAAGATGCCCAACAAAGCACAAGAAACACGGAGAAAACTGAACAAACCCTATGACATCCAGGAAAAAAAAAATACATATACAGGAACATATATAAAAATAACACACTCTGAGTAAAAAAATACCAAGTCAGCCGGGCGCAGTGGTTCAGGCCTGTCATCCCAGCACTTTGGGAGGCCGAGGCGGGCAGATCACGAGGTCAGGAGATCGAGACCATCCTGGCTAACACGGTGAAACCCCGTCTCTACTAAAAATACAAAACATTGGCCGGGCGTGGTGGCGGCGCCTATAGTCCCAGGTGCTCGGGAGGCTGAGGCAGGAGAATGGCGTGAACCTGGGAACCGGAGCTTGCAGTGAGCCAAGATCACGCCACTGCACTCCAGCCTGGGCGACAGAGTGAGACTCTGTCTCAAAAAAAAAAAAAAACCAAAAAAAAAAAAAAAAACAAAAAAAAAAACCTTACCTAGTAAAAGTAGCTTTCAAAATTGGAAGTGACATTATCAAATTTGTAGACATACAAAAGCTGAGAGAATCAATTCATTACAAGGAGACAAGTACTATGAGAAATGTTATTTGGGTAACAGGAAAATGATACCACATAAGAACTGGACATATCAAAATAAATGGGTGGTGGCTCATGCCTCCCAGCACGTTGAGAGGCCAAGGCACGTAGATCATTTGAGGTCAGGAGTTGAGACCGGCCTGGCCAACATGGTGAAATACCCTCTCCACTAAAATACAAAATTAGCCAGGCATGTTGGTGTGTGACTGTAGTCCCAGCTACTCTGGAGGCCAAGGCAGGAGAATTGCTTGAACCTGGGAGGTGGAGGTTGCAGTGGGCTGAGATCACAACACTGCACTACAGCCTGGGTCACTGAGTGAGACTCTTTCTCAAAACAAGCAAACAAACAAGCGAAAAGAGTACTAGAAATGATAAATATGTGGGCAAATACGGCTTTTCCCTTTGTATTTGGAATCTCTTTAAATGATAATTGCTATTAAAATAATACATTGGGGTTTGTAATATATATAAAAGTGGAATCTATAACAAAGAAATATAACTAGTGACATAAAATGTAATTATTAATATTATTCAAATAATCCCTAAGAAGATAAAGAAAAGGGGAAAGGACAGTGACCCTACAGGGCAAGCAGAAAATATGTAGCAAGATAATAGCTTAAACCCAACCCTAATAATGCATTAATCATTGGAAGCGGTCAAAATGAGAAAAAAAAGACCACACGCTTCACATAATTCGAAGTAACCCATGAGGCAAAGAAGAAATTACGGGACAAAATGCCTAAGCTGCTAGGCCCTCTTAGAGAATTTTGCACAAAGGACAATGACATAAGTGATGCTGAATGAAGTACGGGACAAAATCAATATGCATAATTATTAATCCCATATAATGAGAGAGCACAAAATCCGAGTGGAAAATATTCAAAATAATCACGTAAAGAAAATGGATATGAAGATGAAAAGCCTAGAAGGTTTGGCATGGGAATGACTGGTGGAGCACGGACAGGGATACGGTATTAGTCAGTGTTCTCCAGAGGGACAGATCTAATAGTATATGTATTATATAAAATATATATAATATAAACTATATTATTAATAATAAACTCCCCTTTATATTATATTCTCTCTCTACATATATGTATGTGGCCAGCAGACAGGGAGGTGTTTAGATCAAACTAGCTCTGCCCCACATGCGAGAGTGCCTGTATATATATAATATATATTTTCCTCCATAACTGTAGGAAATAAATTCTCTTTCTTTATAAATTACCCAGTTGCAGGTATTCTGTTATAAGCTGTTACAAGCAACAGAATATGGACTGAGACAAAAGAAGTTTCCAGAAACATTTAGTTTTAGTTCTTTATAAACACAATTACCTAATTTTTAAAATGCATTTTCCTTCACTTTCTCACCTCTCACTTTTTTTGCTATGTGTTTTATTCTCCTGGCACAATTTTTGAGGGGGAGAGATGGCAGTCAACAACACAGACGCTGCTCGTGCCCTCCTGCAGCTCGCGGTCCCATGGGGGAGTCAGACGGTGATGAACAATTACAATTATGGTGAGGGCCTCCTCCCTGATGCTTGCAAGGCTCTTAAGCCATGACAAATTAGCATGTTATTAGTAGAGACAGGGTTTCACCGTGTTAGTCAGGATGGTCTGGATCTCCTGGCCTCGTGATCCGCCGCCTCGGCCTGTCAAAGTGCTGGGATTACAGGCGTGAGCCACCGCGCCCGGCCGCAAACTTGCAAACTTCTTGAAAGGGTTACCTTTGGGTTTTTGGAGCGGCTCCTTACCTAGTAAAAGTAGCTTTCAAAATTGGAAGTGACATTATCAAATTTGTAGACATACAAAAGCTGAGAGAATCAATTCATTACAAGGAGACAAGTACTATGAGAAATGTTATTTGGGTAACAGGAAAATGATACCACATAAGAACTGGACATATCAAAATAAATGGGTGGTGGCTCATGCCTCCCAGCACGTTGAGAGGCCAAGGCACGTAGATCATTTGAGGTCAGGAGTTGAGACCGGCCTGGCCAACATGGTGAAATACCCTCTCCACTAAAAATACAAAAATTAGCCAGGCATGTTGGTGTGTGACTGTAGTCCCAGCTACTCTGGAGGCCAAGGCAGGAGAATTGCTTGAACCTGGGAGGTGGAGGTTGCAGTGGGCTGAGATCACAACACTGCACTACAGCCTGGGTCACTGAGTGAGACTCTTTCTCAAAAACAAGCAAACAAACAAGCGAAAAAGAGTACTAGAAATGATAAATATGTGGGCAAATACGGCTTTTCCCTTTGTATTTGGAATCTCTTTAAATGATAATTGCTATTAAAAATAATACATTGGGGGTTTGTAATATATATAAAAGTGGAATCTATAACAAAGAAATATAACTAGTGACATAAAATGTAATTATTAATATTATTCAAATAATCCCTAAGAAGATAAAGAAAAAGGGGGAAAGGACAGTGACCCTACAGGGCAAGCAGAAAATATGTAGCAAGATAATAGCTTAAACCCAACCCTAATAATGCATTAATCATTGGAAGCGGTCAAAATGAGAAAAAAAAGACCACACGCTTCACATAATTCGAAGTAACCCATGAGGCAAAGAAGAAATTACGGGACAAAATGCCTAAGCTGCTAGGCCCTCTTAGAGAATTTTGCACAAAGGACAATGACATAAGTGATGCTGAATGAAGTACGGGACAAAATCAATATGCATAATTATTAATCCCATATAATGAGAGAGCACAAAATCCGCGTGGAAAATATTCAAAATAATCACGTAAAGAAAAATGGATATGAAGATGAAAAAGCCTAGAAGGTTTGGCATGGGAATGACTGGTGGAGCACGGACAGGGATACGGTATTAGTCAGTGTTCTCCAGAGGGACAGATCTAATAGTATATGTATTATATAAAATATATATAATATAAACTATATTATTAATAATAAACTCCCCTTTATATTATATTCTCTCTCTACATATATGTATGTGGCCAGCAGACAGGGAGGTGTTTAGATCAAACTAGCTCTGCCCCACATGCGAGAGTGCCTGTATATATATAATATATATTTTCCTCCATAACTGTAGGAAATAAATTCTCTTTCTTTATAAATTACCCAGTTGCAGGTATTCTGTTATAAGCTGTTACAAGCAACAGAATATGGACTGAGACAAAAGAAGTTTCCAGAAACATTTAGTTTTAGTTCTTTATAAACACAATTACCTAATTTTAAAATGCATTTTCCTTCACTTTCTCACCTCTCACTTTTTTTGCTATGTGTTTTATTCTCCTGGCACAATTTTGAGGGGAGAGATGGCAGTCAACAACACAGACGCTGCTCGTGCCCTCCTGCAGCTCGCGGTCCCATGGGGAGTCAGACGGTGATGAACAATTACAATTATGGTGAGGGCCTCCTCCCTGATGCTTGCAAGGCTCTTAAGCCATGACAAATTAGCATGTTATTAGTAGAGACAGGGTTTCACCGTGTTAGTCAGGATGGTCTGGATCTCCTGGCCTCGTGATCCGCCGCCTCGGCCTGTCAAAGTGCTGGGATTACAGGCGTGAGCCACCGCGCCCGGCCGCAAAGTTGCAAACTTCTTGAAAGGGTTACCTTTGGGTTTTTGGAGCGGCTTCCTCTGTTGCACCAAGAGCTGGGAGTGTCTGGCAGTCCCATTTCCCTCCAGGTAGCCCATTTCCAATGGCTGACTGCTGAAAGGGGATGAAAGCCCAGCTTCTTTGCCTCCACATGCACCAAACTCCACAGTGAAATGTATGTTCTGAGGCTTCTCGTGGGATCAGGCTCAGCCTTGAACTTTACCTTGTTTGGCTTATGTCCCCTCCTTTTCTACCTTGCTTGGCTTATGTCCCCTCTGCTTCTTCTACTTCCTACTACTAGGCGTAACGTGTTAATAAATTACTTGCATAGAAATCCTTATTTTAGAATCTGCTTCTGGGGAATCTGAGCTGAGACTATAAAAATGTTTTGCTAACACATGTCGCTAATGTAGAGTATCTATTTAGAAGAAAATCAAATTATATCCCCATTTTTCCCCATACAGAAGAATTTCTAATAAAGAACTGAATACCATATTTTAAAATCAAATATAAGTAAATAATTTCATATAATCTTAGGATAATAGTCTTTTCTAGGCATCAAATCAATGTCCAAGAGAAAAAATAGGAAATAGAACCACAAACTAATATAAAGTTTTCTAACAAGCAAAAGATGCTTTATGTTAAAAAAGATGAAAGACAGATTTAAAAAATATATGCAAGACATTAAAACGGGTTACATAAATTATATACCCAAAAACCCTAAAAATAAAAAATAAACCAAGTAACCCAAATGAGAAAAGATTTGTACATTTAATTCACAAATGGAATGTAATATACCACATTAATGAAAAAATGCAAATTAAAACTAAATTGTGAATAGAATATTAGAAAAAATTATGATTGGCAAGAGGATGTAAAAATACATACTTATATCCACTTCTGCGTAGAGAGAATTATATTGGTCAGTATCCATCAATATTTTAAATGTGCAAACCTATACCTCAGGAATGCCTCTTGTAAGAATTTATCTTACAGAAATATTTGCAAGATTGAAAAGATATATAAATACACAGAAAAAATTGCAAAACCAATTGGATATTAATTAAATGCAATATTGAGTAACTGATAGGATGTAATTTAAAGTTTCATTAATTAAGGAAATGCTGAAAAATATACAGTGATATACTTTACAGAGATCAAAGGAATGATAGGATTTACATAGGCTGAGTTTGAAAGGTCTTTGATTCCCGAGCAAAAAACAGGCACGTTACAGAACAATGTGTAGTGTATGGGTCCATTTGTATAGCAACACCATCAATGACAAGACTTGTGTGTGCGAATATGTGTGTGCACTTGCTTATGTATGTACTATAAGTTACCAGCTTGTGTCTTGGGTTGAGGTATGTCTTCTCCTCCTCCATCACTGATCTGTACTCCATAATTTGTATTAACACCACCACACACATTTGTGATATTCAATGTCCCTTGCCTTGCAATTGTAGGAGCTGTGAATATGGGTTTTGTAGTCAGCTTTATTAGAATGACAGCTCCACCACCTGAAAGCCATTGACCTTGGGCAAGTTCTTCAACTCCCTAAGCTTCAATGACCTCATTAGCTAAAAGTAGATTAAGAAGAATATCTCTACTTCTTTAGTGAGGCAAAATAAGAAATAAGATAAGGTCTGCAAATTGTCCTCCGAAAGCAACAGATGTTTATCATCTCCACAGGAATTCATTATTCCAAATTCTGTGGGGGAAAGAGGGGGATTTTGAATGAAGTCAGTACACCCAAACGTTTCTGAGGGAAAAGAAAAGTTGAAGCCTTCCATTTCTAAAATATCTATTCAAGGTATAATGCAAAATTTTAGAGTAGTTTAATTCAAAACTCTGAAAAAATGGCAGTCACAATTGACCCGTTATTGGTCTCTTTTAGTTTCACCAACTCTGTTTAGCAAAACTCTTTAATCCTGTCATAGGAATACAAATAAGAGTTTCTTCTTAAGAACCAAGAAATTCCAATGCAATACTATATGAAAGAAAATAAGTAAATGTTGAAATAAGGGTTTGTAAGTTAGAGTAATAAACTAAAAGCACACAGCAAACATGATAAATAGAAAAAATAACTAAATATCCAGGGAAGACAATGGTATTGAATTACATACATTGTGTAAAGCCTTCACTTAACAATTGTTTAGCATTTAAGGTTAATTATTGAAATTACATTGCTACTTTTACAAAATTTTGTCTTCCTTTTACAAAGTTATGACATTTAAATTATTTTATCAACTACGTAATCTGGTTACGTAGCTGAGAAAGCAAAATGAAGATAAAAAAGCATGACTGTGGTTTTAGGAAGACCTAATACTAGCTGTGTGATTTTGGCCAAGTGCTTAACTCCTTTCCATCCCCTTTCTTCATCTCCAAGAGGTTTATCAATACCTCAACTTCGAGGGTTTTAATGAAGAGTAGATAAAATAAATGAGGAGTAGGTACACAAAACGTGGTAGATGATGCTCTTGAGAATCTTGGCATTTGTATTTAGAGACCCACTTTTTCCCTCAAAGAGCTGATAATGTTCGGGTAGAAAGAAATGTAAGCATGTAATAATAAACTTCCAGAATTCAGGCTTGTGCAAACTCTCAAGGTCACCTAAGGAAATCGGTACTGTTTTCAGATGCTTGGGCCATACTCCTCCCAATTTTTTTTTAAGTATCTCGAAGATAAAACCCAGAAACTTCTTGCTTCAAGAGAATCTCAGCAACCCTAGGAATCTACTTCTATTCTGCTACTATCACTGGTCTGGTTCTAATTTTCCACAAAGCAATTCTCCCCATTTCATAGCTTGTTTCCTGAATAAACATTCTCTCAATTCTCCCTCCTGTATGTTTTTTCCTCATCTACCATTACAGCAGACAATTGCCTCACACTTTTCTTTTATTCAAGTCTCTCCAGAGGGTAGTCCGTATATATTTGTAAACAAATTTTGTCGCGTGTCTTGTTGTGGCTGAAATATTTTTTTTCCTTCTCTAATGCAGCCCCAATAGGCTTGGTACTTGTCTATTAGATCATACCATGTCAGTGCTTCCTGTGGTGATTCTTGAAGGCCATTGCTATCATAGTCACTGCCAGCTAGCACCACTGCTATTTCTGATTCCACAGTTTTATCATCCTCTATTCATGCAGCACTTTCTCAAAACCAAATGCATGTATTTATTTCTCCTAAAGTTCATCTCTTTACATTTGATCAATTTTCCTAACTTAAAAAAAATTCCATCATCCAGGCACTCATGATCTTTTCAGCTGCAGCATCTGAATAAAACATGTAAAGTATCTGCTATATGTTCACTCATGTCACTGGCTAACATGTTGCCTGGTTTTCCCTCTGGTTCTCTGTGTTTTATACCTTCCCAGGCAGGTTAAGACCCATTGTATATTCATGTTATAATTCAAATATAGGCTTAACACTTTCTAACCAAATCATAACTCTTCCAGAATGAAGAGTGTGTGGGAGTGATAGGTAGATAGATAGGTTGGTGTCCTTGACACAGATTGAAAATGCTCAATAAATATTAGCTAAATGAATGGAAGAACTGGTTGGTTGGACCAGATGACCTTTGACCATGTAGGAAATGGTCAAACCAACAACTGTAATGTGATGTTTTTTCCAGTTAGGATCATCATTAGCTACAAAATGCTCCAATTAACTAGTAAATGCAAATTTAAAATTTAGATGCAAAAAAGGAGATGCTACCATTTAAACGTATTTGTTTTTTGCTGTGCTTTATTTGTACCTTTAAGTAGTAATTCTACTTTAAAAGAGTAGATCAAATATAATAATTCCCAGTTATTATAAATAATTTTGAGGGTTACAATTAGCAAGGATAAATAGATAAACGTTATAGAACAGGCAGAAAAAATTATTGTACAGAGAGCTATAAAAAGAATTCAGAAGCTGGGGATATATTTTATGGACTGATAGAGTTTGGATGTCTTCTTCAAATCGTGTGTTGAAATGGTGGTAGAAACACCTCCTACCAGGCCCCAGTGTTATAGAGATGGGGTCTGGTGGGAGGTGTTGAGATCATGGGGGTGTACCCCTCATGAATGGTTTAGTGCCATCCCCTTGGTGATGAGTGAGTTCATGCAAGATGTGGTTATTTAAAAGTGTGTGGGCCAGGCGTGTTGGCTCACGCCTGTAATCCCAGCACTTTGGGAGGCTGAGGCGGGAGGATAACAAGGTCAGAAGTTCAAGACCAGTCTGACCTATATGATGAAATCCCGTCTCTGTTAAAAATACAAAAAATTAGCTGGGCATGGTGGCGCACACCTATAATCCAAGCTACTCAGGAGGCTGAGGCAGGAGAATTGCTTGAACCCGTGAGGTGGAGGTTGCAGTGAGCCAAGATCAAGCCACTGCACTCCAGCCTGGGCAACAGAGCAAGACTCCATCTCAAAAAAAAAAAAAAAAAAAAAAAAAGTGTGGGACCCCCCCATCCCCTCTCTTGCTTCAGCTCTCACCATGTGATGTGTATGCTCAGGCTTCTGCCATGAGTCGAAGCTCCCTGAGGCCTCCCCAGAAGCCAAGCAGATGCTGGCGCCATGCTTCCTGTACAGCCTGCAGAGCCATGAGCCAATTAAAACTCTTTTCTTTATAAATTACCCAGCCTCAGATATTTCTTTATAGCAACATTAGAACAGACTGATGCAAGGATAGTATAGGAGTTTTTCTGAAGAAATTAAAACAACATATAACCAGTTGATGATAAAGATCTTTCTGTGGAGAAGAAATGTTGCTAGAGGTTTACATTTTTATGTTTTAATTTTCACTCCACCGCTCTCTCCTGTGAAAGCCCCAACCCCTCTAGACTCAAGTTATCGAATATATAAAATAATTTTCAAGGTGACTTACTGAAATATCTTAGAAATCTGAGAGCTCTAAAATCTACCAAAATGCGTTTAACTACTGCTTATTCTATTTTTTTAAAAAGCCTTTGTCTTCACTTGAGGAATTTTGGTGCTAATTTCTCAAAATTTAGTGTTATTAGTTTTCAGCCAAAGTTTTGTTATTTATGGGAAAAAGTACAAGGTTGCAGCTGTAAAGGATGAATAGGTCTAGCGACGTAACGTATACCATGAAGGCTATCATTAATAATATTGTATTGTATACTGGAAATTTGCTAAGACAGTAGATTTTGGGTACTTTTATGACACACACAAAAAGGCAAGTATTGGGGAGGATGGATGTGTTAATTTGCTTGACATTTCACTATGTATAGGTATATCAAAACATCATGTTGTACACTTTAAATATATAGAATAAAAATATTTTGGAAGATAGTGAACAGTATAAAAGAGTACAAATTCATTTTCAAGGAAATTTTATAGTTAAAGCTGGAAGTCAATGAAGGATTTCTCATATTTATAATCAGATATATGTAACACAGTTTCTTTTTCTACCATTTGTACCAAAATCACATGATGTTTTTCTCTTTATTGCTCTTACTTGGCTATTTACACCATGCTGTGACTTTACCCCTGATTGTATGCTTCAGGAAGTGCTAAGAGGCAAATGAAACTTATATTCAGCGGTAGCTAAAGTGCCCATTTTATATTGTGTTGAGCAAGCCTTCTGAGCACAGGATTTCTAGCAGAAGGGAGTACAAAAATGTGAGACCAAGTGAATTGTTTGTGCCTAAGAGAAATAAATGTGAAATACAGAGGCCATGATGATTAAATTGCACAAACCAACCTTTCTTCAATGTGAGGGTTTCTTGGGAACATTGTAATGGGAAATAGATGTGAGTCCTAAAACAAAAGTGTTTACTTCATGAAGAAAACAGCTGAGAAAGTGTGAGGTCAAAGAGAGTCTACAGAGCTATTTCCGTACAATTAATGCCAGCTCAATAAGGGAGGCTTTGATTTGCTACCCAGGCAAGAAGGGAAGCCCAGAAATGCTGACCTCCCCTAGTTGGCAACATCTCAAAGACGAGTCACTGGCAAAGGCATCTGGACTCCTCATCTTTCTTCTTTAAGTGTCTATGTTTGAAGTTTACACACAGTCTGTTCACCTTGGCCACATTTATAAATGTGCTTAACAGCATCTATAAATCACTAAGTTTCTAAAGTACTTCACTTTAATATTTTTTTCCCATCAGTTCTCTCACACTCTCATTTCTAGACAAGTAATTATGCCTGTTGCAGTAAAAAGCAGCCTTATGAGGTACCTGCTGAGTTTCATAAAACTGAATATTGTCTTCACAAACAAGCTTCCTCTCTGTAGCTTCAGTGGGAGTGGCCATAAATCATACATAATTAGTAAGTAGATTGTGCCATATTCAGCATTTGAGAAGAATACCATGAAATGGGAGGCAATTTTCTGTCTTTTTCCCTCGGTGAAAACATACCCAGTTTCAGCCCTCATTTTGAATGTCTTTAGATATACGAATTGGTTTTTATTTGTTTTTGTTTTTTCCTTCCAAGAGAAGAAAAGTAATCAAACATCATCTGGTGGCTAAGGGCACTTAGGCTGCTGTGGCTAATGGTCATTGGCCAGGTGTTTGCAATCAGCTGAAGGTCCCATGTAAAAGGCACGGAAAAACCTCTGTGACACATTTGGTTCCCTTCACTACAAAGCTTGCAAAAGGACCAAGGGTTCCTGATATAAAAGTAAGGACATCTGTGTCTATGTGTGTGTGCATGTGTCTGTGTGTTTGTGTGTTATTTTGGGTTTGAGCTCCTGTTATGAATATATATTTTTATTTGTGGATATTACCATAAATATTATTTAACTATGTATTTCTAATGATGTATATTTACTTCTTTATAAATATATCCAATGCGTATACATTGATGTGTGTAAATATACACAATGTATATACATTGATGTGATCTATTATTTAACTATGCATTTCTAATAATGTATAATAGTTTTTTATATATAAATATACCCAATGTGTATACATTGTGTGTGTGTATACACATGCACACACACATATATATGTACACACATGTATATTTTTCTCTTGCATGCCTGGCGAAAGACTACCAGAGACTGGCATACAATGCTACAAGTTAATGTACATTAATATGTAAATTTTAATATTTTTCATAAACATCTTTCTTACAAATTTGCATGTTATGTATTTTTTATGTATTTTTATATGTGCAGCTTTAGTCACATGTGTGTATTTTCAGCTATGCCTTTACTTGTGTCTGTATGTGAACCACTGCATAGTGACAGACAGCAATGTGTGAATGTGTCTGTGGTTTTATTTATAGATAGTATTTATATATATTTTCTACATATATATTTTATTTACAGGTATTACATGTATATGCATACATGTAATCATATATGTATAATATGTTTTATTTCTGAATATATATAATATGCCTACACTAATGGGTGTCTATCGATCTGTATGTTTTCTTCTCACCTGCCTGAATAAAACTGCTCTAGACTGGCAAACAGCACTGCAAGTTCATATATACATATTTTAAGTACATTTTACCTATTTGTAGATGTGTGTAAGTTAATGTTATATATTCCTTTACATATTTAAAGTACACAGCTGTGTTCATGTGTGTAGTTATAGTTTTAGTTATATCTTTACTTGTGTCTGTATGTGTGAAGTACTCCAGAGTGACAGTGCTACACTGTTTCTGCAGAGCAGCAATTCTAAAACTCTGAGACCCCAAAGAGATTTGTCCCACTGATCTAGTGCGAGGGCGCAGAAGTTCATTGGAATCTTGATTGCTGAGCCATTTGTTTTCTCAGTGTTTCAGTGCTGTCTAGCTCCAACTCTAGGAGAAAGCAGGGGACATTTGGGGGGTGTTTGAGGACAAATAAGGTCTCCTGAGCCTAACAGACTCAGTGACAACAAGTGGCCTTTCACTCAAATTCTATCTAATTGCAACCTCTCTGAGCTTTTAAGTAGAGAAGAAATGTGGCTGTATTTTCTAGTGATGTCATACACTTTTCAGCTTGGGTTGGAGACCAAAAGTCCTGGTCTATAGATCACAGTGCCTCTGGCCCAAGGCCAGATGGCTGACCCAGGGTCTCATGGTACCTTTTAGTTCTGTCACCTGCACAAACACTGACTCTATTTTCCAAGAGAAAATAGCGGCCTCCTTCCCAGGTTTGTGGTTCATCACTAGTGTCAGTTCTCTGACGTGAAATCTAGTAGGAGGTTCTGCATAGTTACAGTATGACTGGTATCTCTTTAGTGTTAGAACATTAACATTGACTAGAAAGTAAGTGATACCTGAAGACTTCCCTTCAGTCTTGACACTGAGAGAGATTTTCCCAGGGTGAAGGCTTACATGTGCCATCACTATTGCTCTAAAATAAAAGATTTCTCATAATGTTTTGAATAACTTTTCAACTAAGAAATATTTGATATTTATCAAGAGGTTCCTAGTAAGACTTTCCTCTGATTTCCTGTTTAACATGGGATTCCTTAATAAGTTTTATTGTGCACAAGAAGGCTGGTGCTTGGCTGAACGTTTGTTTAAAGTGATTCTAGACCTAGATGTTCTACCAAGTGGAGTTTTCTCATGTTGCTGAAAATGAATTATAAATAAAGACACTGTCATACTGATGATAGAACCGAAGGTTCTCCCTCCTGATTCCCTAGTGTGTTTGCAGTTTTGATTTGTTGCTAAAGACTCACATTCATGACATTCGCAGTTTGCATTTTCTCATGTCATTTATGATCCGACCACTTGTGTTAGTCTATTCTCACATTGCTATCAAGAACCATGTGAGACTGGGTAATTTATAAAAGTAAAGTTTTGCTTGGCTCTGGGTTCCACAGGCTGTACAGAAAGCATGGCTGGGGAGACCTCATGAAACTTACAATCATGGCGGATGGCAAGGATGAAGGAGCCACGTCTTACATGGCTGGAAAAGGAGGAAGAGACAGAGAAAGAGAGAGTGGGGAGGTGCTGCACACTTCTAAACAGCTAGGTCTCATGAGAACTCACTCACTGTCACAGGAAGAAATCTGCCCCTGTGATCTAATCACCTCCCATGAGGTCCCTTCTCTAACATTGGAGATTACAATTTAACATGAAATTTTGGTGGGGACACAGATCCAAACCACATCATCACTTAATAAAGGCTTTGGTGCACAGTTATAAGTGTAGATGAATGTGTTTATGTCAACTCAGGAGTAGGGATAACTGAAAAAATTTCCACACTGACTGTAGACAGTGTTTCTTCAATGTTGTGGTATTCCACTGTGGTTAACTATTAAAACTATGGCCGAATTTTCATCCACACTAATTACATTTCTAACGCTGTGTCATTGAAGTTCAGAATATTTTCTGAAGATATTTCTAATTGTCTCTTTGGTGTTGAGTTCTCTCATGCCATCTAAGGAAAGAATGGTGACTGAAGGATTTTCCACATAGATGACATCTACAAGGCTGCTCTCCAGTGTGAATTCTCTCATGTCATTCCAGGACCCAACTTTCACTGAAGCCTTTCCCACATAGCTTAATTCATATGGTTTCTCTCCTGTGTGAGTTTGCTCATGTTGTGTAAGATGAGAACATTGAATGAAGGTTTTCCCACATGGAAGGTGTTCGTATGGTTTCTCTCCTGTGTGAGTTCTCTCAGGTTGCCTAATAACAACACTCTGACTAAAGCCTTTCCCATATTGTTGACATTCATATGGTTTTCTCCAGTGTGAATTTCAGTGTGGTTTCTAAGAACAAAACTGTGACTGGAGGCTTTCCTACATAGATGCCATTCATATGGTTTCACCCTGGTGAGATTTCTCTCATGGCCTCTGAAATAAGAATGACTAAAGGCTTTCTCACATAGAAGGCATGAATGTTATATCACTCCAGTGTGAATTGTCTTGTGCTTTCTAAGGCCAGAGTGTGACTACAGAATTTTCCACATTAATGGAATTCATGAAATGTATCTCGAGTGAGTTATTTCTTCTTGCCTAAGGTTAGAATGTTGACTAAAGGCTTTTCCACACAGATACCATTGACATAATTGAACTTTAGTGTGAATTTGCTTATATTTATTGAAATGATTGGCTACTATAAGAATTTCCACTCTCTTTTCTGATACAAGCTTTCCTTCCTACCTTCCCTCCCTCCCTCCCTCCTCCTTCCTTCCCTCCTCCCTCCTTCC
>NW_016806031.1:877057-1010529 GCF_001698545.2 Rhinopithecus bieti | reverse complement strand
TACAAATTTGCATGTTATGTATTTTTTATGTATTTTTATATGTGCAGCTTTAGTCACATGTGTGTATTTTCAGCTATGCCTTTACTTGTGTCTGTATGTGAACCACTGCATAGTGACAGACAGCAATGTGTGAATGTGTCTGTGGTTTTTATTTATAGATAGTATTTATATATATTTTCTACATACATATTTTATTTACAGGTATTACATGTATATGCATACATGTAATCATATATGTATAATATGTTTTATTTCTGAATATATATAATATGCCTACACTAATGGGTGTCTATCGATCTGTATGTTTTCTTCTCACCTGCCTGAATAAAACTGCTCTAGACTGGCAAACAGCACTGCAAGTTCATATATACATATTTTAAGTACATTTTTACCTATTTGTAGATGTGTGTAAGTTAATGTTATATATTCCTTTACATATTTAAAGTACACAGCTGTGTTCATGTGTGTAGTTATAGTTTTAGTTATATCTTTACTTGTGTCTGTATGTGTGAAGTACTCCAGAGTGACAGTGCTACACTGTTTCTGCAGAGCAGCAATTCTAAAACTCTGAGACCCCAAAGAGATTTGTCCCACTGATCTAGTGTGAGGGCGCAGAAGTTCATTGGAATCTTGATTGCTGAGCCATTTGTTTTCTCAGTGTTTCAGTGCTGTCTAGCTCCAACTCTAGGAGAAAGCAGGGGACATTTGGGGGGTGTTTGAGGACAAATAAGGTCTCCTGAGCCTAACAGACTCAGTGACAACAAGTGGCCTTTCACTCAAATTCTATCTAATTGCAACCTCTCTGAGCTTTTAAGTAGAGAAGAAATGTGGCTGTATTTTCTAGTGATGTCATACACTTTTCAGCTTGGGTTGGAGACCAAAAGTCCTGGTCTATAGATCACAGTGCCTCTGGCCCAAGGCCAGATGGCTGACCCAGGGTCTCATGGTACCTTTTAGTTCTGTCACCTGCACAAACACTGACTCTATTTTCCAAGAGAAAATAGCGGCCTCCTTCCCAGGTTTGTGGTTCATCACTAGTGTCAGTTCTCTGACGTGAAATCTAGTAGGAGGTTCTGCATAGTTACAGTATGACTGGTATCTCTTTAGTGTTAGAACATTAACATTGACTAGAAAGTAAGTGATACCTGAAGACTTCCCTTCAGTCTTGACACTGAGAGAGATTTTCCCAGGGTGAAGGCTTACATGTGCCATCACTATTGCTCTAAAAATAAAAGATTTCTCATAATGTTTTGAATAACTTTTCAACTAAGAAATATTTGATATTTATCAAGAGGTTCCTAGTAAGACTTTCCTCTGATTTCCTGTTTAACATGGGATTCCTTAATAAGTTTTATTGTGCACAAGAAGGCTGGTGCTTGGCTGAACGTTTGTTTAAAGTGATTCTAGACCTAGATGTTCTACCAAGTGGAGTTTTTCTCATGTTGCTGAAAAATGAATTATAAATAAAGACACTGTCATACTGATGATAGAACCGAAGGTTCTCCCTCCTGATTCCCTAGTGTGTTTGCAGTTTTGATTTGTTGCTAAAGACTCACATTCATGACATTCGCAGTTTGCATTTTCTCATGTCATTTATGATCCGACCACTTGTGTTAGTCTATTCTCACATTGCTATCAAGAACCATGTGAGACTGGGTAATTTATAAAAAGTAAAGTTTTGCTTGGCTCTGGGTTCCACAGGCTGTACAGAAAGCATGGCTGGGGAGACCTCATGAAACTTACAATCATGGCGGATGGCAAGGATGAAGGAGCCACGTCTTACATGGCTGGAAAAGGAGGAAGAGACAGAGAAAGAGAGAGTGGGGGAGGTGCTGCACACTTCTAAACAGCTAGGTCTCATGAGAACTCACTCACTGTCACAGGAAGAAATCTGCCCCTGTGATCTAATCACCTCCCATGAGGTCCCTTCTCTAACATTGGAGATTACAATTTAACATGAAATTTTGGTGGGGACACAGATCCAAACCACATCATCACTTAATAAAGGCTTTGGTGCACAGTTATAAGTGTAGATGAATGTGTTTATGTCAACTCAGGAGTAGGGATAACTGAAAAAATTTCCACACTGACTGTAGACAGTGTTTCTTCAATGTTGTGGTATTCCACTGTGGTTAACTATTAAAACTATGGCCGAATTTTCATCCACACTAATTACATTTCTAACGCTGTGTCATTGAAGTTCAGAATATTTTCTGAAGATATTTCTAATTGTCTCTTTGGTGTTGAGTTCTCTCATGCCATCTAAGGAAAGAATGGTGACTGAAGGATTTTCCACATAGATGACATCTACAAGGCTGCTCTCCAGTGTGAATTCTCTCATGTCATTCCAGGACCCAACTTTCACTGAAGCCTTTCCCACATAGCTTAATTCATATGGTTTCTCTCCTGTGTGAGTTTGCTCATGTTGTGTAAGATGAGAACATTGAATGAAGGTTTTCCCACGTGGAAGGTGTTCGTATGGTTTCTCTCCTGTGTGAGTTCTCTCAGGTTGCCTAATAACAACACTCTGACTAAAGCCTTTCCCATATTGTTGACATTCATATGGTTTTCTCCAGTGTGAATTTCAGTGTGGTTTCTAAGAACAAAACTGTGACTGGAGGCTTTCCTACATAGATGCCATTCATATGGTTTCACCCTGGTGAGATTTCTCTCATGGCCTCTGAAATAAGAATGACTAAAGGCTTTCTCACATAGAAGGCATGAATGTTATATCACTCCAGTGTGAATTGTCTTGTGCTTTCTAAGGCCAGAGTGTGACTACAGAATTTTCCACATTAATGGAATTCATGAAATGTATCTCGAGTGAGTTATTTCTTCTTGCCTAAGGTTAGAATGTTGACTAAAGGCTTTTCCACACAGATACCATTGACATAATTGAACTTTAGTGTGAATTTGCTTATATTTATTGAAATGATTGGCTACTATAAGAATTTCCACTCTCTTTTCTGATACAAGCTTTCCTTCCTACCTTCCCTCCCTCCCTCCCTCCTCCTTCCTTCCCTCCTCCCTCCTTCCTTTGCTCCTTCCTTCCTTCCTTCCTTCCTTCCTTCCTTCCTTCCTTCCTTCCTTTCTTCCTTCCTTTCTCTCTCTCTCTCTCTCTCTCTTTCTCTCTCTCTCTCTCTTTCTCTCTCTTTCTTTCTTTCTTTCTTTCTTTCTTTCTTTCTTTCTTTCTCTCTTTCTCTCTCTCTCTCTCTCTCTCTCTCTTTCTTTCTCTCTCTCTCTTTCTTGTGTTAATAAAGTTTGAGTCAATATGGAGCTGTGAGTAAAATCTTCTCTCAAATCACAGCCTACAAAAGAATACTTTATGTGTGGTATTTCTGGTTTTGCATAGAGAGTGAAAAGTTATGAATGGTTTGCACACCTACATTCCATACATTCGTTTATCTACATATGAGTTCTAGAGTCATCATTCAGTGACATGGCACAGTCAAAATTTTTTTCATGTTACTTGCAAATACATGTTGTGCTACTCTTTCGTAGTCATGGAGATGTTCTCTTTTGTAGCATGCCAACTACAGAGGTAGCAGATTAATTGGGAGGCCTTCAATACATTTCAAAGACTAGGAATATAAACAATGTTTACAGAATTCTCCCTTTTTTAAGATCGTAGGTTATAGTTTTGAGCACAGGTTAGTTTCTTCACTAAATTTAAACTGTGAAAAACTGTTGTTCAGAAAGCTCTTAATCCCAGCATAGTAAAGCTTAAGCCATGTGCTCAATTCCTAACTTCTTCTATTCCCAAGTCTTTAATTTGGATAACCAGTGTTCATTCCTATACAGCTTACCACTAGCATGATGGTGGATGAGTCTTTCCTGCTGATATGATACATGAATATAATTCCTTGTTTTTAAGCATATTTTCCCTTCCCAAAATTGAAAAAAACATGAATAGTTAGAATGGCAACATGGAGATAAAAATGTTTGAAAAGCACCAAGGACTTTGTAGGTATATTTCAAAAATTACACTTAGATGTGGCAAGGGTGTTAAATGAAGGAATACTTTAGGTGGAAACAGGTTATATACTTAATAATTAGAAGAGATTTTCAAGATTTTAACATAACAAAAATTCACTGAGGATAATTGTCTTCAGCTCTGTCTATGTTGCTGCAAAGGACATGATTTTGTTCTCTTCATGGCTGCATGCTATTCCACAGTGTATATGTATTAATACTATATTTTCTTTATACAGTCCACCATTGATGGACTTCCAGGTTGATTCTATGACTTTGCTATAGTGAATAGCGCTATAATGATCATACATGTGTATGTCTTTTCAGTAGAACAATCTCGATTCCTTTGAGTATACCCAGTAATAGGAACGCTGGGTTAAATGGTAGCTCTATTGCTTAAGTACTCTGAAAAATCTCCAAACTGGTTTTCACAGTGGCTAAACTAACTTACATTCCCACGAACAGTGTATATGTGCTTCCTTTTCTCTGCAACCTTGCCAGTATCTGCTATTTTCTGAGTTTTTAATAATAACTATTCTGACTGCTGTGAGATGGTATTTCATTGTTGTTTTGATTTGCATTTCTCTAATGATGAGTGATGTTGAACATTTTTTCATATGCTTCTTGGCCATGTGTATGTCTTCTTTTGAGAAGTGTCTGTTCATGTCCTTTGCCCTTTTTAAAAAATGGGATTTTTTTTGCTTGTTGATTTAAGTTTCTTAGATTCTGGATATTAGACTTTTGTTGGATGCATGGCTTGCAAATATTTTTTCTCATGTGTAGATTGTCTGTTTACACTGTTGAGAGTTTCTTTTGCTATGCAGAAGCTGTTTAGTTTAATGCAGGAACAGAAAACCAAATATTGCATATTCTCATGTATAAGTGGTAGTGAAACACTGAGTATCCATGGGCACAAAGAAGGAAACGACAGACACTGGGGCCTTCTTGGGGGTGGAGGGTGGGAGGAGGGTGAGGATTAAAAACTACCAATTGGGTACTACACTCATTACCTGGGTAACAAAATAGTCTGTACACCAACCCTCTGCAACATGCAGTTTACCCGTGTAACCTGCGCATGTACCCCCTGAACCTAGAACAAAAGTTTGAAAGAAAAAAAGCTAGATCAATATAATAAAATCTTATGCACATAAAAATTTAAAAATAAGATGAAGGCAATATTTCAAATTAATAGGAAAAGAATGTAATGTTCAATAAATGATGTAAGAATTAGTTGGATTTTGGAAAATTTAATAAACATTTCTGCCACATACAATGTACAAAATATTCCAGGTTGATTAGAAATTTTAATATTAAAATAAAATATAAAATAGTCTAAACAAAGAAAAAAATTAAAATGGAGATGATGTGTTGGGTAGGAGAAGCGAAGGAAAATATCCAATGGGAAGATCTGGATGAGAGGTAACTATGTGTTAGTTTAACTTCAATGGGTACAGGAATATTTTATTTTCCAAAGCCAAAGCCAATGGCAAGAAGATACATAAAGATCAGCATATCAATAGAATAGTGATCACATTTCAAAAATTTTGATTGAATATTCTCTTATATGTTAGAAATTGTCTTACTTAAAATCATGAGTTAATATTTTTAAGAACATGCTCATTCACTGACAAAGTACCTCCTTGCATTGAAGCACGTGTCTCTTTTGTTTATCTAGAATGTAGCCTTGAGAAACCCTATTTCTTCCCTCCCAAGCTCTTCCCTTTGCACCAACTGCAAATTCACATTTATTTGCATAAGTGGCACCATGTTTATGGAAAAAAGATATGTGGATTTTGAGTTCACTGTTAATAAATGTCTATCATCATCAAATCTAGGGCAATGAAGAATAAAAGAATTGTAGGTTAGCCCGGGCAAAAACACCTAGAACAAAGAAAACATTGGAGATCTGTCTTCAGACTAGAAGCAAATCCAGACCAAAGATCCCTCCTCAGATCAGGAATAAATCCCTTAAAGAAACAGCGAGAACCTATGGATGCTGATGTTAATAACCAATTTCAAAAGAGAATGCAGAATTCAGTCTTTTCAAATAGAAATGTCTTCTCAGTATCTTTAATACAATTTTCAAAAGAAATGAATAAACATAAGCTTCCCAACAATAATCCATGGTCTATGTGGACCAAGTCATGTCTATTATTTTTACTAATTTGGTCTCAGTCTTAGCATAGTGGCTATAGTAAAATAGTTATTCAGAAAGTACTTTATTTTATACACTGAAAATATGAATTACCTTCCCAGCTTTGCTCTGTGTCAGAGATTGAGTAGCAAAGAAAATATGAAAATATTGTTACCTGTGGGTGTCATCTGTATTGTGGATGTCCCATCAGTATTGTGGGTGTCCCCCCGGTCTTGTTGGTGTCACAGATGTCTTGTGAGTGTCACATCTGTGTTGCAGGTGTCACATTTGTATTGGGGTGTCACATCTGTATTGCAGGTGTTCTATCAGTCTTTGGATGTCATATCAGTATTGTGGGCATCATATCAGTCTTATGGGTGTCATATCAGTAGTACAGTATGTCATGATATGTCACAGCAGTATGATACCTCTTCTGAAAACACCCTCACAGACATACCCAGACATAGTGCTTTAACAGCTCTCTATGTATCCTTTATCCAGTCATGTTGACACCTAGACTTAACTATCACAGTAATTCATGGCAAAAATTTTAGAATTTAAAAAAATTGTATAATGAAATCTGGGCAACATAGCCAGACACTGTCCCTACAAAAATATTTTTAACAATTAGCTGGTTGTAGTGGCACGCATTTGTAGTTCCAGTTACTCTGGAGGCTGAGGTGGGTGGATCTTTGGAGCCCTGGAGATTGAGGCTGCAGAGCTAGGATCGTGCCAGTGCATTCCAGCCTGGGCAACAGTGTGAGGCTCTCTCAGAAAACAATCAGCAATACTAATATTCTTAGGAATAAATGTAACCAAGGTACAAGGCTTGAACATGGCAAATGTCAAAACATTGCTGAAATAAATTCAAGAAAGCATAAATAAATGGAAAGACACCTCATGTTCATCAACTAGAAGACTTAATTTTTAAGATGGCAGTACTACACAAAGCAACCTACAAATTTATTGCAATTCCTGTTAAAACCCCAAAGTCCTTTTGGCAGAAATCCACAAGCTGATCTTAACATTTGTATGGAATTTCAAGGGATCCAGAATAGTCAAAATAATGTCAGAAAAATGACCAACTCAGAGGCTCACATTTGCAAATTTCAAATCTTACTACAAAGCAACAGCAATAAAAACAGCATGATGCTGGCATAAGGACACATGTATAGATCAATGGAACCAAATGTTGAGTCCAGAAATAAACCCATACTGATTTTTTTTTTTTTGAGGCGGGGAGACTCACTCTGTCTCCCAGGCTGGAGTACAGTGGCACGTTTATGGCTCACTGCAGCCTCTGTCTCCTGGGCTCAAGTGATCCTCCTGCCTCAGCCTACCAAGTAGCTGGGACTACAGGTATGCACCACCACATGTGGCCAATTTTTTTATTTTTTTGTAGAGGTAGAGTCTTTCTATCTTGCCTAGGCTGGCCTCAAACTCCTGGCCTCAAGTGATCCTCCTCTCTTGGCCTCCCAAAGCATTGAGATGATGGGTGTTCTGGCCCGTTGATTTTTAAAAGTGGATTTTTTCTTTCTTTTCCTCTCCTTCTCCTCTCCTCTCCTCTTTTTTTTTTTTTTTTTTTTGAGGGCAGGGATTCACTCTGTTGCCCAGGTTGGAGTGCAGTGGTGTGAACACGGCTTACTGCAGCCTCGACCTCCCAGGCTCAAGCGATCCTAACCTCCTCTGTCTCCCAAGTAACTAGTACTACAGACATGAACCACCACACTCAGCTAATTTTTAAATTATTTGTACAGACAGGGTTTTCTTGAGTTGCCCTGACTGGCCTCAAACTCCTGGGTTCAAGCAAGCCTCCAGCCTCAGCCTCTCAAAGTGCTGGGATTACAGGCATGAGTTACCACCTCCAGCCGGGAATTGTTTCCATAATTACATTCTTATGTTTGTTGCTAGTGTCTAGAAATACAACAGATTACCGTGTGTTGACATTTTGTGCTGTAACTTGGCTGAATTTATTCACTGGTTTAAATAATATTTTGGACGTTCCTCATGATTTTCTGTACATAAGATAGATTGTGTGGTCTGTGAATGGACAGTTTTACTGCTTCCTTACAGGTATGAATGCTCTTTACTTCTTTTTCTCTCCTATTTGTTCTGGATGGAACTTCCAGTACAGTGTTGAATGCAGTGATGAAAATGAACATTGGTGCCCTGTTCCTGATCTCAGGAGTAAGGCATTGGGCCCTAACAATGGAGCTGGTGCTAGCTATGGGTTTGGCACAAAGGCCGATTGCTGTGTTAAGAAAATTCCTATCCCTAGTTTGTCAGGTGTTTTTATGATGAAATGATGTTGACTTTGTTGAAAGTACTTCCTGCATCTATGGAGATGAGTATGTGGGTTTCTTCATTCTGTTTATTTGGTGTTTATTTGCAGGGATGGCTTTAGTATGCAAAACAAGCTTGATTTTCTGAGAAAAGTATTTAGTGATCATGGTGTGTAATTCTTTAAATATGTGCTAGTATCGATTACAGTTATTTTGTTGAGCATTATTAATTGTATAATTATACCAGACATTGATCTATACTTTTCTGCTCTTGTGATGTCATGTCCTAGTGTGATGTAGTCTTAAATTGGGATGAGATTGAAAATGGGTTGGTTTAGTATTTAGAGTATTAAGGGTTAGAAGTTTGCAAGATAAAATTTAGCAGAAATGGGACGTACCTAACGGATTGTGGGGAAGCGTGGGATGAGGTCAGGGTCAGAGTCTGGATGTAGGGGTGGGTAGCAAGACAGTGCCTGTAGCCTGCACCAACAGTAAATTGCAGCAGTCCTTTTTAATCTTGCAAATCAGGCAGGCACAGATGTTGCAGTGTTGTTTTAATTGTCACCTCCTTGAGTTTCTTACTGAGGCTCAAACTCAACAGGAGTGCCTGGGAAGAAATTAGCATGCAAGAAGTGCGAAGACTGGAGTGCAACTTTGTGACAGTGCACCAGCCAGTGTCTGAACTGCAGGGGTTCCCAGCTTATCTTAACTTTAGAGGAAAAATAACATCTTGTATACTGTTATCACACAAATAAGCTGGAGTTTTTCAAATTTATATGGCTAATTTTATATACTTTCGTTATTATATCATGTAACGAAAAGTTGTTTTTTTTTTTTTCCTGCTTGGGAAGTTGGCAGAGGGCATGTCTTTGCCGGCGAGTCTGCTCCATGTAAGACTTTCTGTATACTTTTTCATTCTTGTTTGATTTTAAGATTTTTACATAAATGCTGCTTCTTAGTGTCCTAAGATGTCATAAAATTATCTCACATAAAATTTGAAGAAACAGAGTTGTTAGAGGATTATGTAGAAGGCAAAAAGAATGTCGTTATTGAAAAGATTTTATAAAACATTCATTTCTAAAAAGTGAGATGTTACTACTAGGCTATGCTTCTAACTATCCCTAATCATAAATTTTGTTTTATCCACTTTTGTTCACTCTGAAAATCAATTATATTATTAACATTATATTTAAGAAGTTACATGTGATACCAATGCAATATTTTGAATTTCTGTTTAACTTTGAGGAAATATATCTTAAACCAAAATAGGTAAAACTGATTTGGTCTGAGTTTGACCTGAATCATAAAACAGTGGAAAAAAAATTTTTACCAGGACTTTCAAACTGTCTCCTATTTCCTGGGTGCCTAAGTACATGAATTCATGCACATAATGGGTAAACTTGATGCCCTGTAAGGTGGTGAGAATATGAAGGTCCCATTGAATTAAATTATGACACAGAACTGAAAAGCAAATGTCTTGAGGCAAGATGGTGAAGTTGAAGTGTTGTCCTTATCAAATAAGAGTAGAAAGTTTGTGGTACTTATGGTTGCTTTGTGAACTGATTATATTCTTTGATCATGTATCAGTTCTTTTATTGTAAAAATACATGAGTGTTTTATTATTTATGTATGTTAATAAGTTTTCCAATAAGGTCAGTATATCAATATTGTCTTTTGTAATTTCTGTTGTTTTCTTTGAAGAATCTTCTACCACTTATCCATAAATGTTAATCTATATTTTCTTCTGAAATGTTTATTTGTATAATGGTTTCATTTAAAGGACTGAACACTTTTGTTAGTCTAAAGTGCTTTTTTCCAGAAGTTAGTTTATGTTAACACTGATTTACAAATGAGAAACCAAAACAGTGAAATTCAGAAATATCACAAATCTGTTAAGAGGTGGAATAGGCTTTGGTCTCAGTCAATATACCTTTAGTCCCAGGCTGTGTTCTTAGACATGAGGCTTAGCCCCAATAATCTTTTTATTTGTGAAGTTAACAGAGCTGCACTGCAGAATTTTTAAAAATTTTTTTAGACTTAATTTTAAGTTCAGAGGCACATGTGCAGGTTTGTTATGTAGGTAAACTCATGTCATGGATATTCATTGTACACACTGCAGAATTTCAGTCTTCAAACTTCAGTTCATTTGAAATAGGGCCTGCATACTATGACTATAAAACTATTATAAAACAAGACTTTTGTGGCTTAAGTTACAGATGCTATATATTTTCGGGTACATTTTCAGTGACAGAGTAGACAACAATATTAAGGCTTAATATATAACATTAGGACCAGACATTCATTTTATTTTTCCTCTTTACTGAGACTTTACCAATATTCCTGCGCCAGAGAGCATAGCACAGTAAGAAATCAGAGCTGTGAAATTCCAGAGTCCTTAGATATTCATCCTAAAACATTCCTGCTCAGCTATTTTACTATCTCTTTTGGAGTTTATTTTGGTGTATGTGTTGTGACGTGTGTAGTCATGCCTTCTTCTTAGTTGATTTTTTCCTGAGCCATTTGTTTAATAATTCCTGTTGTATCTCATTGGTTTGTATAGCTTCTGCTATGTTAGTAAGTTCTCGGTCTCCACATTGTTTTCCGTTGTTACCTAGTCTGTTGGCAACCTGTGAAACCATGGAGATCTTCTGCGGCCAGGGATGTACAGCGATCAACAGGGGGATAAGGAGATAGAGCGAGACTGCGTCTCCAAAAAAAATAAAATAACATGGAGTCTCGCTCTGTCGCACAGGCTGGAGTGCAGTGGCTCAGTCTCGTCTCACTTCAACCTCTGCCTCCCGGGTTCAAGCGACTCTCTTGCCTCAGATTCCTGAGTAGCTGGGGACTACAGGCGTCTGCTACCACACGCAGCTATTTTGTATTTTTAGTAGAAACGGGGTTTCACCATGTTGCTCAGGCTGGTCTCGAACTCCGGACCTCAAATGATCCGCCCGCCTTGGCCTCCCAAAGGGTTGAGATGACAGGCGTGAGCCACGGCGCCCGGCCCCACTTTCCACTCTTAGACCAAAGCGCCCACAGTCCGGGTGAAGCAGCCTCCGGGGGCGGCGTGGCCAGGAGGGTGGCGGCCCCGCTGTGGGTCCTGCGCCTCATCACCGTCCGCAGCGGGGAGCCGGGTGTGGCCTCGCAGCACTGGCAGAGTTCCGGGTCCCAGAACCTCCGCACCCGGGCGCCTTCTTCCTGTCGCCTCCTGCAGCTGCTCCTCGGAGCTCACCGGTGCCTGCTTACAGGCTGGGCGGCAACCCCGCCGCTATCGCGCGCACGGAGCGCAGACCCCGGGCCGAAGCCCAGGCCGTGGCCGAGCCAGGTGGCGGCACGAGGCGGGAACCAACCGCCCAGCCCCGACTTGGTGACCTCCGAGCGCCCGGCGCCCACGACCCCTGTGGTCTGGGCGGGGACCAAGCAAGAGCGGGCCCTTAGGCCGGGCGGGCTGCGCACCCGACTCTGAGGCTGACCGAGGCGAGCCCTGCCCGCCAGTGACGCGGCAATTGCAGCCTCGCCGGCACGCAGAGCCACCGCCAGGATGTCTGGGTCTTTCTCCAGAGGAGGCCTCGGCATTCTCAAGTTCCAGCCGCTCTCGCCCCGTCCTGCGTCAAGACAGCTTTCCCACGCGCCGCCTGTCCTTCTCCATGGCCCGAACGCTGGGCCGGCTCCCACGAGGTTTGGCGGAACGCAGGGCCGGTGACAAGCTGTCGCGGACACGGGTGGCGCTAGAGCCTCGCGCGGGCACGCTCAGCTGCCGTTGACCGGCTCCGAGAGCCGCTGAGCACCGGAAGTTGCTGCCACGTGCAGCGAGGCCCCCAGCGCTGCGCACGCCACTCGCTTGTAACTGCTGGGTTTGGCGTTCCTCGCTCGGCGAGGGCTTGCTCCGCTGGCGCTGGCTTGGCCTTCCTCGCTTGGTTTGGAGCTACTCTTCGGCCAGTTTGGAAACTGCGTTTCCTGCTTGGAGGTGGTGGCTGAGGTGATCCGTTCGGTAGGAGGCTCCCGAGGCTGGGAAAAGCAGATGGGGACTGAGGTTTCCCAGAAGCCGACAACATCTGCCTTGAAGGCCTCTGGCTTTGGGAGCAACGTGGGCAGGTGGTGCTGCCGCTGCTTCCCCTGCTGCGGGAGCTGCAGGCAGGACGGCGGGGGCTGCGGAGTAGAGCACTGTGACAGCGCCTTCCTGGAGCCTGGGTACCACGTCTGTCCGGAAGATCTAGGCGATCTCCACAGAGCTGCCTGGTGGGGCGCAGTCCCCAGAGTGGAGCTCATCCTCATGCTCAGGGACCCTGGCTTGGACAGGAGAGACAAGAAGAAGAGGTAAGGGGCCGGGCGGGGGCTGGGAGGGTGGGGAACTGGGAGAAGCCCCTCCCCTGGGGATGGGATGGGGCGAGCCCTCCTGTCACCGGCCCAGCTTTCTCTCCTCCGCCTCTGCAGGCCCCGCAGCACCTGGGATGTGGGAGCCTTGGAGGGGTCAGGGTCCAGGCCTCTTCATGAGCCCCAAAATGAAAACCACACGCTGTCATGATTTCCCTAGAATGCACTTCAGAGACAACTTTAAAGTGATTTAACTTCCAAAATTAAGTCTATGTATTTTATTTTTTGTTTATTTTTTGAGACAGAATCTGGCTTTTGTCACCCAGGCTGGAGTGCAGTGGCCTGATTTCGGCCTCCTGGATTCAAGCGATTCTCGTGCCTCAGCCTCCCAAGTACCTGGGACTACAGGTGCGCACCAACATGACTGACTTTTTCCTGTTTTTAGAAGAGACGGGGTTTCGCCATGTTCGCCAGGCTGGTCTCGAACTCCTGACCTTCAGATGATCCCCGGCCCCCACCCTCAGCCTCCTAACGTGCGGGGATTACAGGCGCACACCAACACGCCTGGCTAACTTTTTCCTGCTTTTAGTAGAGACGGGGTTTCACCATGTTAGCCAGGCTGGTCTCGAGCTCCTGACCTTCAGATGATCCGCTCCCCCTCGGCCTCCCAAAGTGCTGGGATTACAGGCGTGAGCCATCGCACCCGGCCCGATATTTTATTTTTAAAGTGCACACTTTAAAACATGTTATTCACATTATAGAAAAGTGTATGTAATGAGAGAAATAGTTCCCATAATATATTAGCTTCTGGGCTAAAAATTCTTTGGATAAAATCCAATATCCATTTTATATCCATGTACCCCTATGTAAATATATACTTTACTGAGGAACCTTAGAAGGAAACATTAAAGTGGGAAGATGGTTCGTGTTCTTGAATAGGAAGAATTATTTCTTTCAAGATGGGAGCTCTGTCTGTGTTTATCAATGTCACCTACCCCAAATAAAAACACCAAAGTTTTAACATTTAAAAATTGCACATGCTATATTTTATTGTTATGATGACATTAAAATTTTTTTGTAATGCATTGAAAACCAGTTTGCCTTCGTAGATATCAAAATGTGCTTTTAATTTCTACAAATGGTTTACTAACAGCTGGAAGACGTACATGAATGGAATAGAATACAAAATCCAGAAACACCCAAATACAAAAAAGAATATAGCACTTGATAATGGTGGCATTTCATATTAGTAGAAAAAGATGAATTATTTATAAATGGAGTGCCTGCTGTTTGGAGAAAGCTAGCTAAATATGTCACAAAAATAGGTTCCGGATGGAATATAGATTAAAAAATTTTAATATACAAAAAGAAAACTACCAGAAGAAAACACAAGTACCTGTTTACACAGACACATTTTTATGTTGACAAAGACCTTCCTAAGGAGCTCACAAGCAAGCATTTTGAAGGTTGGTTTAGCAAAATAGAAATGGAAACATGCCATATATAAGAAAAAAATTGATAAAACACAACATATTTGCAATGTATTTACAACATACATGTATATACACATATCAGATAAACCATGTATTTTCATTTTACAGAGAATTCTTTGAAATCAACAAGGAAATAAGCTTAAAATTGGGCAAAGTACTTTTTTGCAGCTCTACAGTTGACCTACACACATAGGAAAACACAGCTCTACAGCTGACCTATGCACATATTTAGTGTTTCTGGTAAGAGAAGGAATTTACGTTAAAAGAAGAATAAAATACTGTTTTCTATCTACAAAGTTGTGAGGATGAAGAGCAGTGGTACTTATAAGGCTGAGTAAAAAGCCTTGCTGATGGCTTTTCAAATAGACAGTTTGGTGGTAAGTGCTACATTAAAAATGTATCTGCCCTTTATGCACCAATTCCATGATACTGAAGCATCTTTAGGATATTATTAGATACATCCAATTTGTTTTCCTTAGTACTGCTGAAAATAGCAATGTTTTAAGAAGAACTCATAGAGTGGATTTTATCAACAAATTTCAGTGCACGCACACGATGGAATAATATGTAGCCATCGAAGGTGCCAATAGATGCAGACATAGTGAGGGAGAAGAAAAGGAAGAAATAGATGAACAGTTAAGGCTGGTCCTCAGGAATGCTGTCTGCCTGAAAAATCACAGCTACAGTGCACAGCTGCAAAATAGAGCAGCTTGGAGAAAAACTCAGACTGCAGAAACTGCCTGCCTGCAGAATGACAGCCTGCAGTGCACCTGCACAGATAAGCAGACAAGGCAGGCAAAGTCCCTTTGTTCTTTGTGTGTGAGGTCCCAGGAAAAAGTTTCCTCCACTTTTGAGGCATATACACGGTGGGAACTTGCACAGGGAGGCGGGGTGCCTACCTAAAACAAACCTACAGTTGTACAAACAAAAGAAGCAGTGCTTTATGCTTGTCTAGAGACATACCCACACCTACATAGATGAGGGGGAGTTGTGAAGACAGTTTTATAGTTAAGAAAAGTTACTCAAGCAGTTACAGAAATGAGAGCAGTTTTTTATAAAATCTTTTTAATTCAACTGTAACCTGGTAGTCCACTCAGACACCCCTCTCCACTACAGAGAGCTTTATTCTTTGGCTTATTAAACTTTTGCCCCAACCTCACCCTTTGTGTCCGTGCTCCTTAATTTTCCTGGTCATGGACCATAAGCTCTACTACTGTCAGGACCTTCCATCCTTAAAAACGTTGTGTGTACCTGCCTAGGCTGAGCAAGCTGAAGAGACTTAACATTGCAGTATGAGGACTTCATCCCAATGGAAGCTTTTCCTCCCTCCCTTCATACAAAAGTATTTCTGAAGGTAGAAAATAGTAAAAGAGAACCTTCAATTGCCATTTTGGAAATTTAAATCCTAGTATTAGTCATTGGAAATATCTGATTTACATACATTCTGTAAATCTAAATACCGAATTAAATGAACCGTAAGTATTCATTTGAATCCAGAGTTTCTGTTGGCTTAAATATTTTGAAAATAAAATAAGAATTACTTGTTTAAAAAGTTTGTTGTTGTTTTAACTCCAGCCCTCTTTTGCTATAGTACTTTTTAGAACTAAAATTTATTTAAATGCCCGTCATCTTGGTAGAACTGTCCTAGACCTATTATATATATCATCCTCTACTTAATGTGAGGCACCATGAATTGTATGATGCCCCATTAGTCTTATGTATTATTAATAAGGGAATTTTTAAAGTATTGCCAATTATAGTTATAATAAGTTATGAATTATAAGTGGCATACCAATGTGAGAAATGTTAAAACAGAAAATGAGCATGTTAGAATTACTGACATACAGCGTCAGCTCTAATCTTTAAAAC
The DNA here is from genome assembly GCF_001698545.2 of Rhinopithecus bieti. Lineage (NCBI taxonomy): Eukaryota > Metazoa > Chordata > Mammalia > Primates > Cercopithecidae > Rhinopithecus > Rhinopithecus bieti. Next base: position 994,465 of record NW_016806031.1, on the reverse strand, counting down.
ATACCTCAAAGTGTAGGTATAATTGTATTATTTTACTTAATTAAACTGTCTTTGTTAAGTAGTAGTAATGCAGCAGGATGAGTCGCAGACAAAACTCCTCAGACACTGAGTTAAAGAAGGAGGGGGTTTACTCGGCTGGGAGCATTGGTAAGACTCCTGTCTCAAGAGCCAAGCTCCCTGAGTGAGCAATTGCTGTCCCTTTTAAGGGCTCACAACTCTAAGAGGGTCCACGAGAGAGGGTCGTGATCGATTGAGCAAGCAGCGGGTACATGACTGGTGACTGCATGCACTGGTAATCAGATCAGAGCAGAACAGGACAGGGATTTTTACAGTGCTTCTCCATACAATGTGTTGTATTTATAGATAATAGAACCGGTTAGGTCAGGGGTCGATCTTTAACTACTAGGCCCAGGGTGTGGTGCTGGGCTGTCTGCCTGTGGATTTCATTTCTGCCTTTGTAGTTTTTACTTCTTCTTTCTTTGGAGGCAGAAATTGGGCATAAGACAATATGAGGGGTGGTCTCCTCCCTTAGTAATAGCAAAAATTATAATATCTAATAATTATTGAGCTGTTACTTGTGCTGGGAACTGTTCTAAATGCTTTGCATAGAGTCTCATTTAGGCATCATAGTGGTTTTCAATGAGAGAGCTACTATTTTCATTCTCATTTTATTGATGAGGAAATTCAGGCACAAAATAGCTAAGCAATAGCTAGAAAGTGGCAGTGTTTAATTTAAAGTGGGACTGCAGCCCAAAGTGAATGGAATCTGAGGGCCACAATCTTTCTGTTCAAATTGGCTGCTCTTTTATTAATGTAGCGAGTAGTAAAAGCTGATAAATACTGTGTTTTTTTCACAAGAAAATTAAATAGTTGTTTTGAAGACAGAGGAATAGCAAGCTATTCAGTGTTTACAATGAATCACTGTATGTTTTTAGATAATGCACTATGACTAAAAAGTCTTTCCACTCTCAGGACTGCTCTACATTTGGCCTGTGCCAATGGCCATCCAGAAGTGGTAAAACTCCTGCTGCACAGAAAATGTCAACTTCACATCTTGGATGGGGAAAAGAGGACAGCTCTCATAAAGGTATACAGTAGCCAACTATTTCAGCATGAGCGGATTTGAATTCAGTATATAGAATAAAAATGTATTTATCTCATTTGAGTATAACTAGTTGGTCAAACCTGTGGAATGTTTGTTTTCACTTCCTAGAATTTACGATATATTTCTTGGTCTAATACTGACAGGCTGTCCAATGTCAGGAAGAGGAATGTGCAACTATTTTACTAGAACATGGCACTGATCCAAATATCCCAGATGTCTATGGCAACACTACTCTACATTATGCCATCTATAATGAGGATAAATCAATGACAAAAAAACTACTTTCTTATGGTGCAAATATTGAATCAGAAAACAAGGTATAGATCAACTAGTTTTGTTTTCAAAATATGTGAAATGCATTTATTTATTTTTAAACTTTTAATTTCCATAGATTTTCAGGGAACAGGTGGTATTTTGGTTACATGAGTAAGTTCTTAGTAGTGGTGATGTGTGAGATTTTGGTGCACCCATGTCCCGAGCAGTATATACTGAACCCAATTTGTGGTCTTTTATCCCTCACTCCCTTCCCAGCCTTCCCCGCTGAGTCTCCAAAGTCCGTTGTGTCATTCTTATGCCTCTGCATTCTCATAGCTTAGCTCCCATTATGACTGAGAACATAAGATATACGATTTTCCAGTTCTGAGTTACTTCACTAAGAAAATAGTCTGCAATCCCATCCAGGTTGTGGCAAATGCCATTAATTCATTCCTTTTATGGCTGAGTAGTATTTCATTGTGTGTATATATATATATCACAGTTTCTTTATCCACTCATTGATTGGTGGGCATTTCTTTTAACATTGACCTATGTTGAGGGTCAGTTTTACATATTTGGAAGCAAAACCTGAATAAAAATATTTAGAAATAATTAAGATTTTACTTTAAATATTGATATTTTTATTTTATTTATTTATTTTTGTACATGAATAAGTTCTTTAGTGGTGATTTCTGCGATTTTGGTGCAGCCATCACAGCTTAGCTCCTACTTACAAGCTCATAGCTTAGCTCCTACTTGTGAGTGAGAATATGTAATGTTTGGTTTACCATTCCTGAGTTACTTCACTTAGAATAATGCTCTCAAATTCCATCCAGCATGAATGCCTTTATTTCATTCCTTCTTATGGCTAAGTAGCAATCCGTGGTGTGTGTATGTGTAGATATCTGCTTGTTGATTAATGGACATGTGGGCTGGCTTCATATTTGTACAATTGTGAATTGTGCTGATACAAACATGAATGTACAAGTATCTTTTTGTTTCTGCTCTTTCACAGGGTGGACTTACACCATTTTTACTTGCCGTACATGAACAAAAACAGCAAATGGTGGAATTTTTAGTAAAGAAGAAAGCAAATTTAAATGCTGTGGACAACTTTAAAAGGTACACTATGTTGACAAAGAGAGTCAAACTGTAAACTATTTGAAGAAATTTATTCTGAGCCACATGTGAGTGACCATGACATAGCCTTCAGGAGGTCCTGAGAACAGGGGCCCAAGGTGATGGAAGCACAGCTTGGTTTTATACATTTTAGGGAGGTGTGAGCCATCAATCAAATACATTTAAGAAATACATTGGTTTGATCCAGAAAGGCAGAACAATTCAAAGGGCTGGGGGTTCCAGGGTATAGGTAAATTTAAACACTTTCTGGTTGACAATTGGTTAATTGGTTGAGTTTGTCTAAAGACCTGGGAAATGTTCAGGTTAAGATAAAAGATTGTGGAGACCAAGGTTCTTTTGATACCTTATAGTGGTTGCCCTTAGAGACAATAGATGACAAATGTTTCCTATTCAGATCTTTTATTTTTATTTTATTTTTTTATTTTTTATTTTTTGAGACAGAGTCTCACTCTGTTGCCCAGGCTGGAGTGCAGTGGCGCGATCTGGGCTCACTGTGAGCTCCGCCTCCTGGGTTTACGCCATTCTCCTGCCTCAGCCTCCCGAGTAGCTGGGACTACAGGCGCCGCCACCACGCACAGCTAGTTTTTTGTATTTTTAGGAGAGGCGGGGTTTCACTGTGTTTGTCAGGATGGTCTCCATCTCCTGACCTCCTGATCCTCCCACCTCAGCCTCCCAGAGTGCTGGAATTACAGGTGTGAGCCACACCGTGCCCGACCCAGATCTTTAAAAGATTGTAGACTATTAGTTAATCTCTTTAGAGTTGGGAGGGCCTGGAAGAAAAAGATCTTGCTGTGTTAATAGAGATTCTTTACAGATGCAGATTTTCCCCCACAAAGGACAGCTTTGCAGGGCCATTTCAAGGTCTTGCAAAGAAATGTTTTTGGGGATAAAATATTTTGATTTTTTCCCTTGTCTCATAGTGTTATGCCAGAGTCAGGTTGGAAAGTAAGTCCTGATATATAGGGTTCAATAAAACCCATCTGATGAGAATTTATGGTTTGTAAGGCATGACTCACCAGACCCCTTAGATAGGAATTCGGGAAAGAAAAAAAAATCAGAGCTTAGTCCTCAACTAGTTGTTGTTGTTGTTTTTAAACTTGTATTGCTCTAGAGTAGTAACAGTCACTCAAGTCAGAAATAATAAATTAATAAGATTAACTTATTGGGATATAGTAAAAAATACCAACACAAATTATCGGTTAAGTAGCAAGACAATTATTTGGACTGGGGAGTGTAAAGAAGGGCATATATAGGACTCATCTTCCCTTATTATGTTGACTGATGTTTGTTATTTGTGATGTGATGTTTTTGTCATATGAACTTACATTAGCTAAAGGGATTTCATATTAGTTTTGTTAGTTTTCTGAAGTGCAAACTTTTACTTTCTGACTCAGTATTGAACGGATTCATAACCCTTTTATAGTGGCTTTTAACTTCTGCTTCTTATATTCTTTTCCATTAAATATACTCTATTAAACATAAATACGAGTAGAAAATCATTTTGCCTTTTGGAGGACTCTGCTCTAAGTTGCGTTCTTTGAAGAATATTGATGACAAGTTATTTCTACATGACGGTTAATTGCTATTACCAGATACTGTGGGTTCATCTTTTTTTTTTTTCTTTTTTATCTCTAGTGTATTTTGATGTTTTTATTTTTAGTTTGTGTGGGCAGAGGGAGTTAAGATAGTTTTAAGTGGATACACTTTTCCTTTAACGAAGGAAAATTGTAGGTGGGTGATAAAGAGAATAGAGCTAAGCTTTAGATTCTTACAAGACTGGGTTTAATTCCTAGCTTTCCCACTTGCTAGGTATGACGTTGCTGTTTGCATGCTGCTAATAAAGACATACCTGAGACTGTGTACTTTATAAAGGAAAGAGATTTAATTTACTCACCATTCTGCACGGCTAGGGAGGCCTCACAATCATGGTGGAAGGTGAATGAGGAGCAAAGTCTTACATGGCAGCAGGCAAGAGAGCTTGTGCAGGGGAACTTCCACTTATAAAACCATCAGATCTCATGAGACTTACTGTCTACCATGAGACAAGTATAGGGGGAAGTGCCCCCATGATTTAATTATCTCCACCTGGTCCTGCCCTTGACATGTGGAGATTACTACAATTCAAGGTGAGATTTGGGTGGGGACACAGCCAAGCCATATCACCTTGGAAATATTACTTATCACCAAATATGTTGCCCTGTATGAAGAGGATAATAAAGGAGGATAATATATCCTTCATGGGTGGCTGTGTGTAAGAAAGAAAGATTATATATATAGCATTTAATGTGGTTCCTAGCACATGCTAGGTTACTATCATCATTAACTGAAAATCCTATGACTACTATTATTACCATAATTATCAATGTTACTGCTTTCACCTTCCAGACAGCTCTTACTGATAGGTCCCTTAGTTTATTTTTAATTACAACATGTAAGTCCAGGAAAGCAGTGGAGAAATCTTTACTTAAAACTTTGCCTACTTTAGATAAGTGACCACAGCATGGTTTCTTGCCCGTCAAAGGACTTTATTTAGCAACTTCTATTATGTAATAGTTGACTGGGAAAAGAGGCCTCCTCTTTGTCCCTTTCTTTTAGCCTTGGTGGTAATTTACAAAGACAAATGCTTCTGCACCTCTGATGCTTATGTATGTTAACACATGTAAATGTTTAATTCTACATGGACAGGTAAGATATTAAATTGGTAAGGCATACCAAATTAGCTTTTAAAATTTAGAGTCCCTAAGAGAAGTTTATCTCTGTTATTTTAGAACAGCCCTCATACTTGCTGTACGTTGTGGATCAGAAATTATGGTCAGCATTCTTCTTCAGCTAAATATTGATGTATTTTCTCAAGATATATATGGACGAACAGCAGGGGACTATGCTGTTTCTAGGCATTATATTAAGTAAGTGTTTACATTGAAAGGCTATTAACACTAAAATGTTAAGGTTTACAATACTTATAAGTATCAAATCTTGTATGATATTTCTTAGTTCAGTTCAGGAGAGGCAGTGATTTAGTCTACTTCATCAGCCAGAAATCAAGCAAAAGGCTAGACTGGATAGAAGTGGCAATTGATGCAGGATTCTTTATCTCAGGACTTTTAACCTTTATCTTTAGGAATCTCAATGTTGTCCATTTTATTCCAAGAGTAACCCTTGTACAAGGGATACAAATAGTGTAACATTTTTTATTTTTCTAATTAGTTATTTGGGTCTTGAAATGGACAGTTTAGCAGAAAGTCTTGTACTGTCTTCTGTGGGCTATCTCCTATATCCTCCTCTTTGATTTTTTCAAGAACCGAAGGGGTTCCCTAATTCCGAGGTAGAAAATCTTTTTACAAGTCAGAAGGAGGAGAGAAAAAAGACATTCTAGTCAGTCAGTTCTTTCTGTCGATCCTGTTGCTGCATCGATACCATTGAGACTGGTCTTGCAGTCTATTAATGATTGACCTTTGCCACCAGGATGCCCTTACTGGATTCAGAACCCTCAGTCCTCGTGGTGATACATGCATAGACTTCAGAGTTACAGCTGTTTTAGTTCACATACCTAAGCTTATGTGTTCCCATTGTTCCTACAGCATTGTTCCCAAAGCACCAGCACCCTGTTCTGGCAGCTGGGCCTTCCAGCTTTCACCACAAACAGCACAGTGACCCTTCCCCCGACACGTAAAACCTGTGTGGAACCCACAGCTTAGCCTAGACATAGCTAAGACCTTCATGGTATGTTATCCTTTGAAGCCCTTGTTGACCTTTTCTTTAGCGTGAATATTAGTTAGGGTTGTTCTAAACTGTCAGAGAGGTTCAAGCAGAAAGAGATCAGAGTTTCTTTTCTTTGCTACCAGATCTGCATCCTGAATCTCCTTTTTATCCTAATAATGTCTTTTCTTGGGTGGTAAAAAGTCTCATATCACCCTGATGCAGAGCAGTGGGCCCCTCAAGACAGCTGTTTTCCACAATATTGAAAATCTCCCAAACTGCTTGCATCTCTACTTGAAGTTTAAAAAATGTTTTCAAATTCTACCTCATAGGAAGCCATTCAGTAGAATTCTCGGAATCTCAGTAGTTAGTTGGATTTATCGGAGTCAAGGCTGATCTGTGACTCATCACTATGCATATACAGAAGCAGGGCTTTGTGCTTCCTTTGGCAGCACATATCCTAAAATTGGAACAATACAGAGAAAATTTGCATGGCCGCTGCATAAGGATGACACGTAAATTTTGAAAGTGCTACATATCCTGCACAGTCACTGGAAGATCATTTGACTGTTTGCTGGCTAACCCCGAGGAGCCGGTGTGAGTCTTTGCGATTTACACTACAAAAATATTCATGTAAGGTGATCTATGAGATGAGAACGAAGCTGAGTAACACTTGAGATGTTGTGTGGAAATATATTGTGAATACGTCCCTCAGAAATAAGAAGATGTCAACATACATCTCCTTTACAAATACATTTTGTCTTCCATGTCAGTTGGAAATGAATGTGGGGATTATGCATCACTGTAATAAAGGTCTGCTTGTTCAGAGTTTGAGTCTGTAGAGAAGGAATAGTAGTGTAAGCCAGGTTTTGACATTCAGAGTTTCTTTTCTTTGCTACCAGATCTGTACCCTGCAGCTCCTTTTTATCCTTATAATGTCTTTTCTCAGGTGGTAAAAAGTCTCAAGTCTCCCTTATGCAGAGGGTGATATTGAGAATCCCTGAATTACAAGCCACAAAGAATAAGACAACTAATAAGCAAAATTAGGACTCTTATGTTTTTGTAAAATTAGGACTTAAAAACATTTTCTGAAGATCACAATATATGAATATTAGAACCTATGAAAAAACACACATTGGGTTTTATTTGGAATTCCAAGATAGTTTCAGCAATAAAGCTTAAGAACAGATTATTTTATTGCTTCAAATTTTAAAAATGTTAATCTCATTAAATCTCTGTAATCGCCTACCAAAATAAGGCAACAAAATCCTCACTTTTTAGAAGAATTTAATATATTTGGTAAATATTTTATATTGGTATTAAAATATTAATAGTAATTTTATTTATTTTTTATACTTAGAATTTGCCCGAACAACTTTCTGACTACAAAGAAAAAAAATACGCAAGAAACACCTCCAAATAGGCGATCTAGGTAAGACTTCGATATGTGAAATTACTCCTTGGTGGTTATACCAGCAGATAAAAAGTAAGAGAATTTGAGAAATTCCCTTGTAATTGCAGCATCTTAATTTTTTTCCTCCAGTAGATTTCAGAAATATTTTAAGAACTTGCATTGTAGGAAATTTATAATGGCAAAACAGTATTGTCCGAAAAAAATTATTAATTATTGTAATTATGATTTCTAAAATTCTGTATAAAATTTCTGTATAAATAAGAAAAAAATACTTTTAGGATGTTGTGTATTTTCTTTATAGTCATATTATAAATTGAAGTTGTTATAAAATTGAATATTCTATTTAATTTGTAAAATAAGTGGTTTGCATTTAGTAAATGAATATTATAGTTGGTCCTTGAACAGTGTGGGATTTAGGGTTGCCAATCCCTTATGAAGTTGAAAATTTGTGTGTGATTTTTTATTTTCCCCAAAACTTAGCTACTAATAGTCTACTGTTGACCAGAAACCTTGCTGATAACATAGTTAGTTAAGATGTATTCGATATGCTATATATAATACACTGTATTCTTAAGATAAAGTAAACTAGAGAAGATAAACTGTTACTCAGATAATCATATGGAAGAAAAAGTGTCCTATTCATTAAGTGGAAGTGGGTCATGATAAGTCTTTATCCTCATAGTTTTCAAGTTGATCAAGCTGAGGAAAAGGAGAAAGAGCAGTATTGGTCTTGCTGTCTGAGGTGCCAGAAGTGGAAGAAAATCTGTGTATAAGTAGACCCCTACAGTTTAAATTACAAACATTCAACTTCTCCAACACACTAGGTTTTTATTCAGCCACAATTCACCATTCAACCCCTGACTCAAGCCTATTCACAATCTAATATCTAGCTTCACTAGATAGAGACACTATTGAAACTGTGGAAAACAGTGTTTTCTGTCACTAAAAAGGTAACTATCTTTAAAATTGAAAACCCAACAATGCCTTTTTGTTACCATAAACAAATGGCAATAAGAACTGCAAAACTTAGCCAGTGTGCACCAATACCAATAGGAAATTATTTTTCAAAGATACCTGCTGAGTCCAGAAGTCAGAAAAGCAATTCCTTATTAAGAAGCATAGGCCATGTTACATATTCTTCTAGCAACAAGATCACACCATTATTGACTTCATTACTCCTAATTTAAAATTGAATGCCATATATTAACTTTCTTAGAACAAGATGTGTTCTTCTATCTGCTGGTCAATTGTCATGGTAAAAGTAATTTTGTTTGAACAAGATACTGATACCATTAGCCAAAAGATTATCATAATCAGTATTCAAATTGCCCAACTATAGGCTCAATAAATTATAACAAAAGTACAAAAATGTTTCACAATAACAAAAATGCTACTTTGCTATCTGCATGTAACACCTAATACACTGTACAATCTGGACAGTATCAGTACACCTTTAATTTCTTGCATATTTATCAAGGTACTTCTGTAAGTTAGATTTTGCATGTTGCAGAAGACAAAGATGAGGTAGACATAGTTTTGGTTTTTAAGGTGCTCATAATGGAATAGAGCTGTCTCTATTTCATTTGTGTTTTTTCAACAGAATTTCCAAAAATCAGTGTTTTATTCATTTATTGAGCTGTCCACTTAAGAAATAACTGTCAACTGTCTTTCAGATGTTAAGCATTTTTCTAATATCACAGAATACAAACATTTAAAAATACAGTCAGGGCCAGGCATGGTGGCTCACACCTGTAATTCCAGCACTTTGGGAGGCTGATGCAGGTGGATCACTTGAGGCCAGGAGTTTGAGACCAGCCTGGCCAACATGGTGAAATGCCGTCTCTACTGAAAACACAAAAATTAGCCGGGCATGGTGGTCCGTGCCTGTAATCCCAGCTACTTGGGAGGCTGAGGCACAAAAATCATTTGAATCTGGGAGGCAGAGGTTGCCATCCGCTGGGATTACGCCACTGCTCTCCAGCCTGGGTGATAGGGCAAGACTGTTTCAAAACAGAGACAAAAACTACAGGCAGGAGCTTGTTACTATCATTATCATCTACTCATGTTATCAAGTAATCAAGTAATAACTTGCTACTTTATTAAGTGCCTACTGTGTGCTAAGATGCCCTCTGGAAGCTTATAATTGTCCTTTATTACGTATTTATTGTTCAGTATGTGCCAGACACTTTATGTGGTGAGAAATGGGAGCGTTAAGTGAGTAGGATTTAAGGTAAAAGGCAGGGTTAGTTGAAATTTTATAGGTCAGGAAGCAGAGAATGATGTTTAAAGAAGGAACATCTAACAAGACTGTATGGCAGAACTAACATCTAATGAGACTGCACTTTTGGCAGAAGGAACATCTTACGAGATTGTGTGTTTGGCAGAAGGAACATCTGATGAAGTTGTGGCAGAAGGAGCAGCAAGTGCAAAAGGTAATATGCTTAAGTGAACTTTGCAGGGTTTACGAGCACTTCACTTTTGCTAGTGTGAAAAGTGTGAGATGTGAGTGGTTGGGAATAAAGTGAATACCTAGCTAAGGCAAATTTATGACTGCCTTTTTTATACTATAGAAGTGAGTAGATCTTATCCTGTAGACCATGAGAAATTTACCAGGTAGAATGCTTTGGGCTGCAAATACTAGAGAAATTTACCAGGTAGAATACTTTGGGCTGCAAATACTAGACGAGATAAATAAAAGTGGCTAAAACAGTAGGGACCAGAGTTGTTTTGGTGGTTCAGTGATATCATCAGATCCCACTTGTTCCTCTTTCAGCTATGCTGTTGTCCGTGTATTGTTCATGGCCCCTTTCATGATTGGCTAATTAGCAACAGCTCCAAAAATCGTGTTCTCACAATACAATATCCAAAGGCTAGAAGGGCTGATTTTCTTCACATGTTTTTTTGAAATAGAGAGAAATCTCAGAATTATGCAGTGGACTTCCTGCAACATTTTATGGGCTGAGTTACATCACATGTTCTTTCCTAACCAGGCACTGGGAAAGCAAATGGAGTTACTGTGATTAGCTTAGGATAACTGTTTCTCTTTTTGGAGCTGGGGAAGCATATTAGTATGGTAAATATCCCGATACTCTTGTGTTTCTCCAGCAAGAAAGAAAAAGAAATGGCGGTTGAGTAGGGAGCCAGCAATGTTTGCTGTATGGATTTATTGGAGAATTTTGAGCAGGGCAGTCACAAAATTTGATGTGAGTATTAGGGCATTCTGTTCATGGTATAAAGCAGAGATTGGCAAGCTTCTACTGTAAAGAGACAGGTGGGAAATATTTTACATCATGTGGTCTCTGTCATATTTACTTAACCCTGCCGTTGTAGTGTGAAAGCAATCATAGATAATATGTTAGCAAACTGGCATAACTGTGCTCTAATAAAACTTTATTTATAAAAGCATAAGGCAGACCAGATTTGGCCTGTGGGCCAGTAGTTTGCTAACTTCTCATATAGAGGATAGATGGAAGGTACCTATGTAAAGAGACTGGGTGACAAAGGAAGCTTTTGCAGTAATTAGAGCTATAGTTTCTTGTCACCAATTCTTGGACTAGTATCAATCTATTATGAGGTTTTTACCCATCCAGTGTTAGGAAGCTTAGTGTATTAGTCCATTCTCACATTGCTATATAGAAATACTCAAGACTGGGTAATTTATAAAGAAAAGATGTTGAATTGCCTCATGATTCCACAGGCTGTACAGGAAGCATGGCAGCACCTGCTTCTGGGTAGGCCTCAGGGAGCTCTGACTCATGGTGGACCACAAAGCAGGAGCAGGCATCTTCACATGGCTGTAGCAGGAGGAAGAGAGAAGGGAGATGCTGTACACTTTTAAACAACCAGATCTCATGATAACTCCTTCACTTACTATTAAATGAGAACAACACTAAGGGGATGGTGCTAACCAATTCACAAGAACTCTGTCCCCATGATTCAGTCACCTTTCACCAGGCCCCACCTCCAACACTGAGTATGACAGTTGACATGAGATTTGGTGGGGACACAGATCTAAACCATATTATTCCACCCCTCCCCTGGTCCCTCCAAATCTCATGCCCTTCTCACATTGCAAAATACAATCCTCCCTTCTCAGCAGTCCCCCAAGTCTTAACTCATTCCAGCATTATCCCTAAAGTCCAAAGTCTCGTCTGAAACAAGACAACTCTCTTCCCCCTGTGAACCCATAAAATAAAAATCAAGTTAGTCACTTTCAAGATGCAATGGAGGCATAAGCCTTAGGTAAACACTCCCATTCCAAATGGGAGAAAGTGGCCAAAATAGAGGGGATCCAGGCCCCACACAAGTCTGAAACCCAATGGGGCCATTATTAAATCTTAAAGCTCAAACAGAAATCTTCCTTGACCCCCTATCTCACATCCAGGGCACACTGTTACAAGGTGTGGGCTCCCCAAAACTTAAGCAGTGCTACCTCTGTGGTTTTGCAGGGTTCAGTCCCCATAGCTGCTCTCATAGGCTGGCCTTGAGTGCCTGCAGCTTTTCCAGGTGCATAGTACAAGCTTCTGGGGGACTTACCGTTCTGTGGTCTGGAGGACAGTGGCCCTCTTTTCACGGCTCCACTAGGCAGTGCCCCAGTGAGGACTCTAAACCCCACATTTCCGCTTTGCACTGCCCTAGTGAAGTTCTCTATGAGGGCTCTGTCCCCGCAGCAGGCTTCTGCCTAGACATTTAGGCTTTTCCATACATCTTCTGAAATCCAGGTGGAGGCTCCAAGCCTCAACTCTTGCACTCTGTGCACCTGTAGGCTTAATACCATGTGGATGCCATCAAGGCTTATGGTTTGCATCCTCTAAAGCAGTGGCCCAAGGTGTACCTGTGCACCTTTGATCCAAGGCTAGAGCTGGAGTGGCTAGTACACAGGGAGTCGTGTCCTGAGGCTGTGCAGGGTGTCAAGGCCCTGGGCCTGGCCCGTGAAACCATTCTTTCATCCTAGGTCTCTGGGCCTGTTATGGGAGGGGCTGCTGCAAAGGTCTCTGAAATGCCTATGAGGCCTTTTCCCCATTGTCTTGGATATTCACACTTGATTTCTTTTTGTTGTATGCAAATTTCTTCAGCCTCCTTGAATTCCTCCCCTGAAAATGGTTTTTTTCTGCCGTATGGCCAGGCAGCAAATTTTCCAAACTTTTATGCTCTGTTCCCTTTTAAATAAATATATTCTAAATATCTCATTTTCAGGTTTTTTTTTTTCTCATTCATATGAACATAGGTTGTTAGAAGCAGCCAGGCCACACTTGAATGCTTTGCTGCTTAGAGATTTCTTCTGTGAGATACATTATATCATCATTCTCAAGTTCAAAGTTCCACAAATCTCTAGGACAGGGACATAATGCAACTAAGCTCTTTGCTAACACACAGCAAAAGTGACCTTTGCTCCAGTTCTCAATAAGTTTTTAATCTCCATCTGAGACCTCTTCAGCCTGGATTTTATTGTCCAGATCACTGTCAGCATTTCAGTCACAATTTAACAAGTCTCTAAGAAGATCCAGACTTTCCCTAATCTGTCTTCTTCTGAGCCCTACACACTCTTCCATCTTCTTCTCCTTAACCCAGTTCCAATGTCACTTTCACATTTTCAGGCATCTTTATAGAAATACCCCACCCTTGGTACCAGTTTTCTTTATTAGTTCCTTCTCGCATTGCTGTGTAGAAATACCTGAGACTGGGTAATTTATAAATAAATTTAATTGGCTCATGGTTCTGCAGGCTGTACAGGAAGGATGGCAGCTTCTACTTCTGGGGAGGCCTCAGAAAGCTTTTGCTTAAGCAGAAGGCAAAGCAGAATCAGGCATCTTCACATGGCCAGAGCAGGAGGAAGAGACAGAGAGAGGAGGTGTTACACAATTTTAAACCACCAGATCTCATGATAGCTCACTATCATGAGAACAGCACTAAGGGGATGGTGCTAACCCATTCATGAGAACTCCGCCCACATGATCCAATCACCTCCCACCAGGCTCCACCATCAACAATGAGGATTACAGTTTGACATGAGATTTGGTGTGGACACAGATCCAAATCATATCACTTATTCGTTTTAACATGTTGGTTTTTTAAACTGGTATTATGCCTTTCTCATTTGTTTTGCTTAATTAAAAAATTAAGAAATATAATTGTTTTTTTCTATAAAAGCTTATGTTTAGGAAATAGTAACATAAAATGTAAACTTTTTTTTTTGCATTTATATTCCCAGTGGCAGTGCAAATATAAAGCAGAGACAGAAAGGAGGTACAGTTAATATAACTTAGTTATTATTGGAGGTAAAAGTTAGGGGCAGAGAAAATCTCAGATAATTACCAGATTTCCAGGTTGTACACTAGCATTTAACTTGGACACGAGTAAGAAGTAGGAAATTTTCAGGTGAATAAAGACAAAAAGCAGCAAGTCAACAGGAATGATTCTTTTTTTTTCTATGCATGTTAAGTTCAATGAAATATTCATATAGGATGTTTTCAGTAGGTAAATGGATAATCAGCTTTTATAGCTAGAGATAAGTCTGAGGTCAGAGATTTAGACTTGGAATAATCTTTTCATAATTATTAGGCAAAGTGGAAGTATTGAATGAGCTTATCCACTGTGGGAAAGATGTAGAATGAGGAGGCCGGTGACAAAACCCTGGGAATATGAACATTTCCTAGAGGAAAAAGGGTTAGTAAAGAAGACTTAGCAGTGGCTAAAGAAAAAAGGAGAGAAAGTGATGCTGCAAAATTTTGTTTTAAATGAGAATTTCGAGGAGGGAGCATCAATTCTGATAAGTGCAATAACTACAAAGTAAATTGGATTAACCTTTTGAAAGCTCTCTCGTGCTACTTTTTTCGAAAGAAAAATTTTAGAGTCACAAGATCTATTATTTATGATTGGTACTTTTGGAGTTCCAGCATGGAAGAATGCACCTACTGAGATCTTACTTAACTTTTTTAATAACTGCAGCAGCTACCTTCACAAGGTGAGGAAAACTGGTCTAGACTGGTGAGTTCACATGCCAACATTTTTTCAGAATTTTCAAAACCTAAAGGTCACAAGTAAGGAAAATGGAGTCTTTCTTATCTGGTTTTCATGGGAATATCTTTTTGTACTCAAGTCCCTGACAAGTTCTTCTGGGTATATTCTCAAAGAAAAATCTGGCAGCAACAACTGGAAGCCACAGTGAGATGCACATATCCTTCCTCTGACATGGAATTATAATACAGCCATTTCAAGTTTTGATCAGAAATAGTTTGCAGAGTATCAGCTTTGAAAAACTGACATCTTTTAAATATTGCAGAAAACTAATGTCACAGAGAAAAAAAAAAGAGGGAATATGCTGAATGTAGTAGTTCTCAGTATTTTGCGGTATTCTAGTGACATCAGTAGAAAAGTCAGTACCTGATTATTTTTGTTAGTGCAATTCCCTTTTCATTTGCCCTCTTGTGACATCTCTGCTTTTACTACCTCCTTTTGAACTTCATCGCTAAGGAAAATACTATTAGAACACATTTCTAACATATGTTTGTTTGACAAATGTGTATTATTTCCTTTTAAAATAATTGGCTACCTATCCTAATGTATATCTGGTAGTCTTTTAGTCCTAAGGCTAAATGAACTTTATAACTGCACTATAATGACAGTGTCATTGATGATGGCCTGCCAAGATTTTAGGTGTCTTTTAGATTGTCAAATACAAATTGTTTTATCTGACATTGTTTAAATGTGAGGTGCTTTTCTGGTATTACATGTTTTTCAGAAATTGGTAATCTCTGATTTAATTAGACTATGTGGTTAAGTGGATTATCACACTTCTAATCATCTATATATGAAAACTCCCTTCCCTCCAAATAAGTTACAAGTTGTATTATTCCTTGATGATCAAATCCACTATTTTGGGGGGAGCAGTGGATAACTCATCCTACATATTGGACACAATTTTTTTTGCACTTTTTGACTTTTTTTGTCAAGAAGTGCCTTTAAGAGGTGAATGCCGTTTAGTTTTATATGAAACTAAGACAGATTAAAAACAAAATAAACTCTATTATCAGTAGTGCAGTATTATACTGTATCTGATGGTCCTGTATTTTTCTACAATTATCCCAGTTACCTGAATAATGCACATTTTATTAATTAATTAATTATTTTTAAGAGATGGGGTCTCACTATGTCACCCAGGCTGAAGTGTAGTGGCTATGCACAGGTGTAATTATAACATACTGCAGCCTTGAACTTCTGGACTCAAGCAATGCTTCTGTCTCAGCCTCCCAATTAGCTGGGACTCCAGGCATGTGCCACTGTACCCAGCCTGATGCACGGTTATTACAAAAATTAATGAAACCCTCTTGAGTTGGAGAAAACTGACTGTGAGCTTTATATTTTTAAATTGTGAATATTGTGGGTACATAGTAGGTATATCTGTTCATGGGGTACATGAGATGTTTTGATACAAGCATACAATGTGAAAAAGCACATCGTGAAGAATGGGGTATCCTTTCCCTCAAGCATTTATCCACTGAGTTGCAAACAACCCAGTTACACTCTTAAGTTATTTTAAAATGAACAGTTATTGTTGACTATAGTCATTCTATTGTGCTACCAAATACTTGGTCTTTTTTTTTTTTTCTATTTTTTTGTACTGATTAACCATTCCCACCTATCCACTAACCTCCCCTCTGCCACTCCCCTTCCCATCCTCTGGTAACCTTCCTTCTACTCTCTATGTCCATGAGTTCAATTGTTTTGGTTTTTAGATCCCCACAAATAAGCAAGAACATGCAATGTTTGTCATTCTCTGCCTGGCTTATTTCACTTAATATAATGATATCCAGTTCCATCCGTGCTGTTGCAAATGACCGGATCTCATTTTTTTATAGTTAGACGGCGCTCCATTGTGTGTGTGTACTATATTTTCTTTCTCCAGTCATCTGTTGAGGGACACTTAGGTTGCTTCCAAATCTTAGCTATTGAAAACAGTCCTGTAACAAACATAGGAGTGCAGATATCTCTGATATAATAATTTTCTTTCTTTTGGGTACATACCTGGCAGTGGGATTCTTGGATCATATATTAGCTTAATTTTTAGTGCTTTGGGGTGCCTCCCAACTGTTCACTGTAGTGGTTATATTAATTTAAATTCCCAGTGGCAATCTACAAGGGTTCCCTTTTTTCCCACATCCTCACCAACTTTTATTATTGCCTGTCTTTTGGTTAGAAGCAGTTTTAACTGGGGTGAGATGATACGTCATCATAGTTTGGATTTGCATTTCTCTGATGATCAGTGATATTGAGCATTTTTTCATATACCTGTTTGCCATTTGTATGCTTTCTTTTGAAAAATGTCTTTTCAAATATTTTGCCGTCTTTTGATTGGATTATCAGATTTTTTTCCTATAGAATTGTTTTAGCTCCTTATATATTTTGGTTATTAATCCCTTGTCAGATGGCCAGTTTGCAGGTATGTTTTCCCACTCTCTGGGTTGTCTCTTCACTTTGTTGATTGTATTCTTTGCTGTGCAGAAGCTTTTTAACTTGATGTGATCCCATTTGTCCATTTTTGCTTTGGTTGCCTGTGCTTGTGGGGTATTGCTCAAGAAATTCTTGCCCACTCCAGTGTCCTGGAGATTTCCCCCAATGTTTTCTTGTAGTAATTTCATAGTTTGAGGTTTTTAAGTTAAGTGTTTGTTCCATTTTGATTTGATTATTGTATTTGGTGAGAAATAGGGGTCTAGTTTTACTTTTCTGCATATGGATATCCAGTTTTCCCAGGACCAGTTATTTATGTTATATATTTATGTCTTGTTATTATTGATTGGTTTATTGTTTAGTCTTTTTACTTAGGATAAGAGTAGTTTACGCACCACAGCTACAGTGTTGTCATATTTTTTGTTTTTCTTATGATTAACAGTGGGTTTTGTACCTTCAGAGGAGTATCTATTGCTCATTCATTTCCTTTTATTTCTGATTGAGGTCCTCTTAGCATTTCTTGAAAGATGGGTCAGGTACTCATAAAATCGCTCAGCTTTTGTTTATCTGGGAACATCTTTATTTCTGCTTCATGTTTGAAGGTTTTTGTTTTGTTTTGTTTTGTTTTTTAACCAGATATACTGTTCTAGGGTAATAGTTCTTTTTTCCTTCAGCACTTTAAATATGTCGTGCCAGTGTCTCCTGGCCTGTAAGGTTTCCACTGAAGTGTCTGCTGCCAGATGTTTTGGAGCTCCATTGTATGTTGTTTGCTTTTTAAAAAGAAATCTTGCTGCTTTTAGGATCCTTTCTTTTTGACCTTTGAGGGTCTGATTGTTCAATGTCATGAGGTGGTCTTGTTTGGATGGAGTCTGCTTGATGTTCTACAACCTTCTTGTACTTAGATATTTGTATCTTTCTCTAGATTTGGAAAGTTCCCTGTTGTTATCTCTTTAAATAAACTTTCTATCCTATCTCTTCCTCTACCTCTCCTTTAAGGCCGATAACTCTTAGATTGACCCTTTTGGGGGGATTTTCCCGATCCTGGCAGTGAGCCTCTCTGTTCTGTACGATTTCTTCTTTTGTGTCCTCCGTGTATTCTCAAATAGCCAGTCTTCAAGCTCACAATTTTTTTCTTCTGCTTGATTTATTATTTTACTAAAAGACTCTGATGCATTCTATAGTATGCCAATAGCATTTTTCTATTTCAGAATTTCTGCTTGATTCTGAGTTAATCTTTGTGTTATTATGAATTTTTTTGCTATTTGAGTTTGATACTGTTCGCTTACAATACAGATTTTGCGAATAATGCCAGTCAATTTGACAGAGATAAGTTAGGATTATGATTATTGAACATAGCAGTTCACTTGTAGGTATCACATTTTTATAAATCCCATTCTCTATTGAATTTGATAGATGCAAAGAAGGGAAAGTAAGAATTCTTAAATTATTAATTGGCTATCAATAATGTAATTAATATTAATTTTAGTATAGTCTCCAGGTATAATCTGAAAAAGAATACTTGGTAAGAAAGCATTAATCTTATGCTTTAAAAAACAAGTCTAAAGCATTCATCAAAGTGTGCATAATTTTTAAAAATGAAGACGGCAGAGTCTTGTTGTATTATCCACTTTGGTCTCAAACTCCTGGGCTCCTCAAGCAATCTTTCAGTCTCAGCCTCCTGAGTAGCTGAGATTACAGGCAGGTACCGCCAGGCCCTTTTAGGCTTTCAATATTCTAAGTTTTTCTATTGTTGATTAAAATGCATTTCACTTTTTTTAAAAATAGTGGATGGGCGTTCTGAAGACTCTGCTATCAGGTAGGATTCACAGATTTTTAAAAATTGTGTGTTAACTAAGGTAATACAAAGAAAAGAAACTAACATCTGTTGAGTGTTGTACTCTGGGCTAGAAACCATATTATATGCTTAACTCATACAGTCATCACAACAGCTTTGCAAACTATCCAGGCTGTTATAACCAACTTTTTACTCATTAGGCAGCTGTGGTTCAGAGAGGTTAACTGGCCATGATCCGATAATTAACAAGCAGCTGACCCATGATTTGACCATCAGCTTGCTGGACTCCCAAGCTCCTTCTCTGTCCCTCAGCATAGACTGATAGATACCGTGCAGCCCTGCGATCAAGGTACAGGTACAGATTAGATGAATTCAGAAAGTCAGATC
This sequence comes from Rhinopithecus bieti, assembly GCF_001698545.2. Lineage (NCBI taxonomy): Eukaryota > Metazoa > Chordata > Mammalia > Primates > Cercopithecidae > Rhinopithecus > Rhinopithecus bieti. The sequence goes on along the minus strand of NW_016806031.1, from coordinate 975,223 downwards.
TGGTTATATATTAACTCTGGCTCACACACTTTTCCTTAGAAGCCTGTTTAATTCAAGAGTTTGTCCTAATATACTGAACAATTTCGGTGGTAACCAGTGCCTCGTTTTTACCCTCAAAGGTTTCAGGGCAGGTCTCATTTAGCTATAGCCACAGGACCATGGGTCTTACATAAGCAAGACCAGGCAAGTCCTGAAGAGGAATTATTTTCTTGTAAGTGAAGGGTATCTACCTATAGACCATGTTATGATAAGTATATTTCACATCTAGTCAGAGGCTGTTTCTAACTGATTTCTCTACTTACTGACTTCCCAGTTTTCTCTTTAGTTTGACTTGCTTGGTTCCATGAAGCTTTTCCTCAAAATCTGATTTTCTATAATCTTTTCTTGCGTTTTAACCTTCCTCTCTGCTTTCCTTGTTTATTTTCTATTTTTTTTTCCATTTCTTCCAGCTAAGCATTCCCCCTTTCTCTAGAGACAGAATCAAAAGCACATAGAATTTCAGGATTTTAAGGAATCTTAGTGAGAAATTGAAATATCCTCTAGTACTTCAATCTGTGGTTAACGCCCTGGTCAATTGGTCGCTCAGATGGAGAACCTGAAACTTAAAGAGGTTAAAGTTACTTATTTGTTTATAGGAAGTGGCAGAAATGAGAGTGGAACTCCTGAGCTCCTTTGAAAGCTCAGTGCTCCTCCTTTTTTTTATCATCCTGTTGGTGGGTTTTTTTAATAATAGAAAGGGAAAGTGGGAATAGGGAAAACAGTGGAAGAGGAAACGATAGAATTAACTGGTGAACCTAATGGTAGAGGATAAGAATGAAATTAGTAGAGAAAGGCCTAGTTTGAAGAGAAGCAACACTGAGTTAGGTAGGAATAGGGGTTATAGAAAAGAGATCAGAATATTAGAGTTTATGACAAATTTGATAAAGATAAGTTATAGGAATGAAGCATACAGGATATTGGGAGTTATCTAGAAAGGCATATTAAAATAGGTTCAAAGGAGTCCTGGACAAGTTGCTGCCTTTTTGTTTGTTAAATTGGAGCAAGTGACACACTTCAAGGTTTCACCACACCTTGCAGAGGGTGTCTCAGAGCCCCTGCAGTACCAGGGGCCTGGAGGTTGCTGAACTACATAGATCTGTGGCCCAGGACAGCTGTCCTCCCACCTGCCTCTTTTTCTAATCCACTGACATCCTTCCCATGCCCGTGTAGGCTAGGGCAGGGGTGGGACTGGCTGGCAAATAAGTCACGGAGCTTCAGTTGAGTGGTTGTTACCACATCTATGCTGGGGCAGATGACAGATTCCCTTTAGCTTGTTTTCCAGGAAATAGAGAACTCCTGGTTTTGGTAATTGGAACCCACCCCTTTAGGAGTTTGTACTTTCACTGGCTGAGTATTTAAAGGTGGAGGTTGCCACAGAGCCTTGCAGAAGAGGAATCTACAAGTGGGAACCCATAGGAAGGAAGATAGATAGTCCTTAGGGAAACAGAGGTACAACTACCAGGACTGTGTTTTTCCAGCAGTCTCTCTCCTCGGTTATCTGAGAGCCTCTGAAAGTTTTTAAAGGGCTTGCTAGTTTATGTGAACCTGAATAGGGCAGGACTTATACAGGGAAAATAATTGGATTTTATAATTTTTACTGTTTTAATCCTTCTGGGAATAGTATTTTTAATAACAACATACATTTGTCCTCTGCCTTTTGTATATTTAGCTTTTAGGCTCCTTGTACTGTTTCAGGGTAAAGGGAAGCAATAAGGGCCTTCTGAACTGATTTTCACACTGAAGAACCGAGACGGCCACTGTCAAGTGACACAGATTAATCTTTGAACCAGAGATAGATAATGGAGAAAAGACAGTTTTTTTCTTTTTTCTTTCCTTCTTTTTTTTTTCTTTCTTTGTTCTCTCCCTCCCTCCATTTTTCCTTCCTTCCTTCCTCCCTTCCCTTTCTTCCCCTCCCCTCCCCTCCCTTTCTGTTCCTTTTTTCCTTCTTTTCCCTCCCTTTCTTTTTTCTTTCTTTCTTCCTCAGAGTCTCACTCTGTTGCCCAGGCTGGAGTACAGTGGTGTGATCTTGGCTCACTGCAGACTCTACCTCCTGGGCTCAAACTGTCCTCTCACAGCAGCTTCCCAAGTAATTGGGACTACAGGTGGTATGTGTGTCACCATGCCTGGCTATTTTTTTTCAGGGCTGGGTTCTCGTCATGTTGCCCAGGTTGGTCTCCAACTCCTGGTCTCAAGCAATCTACCCACCTCAGCCTCTCAAATTGCTGGGATTACAGGCATGAACTACTGTGCCTGGCTGAGACACTGTATCTTTCTACCTTTTTTAAGGTTATCAGATTTGTTACAGTTCAGATAACAAAAATTATGTAAGCCGTTAATTGGATTTTCAGTTCAGCCTCCAGGACATACAGTTTGTGAAGACCTATTATTCTCAGGCTCTGCCAGTAGCTCTGGCTGTCATGATTTGTTCTGGAACTAAAGGTGTCTTCATTGACTATATTTGATACGTTGGGAGAGGTGGAAGGAGGTAACTAAAATCTTTTATAACAGGTTAAATTTTAATTGTATTAAGAAATATTATTTAATATACAGATAGCTGACCTCTCACCTGATTTGTTTGTTTGTTTGTTTTTTTTTTTGGAGGAGACATCCAGATATGATTTTGGAAATTATTTTAAAGAAATGAATGCACTAATTTTATGTATATTTTGCTCCAAAGGTTTTCTGGCAAACAAACTATTGATTATTTATTGCCTACATCAGATTATGAAGACATTGATTCTGATATCAAGGTAAAAATCCTCTAATGAAATTAATTTTCTCATTCTGAATCTAGGTTTCTATATTTACTTTTAAAATTTAGCAGTGGTCTACTTATTGTTTTATGTTTGTAATGAATAGTTGGTTAGAGAAAGCCTTTTTTAGAAATATGACTAGTTAATTTTTTTTTTTTTACTTTGGTAAATAAGAAATGATCGTTAAATACTAAGAGGGTGAGGGTAAAACAAGAATGGCCTGGAAAATACAATGTAGCAGGAAAATTAGGTTAAGCTTTCTTACCATAGAGGAAATTTGACACATGGTCAAGGTTTATTTTGATAAGTATTCTTACTGTGACTTTTAAATCATGCACACCTTTATGATACTTATGGCTAATGAAATCTTTAATGGATCCAATTACTTATTATAGTAATCATGGAATCTCCCAAATGCCTTTCATTGTCAAACCTATACAGGAGATAGCATATCAGCATATCATTTCTTTTTTTCCTTGGACACTTACTATTTTGGTATCATGTACTTGTTAAGAGAGAGCTTTTTCTCTGTTTCTATCCTTGATTGAGTAGTTAGACTAAAATAATATTAGAAATTACAGAAATTTGGCCAGGCGCAGTGGCTCACGCCTGTGATCCCAGCACTTTGGGAGGCTGAGGCAGGTGGATCACTTGAGACCAGGAGTTTGAGACCAGCCTGGGCAACATGATGAGACTCCAACTCTGCAAAATATAGCCAGACTTGGTCACATACACACCTGTAGTCCCAGCTACTTGGGAGAGTGAGGTGGGAGGATAGCTTGAGCCCAGGAGGTGAGCCAAGATTACAGCAGCCTGGCCTACATGTTGAAATCCTGTCTCTACAAAAAATACACAAACTAGCCAGGTGTGGTGGTACACATCTGTAATCCCAGCTACTCAAGAAGCTGAGGCAGGAGAATCACTTGAACCCAGGAGGCGGAGTTTGCGGTGAGCTGAGATCATAGCCCTGCACCCCAGACTGGTGACAGAGTGAGACTCTGTCTCAAAAAAAAAAACAAAAAAAATGTGGAAATTTAGTTGAGTATTGTGGCACATGCCTGCGGTTCCAGCTATTAGAGAGGTTGAGGTTGAGGTGGGAGAATTTATTGAGCCCAGGAGTTAAAGACCAGGCTGGCCAACATAGCAAGACCTTTTCTCTAATTAAAAACGATTGTGGAAAATTAGAAATGTACATTTTCTTCTCAAACTCTGTATTACAAAGAGATTCCACTGTGTTTTCCAAGTCATTTCATTAAGAATACACTTTTAAAACTCTTCATCTAAATGAAGAATACATATTTTGCCCAATATAACAGCCAGTTCTAGAAGCAGAGACTCTTAATAACCATAGAAGACTTTAATTTCATTTTTTTCATTGTAGTTTGTGAAAATATCAACTCAAAATCCTTGTATTATATACTTAAATTTTAAATTTCAGAAGTTTTTGTATTTAGCTACTTAAATAATCATTTAAAAACTCCTGCATTAGTGTGAGCTACTGGAGGTTAGGAAAAATATTTGTTTGTATCCCGGAGTACCTAGAATAACATCTTGCATGTAACAAGCTTCTAATATTTTGGAATGTAAATAAATTCATGGACAAATGGATTTCTATACAATGGAGGGTTACAAGTAACATAATATACATAACTAATAAATCTATTACATTTCTAAAATATGGCTTATATTTGTATTTCCCTTTTTTGCGTGTGAGACAGAGTCTTACTGCGTCAATCAGGCTGGAGTGCGGAGTGGTACAATCTCGGCTCACTGCACCTCTACCTCCTTAGTTCAAGTGATTTTCCTGCTTCCACCTCCTGAGTATCTGGGATTATAGGCGTGCACCCGCCATGCTGTCCAGGCTGGTTTCAAATTCCTGACTTCAAGTGATCTACCCGCCTTAGACTCCCAATGTGCTGTGATTACAGGCATGAGCCACCATGCCCGGCCTGTATTTCTTTTTAATGTATACGATGCATAAATTCAGATGTGTTATATTGTAAACATATGCCATAAAAAAGAAGAAAATGAGTTAGAAATATGCCATCACTAGAAAAGATGATCACAGTATATTTTCTAGTATCTTTCAACTCTAAGCTTAGATTAGAATTTTAGATTTAAAAATTTAAACTTTTTTGAGCTCCAACTCATGTTCTAGCCATCTTTTCAAGCCATACGTTACTCTGTAGAATTCCAGTTACTAATTCTTTGTCCAAGTGGAACATTTCTTTTTCCATTTTTCCCTCTCTATAGTAATAATGTTCCAGCTTTCAGGTAGTGGTAGCTGATCATGTTTAACTAATTTAATATATCGTTTTATAGTATAAAATTAAACTCTTTATTACAGCAATATTTGCGAAACACTAATTTTGGAGTAAATACTGCTCAGTATTGTTAGGGATATACTATGAACAGAGGTCTCTATGATATATCTGTATTTCTCCATGAACCTTCCTGTACTTGATGACATTTCCTTGGTTCCTGCTTGAAAATTATAGATGTATTTGAAAACTTAAATCATCAGCTTGGATAAACTTAGCCTAATTTTTTATACTAGATCCTTTCTCCAATTTTTAGCTACCATTCTATATGGTGTAAATAGGAGATTAGAATTATTAGTATGTTTTTTACAGAGGAATAAGAAAGCTATGCAATTTTAAAAACAGGGCTTTACATTTCTCTCTTATGTTATACTAGTGCTGAAAAATGCCTCATCATTCTGTAATCACAGAAGCATTTCTCTTCTACAGTTTCAAACTTCAGAATTTTTAAAAGGGGATATTCTGGCAGCATTTTGAATTGATGTTTTAAAATTAAAATTTTCACTCAATTTTAAGTGCATGTTACCACAATATTCCAAAATAAATGTTTGCATGCATTAATAAAAGTATATCTTATATTTTGAAAAAAATGTTGAAATATGTAATTGCAAAATTGAATCTCATAATTTATTTTCTGTACTTATTTTCATTTTCAAAATTTCAGAGTTCTCTATAGGCTTGCATGATTTAATTCTACTGATTTTGACCCTTTTGACTTTTTGTGACCTACTGTCATCTGGTTTTCCTATCCTAGTAAATAACACCTAGTAAGTAGCACTGAAATGTCGAAGCGGGAGAAATTTTGGGTTCCAGCCCTCCCTCAAGTCACCAGTCCAGTCACTCACCAAGCTCCATATTTTCCACGAGCTTACTATTTTTATATCTTACTACTGTAATTCACTCTCTGACCCATAATTTTGAAATACTCTTGTCTAGTTTTGTCCCCCTCACCATATTCTGTTTGTGTAACTTTACATTGCTGCCAAGGTGACCTTTCTAACATGTTTTTATTATGATCTAACTCATCTACTTTTGCGTGGATCCTTATTACATCCTGGGGAAAGCTCACAGTGTAGTGAGATACATAGGATGCATATTTTTATGTTTTGGCCTGATTCTCCCATTTTATCTCTTTATCTCATTCACTCTGTGTTCCAGTTTTATCATTACTTTGGTAGCCCTCATTTGCCATGCCATTTCAGGCCTCTTTTTTTTTATTTTTTAATTTTTTTTTTCTCATGCTGTCCTGTATAGGCACCCTAATGTCCTCACTCTACACTTTGTCTCTCTTTCAAAATCGTCCCTATCTTTGCAGCATTTCCTGAACTTCTCAGGTAGAACTGACTGTTAGCCCTTTTGTGCCCTTACTGTACTTTGTTCACTTCAGTTGTAGAACTAGTGAATTATACTTTTCTGTTTTTATTTGTATATATTTCTACCCTCAATCAACTATGAGGCAGACTCTATCTTGTATATACATATTCAACTTCTCCCAGGATATTGCCTATGATTTGATAGACACAGTGAATGTTTGAGGTCTTACTGGTTGAATGATTGAGTGGTGGAGTGAATAAACACAATGTTTCCTGAAGTTTGCTGTTGTTGTTGTTGTTGTTTTTTAATAGGATGGAGCAATTAAGCCAGCAAATGGACAAAGACAAAATGATACTGGTGTTATTGCAAGTGCCCCACAAGAATACACAAATAATGACAGTTTAATTTTGGTTCACAAAAACAACAGAAGTGGTAAGTTAGTGAATATCTGTGAGAATTTTTTAATGCTTACATGCCATTATAAAAACACATTAAAGTATGTCAGACTCAAATACAATATTCAGTTCTTTGAAATATTTTCCCTGTCTTTCTTCATATTACCAATTTCTTCCTAAATCTACTTTAATCCTCTGAATTTCTATTTTGCTCTTCTACTTTATTGAAATATTTGTGAATGCATACAGCCTTGTATATGTATTTAAAATTCAGGGTGATGAGTATTCTCATAACTCTCTTTGTTCATAATGTTTTACAGATACAACACCCACATCAGGATCCGGACAAGACAGAAATATGGAATCACTTTTGGATTCTGAGGTATTGTGTGTTGTTTTTGTTGTTACCATTTTAAAATACAAGCATTGAGTGATGTTAAAACGTAAAAGAAAATGCTTTCACTTTGCTTTCTCACTGCTGTTTGTGCTTATAAGGAATTATTTTCTTACATTTTCAGCCCCTAACTAATAAAGCAGTAATGGACTGAGTATATTGCTACTGCATAGTACAATTCTGCTAATTTGCAGAATTCATTTAAGAAGTCAGTGTAGTACGGTTCAAAAACAAAGCTCAGAAGTCACAAGGAATGAGTCTGGATTCTTAAGTAGAAGGGTTGGTAAATGCTAAGAGCGGGTAGAGATGAAGATAATGGGCTTTTAAATACATTGTCATGCAACAATTATAGTGGCTAAGCTTTCTTACCGTAGAAGAAATATGAAATGTGGCCACGGTTTATTTGGATAAGTATTTTTACTGTGACTTTTAATTCATGCAAACAGGTCCGGTGTGGTGGCTCACACCTGTAATCCTTGCACTTAGAGAGGCCGAGGTAGGCAGATCACCTGAAGTCAGGAGTTCGAGACCAGCCTGACCAACATGGTGAAACCCTGTCTCTACTAAAAGTACAAAAATTAACCAGGTGTGGTGGCGGGTACCTGTAATCCCAGCTACTCGGGAGGCTGAGGCAGGAGAATCACCTGAATCCAGGAAGCAGAGGTTGCAGTGAGCCAAGATGGCGCCACTGCATTCCAGCCTGGGCATCAGAATGAGACTCCATCTCAAAATCAATCAATCAATCATGCTAACATGACTTATAAAACTTACCATTAACTAAATCTTTAATGGACACAGTTACTTACAGTAATCATAGAATCTCTCTAGTGCTTTTTATTTCTAAAACTGAACAGTAGATAGCATATTCTTTTTTTCTTGAACGCTTATTATTTTGGTATCATATACTTTCAAAATGTTTTTATTTTAATTTTTGTGAGTACATAGTAGGTGTATATATTTATGAGTTACTTGAGATATTTTGATACAGGCATGTAATATGTAATAATCACATCAGGATAAACTGTATTGATCACCTTGAGCGTTTATCCTTTGTGCTTCATATAATCCAATTATATTCTTTTAGCTATTTTAAAATGTACAATTAAGTTGTCTTTTACTGTAGTTGTCCTGCTATGCTAGCAAATCCTGGGCCTTATACTTTCTGGTTTTTTGGTACACATCAATCGTCCCCCAACCCCACACTCTACAACTATACTTCCCGTCCTCTGGTAATGATCCTTTTTCTCTCTATCTCAATATATTGAATTGTTTTGATTTTTTGAACCCATAGATAAGTGGGCAATATTTTTCTTTCTGTGTCTGGTTTATTTGACTTAACATAATGATCTCTAGTTTAATCCCTGTTATTGCAAATGACATTTTCCTTAAATTTGAAAAAAAAATTTCAATAGTTTTTGGAGTACAGGTTGGTTTTGATTACATGGAAAAGTTCTCACACAGTGATTTCGGAGATGTTAGTGCATCCGCCACCTGAGCGGTGCACACTGTACCCAGTGTGTAGTCTTTTATCGTCCAACACCTTCCACGCTTCCTCCCCAACTCCCCAGAGGCCATTAGGTTGTTCTCGTGCCTTTGCGTCCTCATAGCGTAGCTCGCACAGAACATACAGTATTTAGTTTCCCTGAGTTAACTTTACTTAGAATAATGGCCTCCAGCTCCATTCAAGTTGCTGCAAAAGACATTATTTCCTTCATTTTTATGTATGAGTAGTAGTCCATGGTGTCTATATGCCAGATTTTCTTTAACCACTCATTGGTTAGTGGGCACTTAGGTTGGTTCCGTATCTCTGCAGAAGTGCTATCTGGGAGTCAGGGACTAGAGTGAAAAACCTCAGAACTTTACTTGGTGTTCTGTTGTACTGTGGCTGAGCTGGGCCTCATACCACAAGGTGCAGTGCTTCCCACTCTTACCTCTCCTGTCCGATAGCCGAGGAGCCTCGCCCTATGGCCAGTGCCACCACAGGTTCTTAGGGGGCACTGCCAGGCTACCGCTGATGTCCACAGGTTCTTAGGGGGCACTGCCAGGCTACCGCTGATGTCCACAGGTTCTTAGGGGGCACTGCCAGGCTACCGCTGATGTCCACAGGTTCTTAGGGGGCACTGCCAGGCTACTGCTGATGTTCTGGTAAGGCCTGAGGGCTCTTCAGTTAGCTCGTGGTGAATGTTGCCTGGCCTGGCACCCTTCAGGGGAGTGGGCTCCCATTTGGCCCAGGGATGGTCCAGAAATGCTGTCCAAGAGCCAAGGACTGGAACTGGGGACCCCAAGGGCCTGCTTGGTGCTCTAGCCTTTGTGGTCCAGCTGGTACTTAAGATGCAAGTCAAAGACTCCTTTACTTTTCCCTCTGCCTTTCTCAAGCAGAAGGAGTCTTTCCTTCTAGCCATTACAGCTGGAAATATCCTGTCTCACTTGAAGCTAGTGTCAGTGTTTCACCCAAGACCTCAACATAATACCTGTGTATCACTGCTGGTTATTCAGGGTCCATGGGCTCTTCAGTTAGTAGGCGATGACTGTTGCCACGAATGAGTTCTTGCCTTCTCCAGGGAGCTCCCTGTGGCCCAGGGAGTATCTAGAAACACCATATCAGAACTGAGGCCTGTAAGGGGGGACTCATGATTCTGACCAGTGTCCTGTTCTGTTGTAGCTGAGCTGGTATTTAAGATACAAGACAAAGTCTACTCACTGTTTCCTTTCCACTCCTCCAGCGGAAGGAATGGGTCTCTTTTGGTGCCCCAAGCTGTAAAGCCTGGGATTGGAGGAGGAGTAGCACCAGCACTTTTGTACATGCCCCGCCCCATTGTCCTCTGGCTTATAGCACAGTTCAGCACTTGGACCCACCTGGGAACTGGAGTCCTTGTGGCTTAGACTACCTTTCAGGTTTTATGTAGGGCCCTGGTACAATTTAGCATGGCGGTGACAAGGCTTGTGGGAACTCAAGTTGTGGTTACTGGGATGGGTGATTCCCCTCTGGCCAGGGCTGGTTTAAACGCTTTCTCTGTGGGTGGGCATCAGCTGAGTTTATTCCAGTTTTGCTTTTTGCTATAATAGGGCAACACTGAGTTTAATGCAACATCTCACAATTGCTTTACCCTCTCCCAAGTGCTCAGATTCTCTCTGTACCATGCTACCACTGCTGGGGGATGTGGGAGTGTTAACATCGATGATTCCAGACTGTTTTTCCTACCTCTTCAGTGCCTCTTGTAGTCGTCAGAAGTTAAAACCAGGCACTTTCAGTGTTCACCTGATTTTTGGTTCTTACAAAGGTGTTTTATTTCTGTAGGTAGTTGTTAGATTGGTGTCCTTGTTGGGAAATAATTGATGGAGCCTTTTATTCTGCCATTTTGCTTGCCTCCTTTTTTTGGTATCATACACTTCTTAGAAGAGAAGTTTTTTATTTTCTGTTTCTATCCTTGGTTCTGTAATTAGAATAAAATCATATTAGAAATGATGGAAATTTAGTTGGGAATTGTAGCACACACCTGCAGCTGCAACTATCCAGGAGGCTGACGTGGGAGAATTTCGTGAACCCAGGGGTTAACAGAGGAGTTAATTTCTTGAACCCAGGAGTAATCAGACCAGGCTGATTAACACAGTGAGACGTTTTTACTAATTTAAAAAAATGTGGAATTTTAGAAATGTAAATTTCCTGTCTCAAAATCTGTATTACAAATATATTCCACTGTGTTTTCTAAGTCATCTCATTAAGAATATACTCAAAATTCTTCATCTAATTGAATAATACATATTTTGCCCAAAATAACAATTCTAGAAGCAGACTCTTTGATAATCATATGTAAGACTTTAATTTCAGTTTTTTTGTATTGTATCTTGTGAAAATATCAACTCAAAATTCTTGTATTCTTAAATTTTAAATTTCAGAAGTTTTTGTATTTCACTATTTAAATAATCATTTAAACACTCTTGCATTAGTATGAGCTACTGGAGGTTAGGAAACATATTTGTTTGGATCCTCGAGTACCTAGAATAACATCTTGCATGTCACAAGCATTATAATATTTTGAATGTAAATACATAAATGGACAAATGTATTTTTATGTAGTGGAGTATTACAGGTAACAATATGCATAACTTACTCAATAATTAAATCTCTTGCATTTCTAAAATATGGCTTAATCTGATATAGCCTTTTAATGTTCAGGATGTATACATTCAGATGTGTTATGCTGTGAAAATATGTCATAAATAAGAAGGAAGTGTGTTAGAAATACACCATCAATAGAAAAGCTGGTTACAGTGTATTTCCTAGTATCTTTCAAGTCTTAAGCTTAGAATTTTAGATTAAAAAATTTAAACTTTCTTGAGCCCCAACTCATGTTCTAGCAAATCTATCTTTTCAAGCCATACATTACTCTGTAGAATTCCAATTACTAATTCTTTGTCCAAGTGGAGAGTCGATGGAACATTTCTTTTTCCATTTTTCTCTCTCTGTAGTAATAATGTTCCAGCTTTCAGGTAGTGGTAGCTGATCATGTTTAACTAATGTATCATTTTAGAGTGTAAAATTAAACTCTTTATTACAGCAATATTTACAAAACACTGATTGTAAAGACTGAACAGTATTATCTAGGTGATACTATAAACAAAAGTCTCTTTTGTGTATCTGTTTCTCCATGAATCATACTGTACTTGATTATTTTGTCTTGGGGCTTGCTTGATAATTATAGATGTATTTGAAAACTGTTCTGTTTTAGAAACTTTTATTTTAAGTTTAGGGGGTACATGTGCAGGTTAGATATAGAGGAAAACTAGTGTCACGGGGGCTTGTTTTACATATCATCACCCAGGTATTAAACCTAATAATCATTAGTTATTTTTCCCGATCCTTTCCTTCCTCCTACCCACAGTACATTCCAGTGTCAGCTGTTCCCCTCTCTGTGGCCATCTACTCTCATTATTTAGCTCTGACTTATAAGTAAGAACATGTGGTATTTGGCTTTCTGCTCCTGTGTTAGTTTGCTAAGGATGATGTCCTCTAACTCCATTCATGTTCCTGCAAAGAACATACATAATCTCATAATTTTGTATGGCTGCATAGTATTTCATGTGTGTATATGTACCACATTTTCTTAAATCATCAACTTGGATAATCACAGCTTTATTTTTATGCTAGATTCCTTCAGTTTTTATTTTGATTATTTTTGGGGGAACAGGTATTGTTTGGTTACATGAATTAATTATTTAGTGGTGATTTCTGAGATTTTGGTATACCCATCACCCAAGCAGTGTACATTGTACCAAGAATGTAGTCTTTTATCTGTCACCCTCTACTTTCTCCTGAGTTTCAAAGTCCATTGTATTATTCTTGTGCTTTTGAGTCCTCATAGCTTAGCTCCCACTTCGGAGTGAGAACATACAATGTTTGGTTTTCCATTTCTGGGTTACTTCACTTAAAATAATGGTCTCCAACTCCATCCAGGTTGCTGGGAATACCATTATTTCATTCCTTTTTATGGATGAGTATTATTCCATGGTATATATGTGCCACATTTTCTTTATCTACTCATTGATTGATGGGCATTTGGGCTGGTTCTATATTTTTGCAGTTGTGAGTTGTGCTGCTATAAACGTGTGTGCAAGTGTGTTTTTAACATAATGAGTTCTTTTTCTCTGGGTAGATACCCAGTAGTGGGATTGCTGGATAAAATGGTAGATCTACTTTTAGTACTTTAAGGAATCTCCATGCTATTTTCCATGGCGATTGTATTAGTTTACATTCCCAGCAGAAGTGTAAAGATGTTCCCCTTTCACCACATTCACTTCAACATCTATTTTGTTTTTTTAATTTTTAGATTATGGCCATTCTTGCAGGAGTAAGGTAGCATCGCATTGTGGTTTTGATTTGCATTTTCCTGATAATTAGTGATGTTGAGCATTGTTTCATTTGTTTGTCGGCCGTTTGTATATCTTCTTTGGAGAAATGTGTATTCCTGTCCTTTGCCCACTTTTTGGTGGGATTATTTGATGTTTTTTCTTGCTGCTTTGTTTGAGTTCCTTGTAGATGCTGGATATTAGTCCTTCACTGGATTCGTAGTTTGTGAAGATTTTCTCCCACTCTGTAGGTTGCCTGTTTACTCCGCTGGTTATTATTATTATTGGTTTCTGTTGCTGTGCGGAAGCTTTTTATTTTTGCTCATGCTGCCCTGTCTAGGAACCTTCCTACTTTGTCTTTGTCACTCTTCCTCACTCTGCTTTATCAAACCTTCCTCACTCTGCACTTTGTCTCCCTTTCAAAATAGGGCCTATTATATTCGCAGCAGTTTTTCAGCTTCTCAGGCAGAACCGACTGTTGTCCCTTTTGTGCCCTTACTGTACTTTATTCACTTCTCTTTTATTACTAGTGAATTAGACTTTTGTTTCTGTTTTTTTTTCTCACTCAAATATAAGGCAGAATCTGTCTTTTATATGTATGTTCAGCTTTTCCCAGGATGTGGCGTATGATTTGATAGACACAGTGAATGTTTATTGTCTTAACTGGTTGACTGAGTGGGGGAATGAGTGAATACATTCCTGAAGTTCTTTTTTTTTTGCTTTGTTTTTAATAGGATGGAGCAGCTAAGCCAGCAAATGGAAAAAGACAAAATGGTACTGATATTATTGAACGCGCCCCATGAGAGCACACAAATAGTAACAATTTAATTTACTGAATGTCTCTGATAATTTTTTAATGCTTAAATGCTATTTTAAAAAAACTTACTTAAATATGTAGACCCAGATATAAAATCCATTTCTTCTGGATTTTTTCATGCCTTTCTTCACGGTGCCGACTTCGTTTTCATAAATCTGCTCCAACCCTCTGAATTTCTTTGTCGCTCCTTCAGTTTATTGAAATATTTATAAATGGATATTTGCATATGTATTTAAAATTCAGAGCGATAAATGTTCTCTCATGAATGTATCTGTGAATAACATCTTATGACATTTTACAGCTGCAGTGTCCTCATCAGGCTCAGGACAAGAGGGCAATGTAGAATCACTTTTGGATATGAAGTATTAGCTGTTGTTTTTTGTTGTTATATTAAAAAATAAAACCATTCTGTGATGTTAAATCATAAAAGAGGATGCTTTGACTTTACTTTTCGCCTCATAGTAGAATTCTTCTAATTTGCGGGGTTCATTTAAAAAGCCAGGGTAAAACAGTGAAAAAATAAAGCCTTAAAAGTCAGAAGGAATCAATTTGGGTTATGAAGTTGAGTTTATGTAAAAACTAAAGAATTATTCCAGGTCAATGTAGGGCCACATGTATGACTGTATGGTATATCTGGGTGTGTATGGTATATCTCATCTCTAATGAGATTCAGAGAAAAACCGTTTGGACTGTAGTTTTTCACAACTTGGAACTTGAAGAGGTAATGCCTGGGACTTGAAAGCATTAGTGCATTTGGATTATCCAGCATAGATCTGCAAGGAATATTTCAGGAGAAAGAAAAGCATGGAGAATAGTAAATACTTCATGCTGTAATAACAGCAATTTGGTTTAATGTTGTTTTAATACGTAGAAATCTTTTTTAAAAATAGAACACATTGGGTATCTTTGTGGCAAATGATGACATTCTAAGGTGACACCCATGGAAAGACATGGGGAAGGCTCGACCTCTTAGATAGAAGCAGCTGCTGCATATTGCTACCCAGCACCAAGCTGAAGTCAAAACATGTTACTGTCTTTGTTCTTTTTCTTAGTATCAGTGGATTCTTGTAAAAACTTATTTAACCTATTTGAACATCAGTTACTGCCTTTATAAAAACAATACTGGAATGTACCCTTTAGGTATGTGTAATGAGCAAATATGGTAAGAAATAGAAAAACATTTTGTTAACTGGTAAGTGTGTATATAAATGTAAGACAAAATGGTCCCAGTGGCATTCAGTGACTTGATAAATATTGGAGATGTTTTGTGTAAACCTGAAGGACAGTAAATTGGCAGCAGTGTCAAGAAAGAATGGAAAGTTAGAATGCACAAGTGGATTTCTAATTCGGGGTATTATAAGTTTCAACAGACTATGGTTAGAGATATTATATAGCAATACAGTGATTTAGCACTTGAGATCTTCCCAAGAGATTTTAAAATCTTTTGAGATTGAATACCTTTCTGTTTCTGAGTACCAACTATGTGCTAGGCAGTTAGACACGGAATATACAGGATGAGGGCTCATGCTATAGTACTAAGAGAAAAACAAGCAAACAGCTAACACTTGTAAGTTACTGTACATGCTTTCTATAAGGAAAACAGAATTTTAGGTTAGATGTTATTGAAGCAGTGTATAGTTAGGATGGGAGTGGGAGTGAAATTCTGTAGTCAGAGAAGATCTTTATGCATGTGAAATGTAATCTATCAATTAAAAATTGAGAGTCAGCCATGTGAAAGCCTAGGAAAAGGAAACCTGGACAGAGAGAAAAATGGATCATATCTGTTCATTATTTTATTCTTACATCATAGAATGACCAGGAAGTGGGGTAACCATCATTATAATCATTTTTATTATAATGTTTAGGAAAGAAAATATGCAAATAAGTGCCTAGTGGATTTTTGATGATTCATAAATAAATGTTCTTACTCTTCCTTTCTTAAAATGAAGGCTTACTCAGGAGATCGAGACCATCCTGGCTAACACGGTGAAACCCCGTCTCTACTAAAAATACAAAAAATTATCCAGGCACGGTGGTGCGCGCCTGTGGTCCCAGCTACTCCGGAGGCTGAGGCAGGAGAATGGCGTGAACCCGGGAGGCGGAGCTTGCAGTGAGCCGAGATCGCGCCACCGCACTCCAGCCTGGGCGACAGAGCGAGACTCCGTCTCACAAAAAACAACAAAAAAATAAGGCTTCCTATATTTTTGAGATGATTTCTTATTTTGGAAAGAGTTGCTCAGTATTGCTAATATTTGCTTCCTTTTATGTAAACATAATCTAAGGAAGTGTTTACTGCTACTTTGTCATTTTATTCAAGCACTTTTTCTGTCAGTAAATATTTTTTACCAAAACTATTTAGATTTTCCAACTCCTCATGTGCCTAAATGAAGCAGTTTCTATAATGTTCTGTTTATACTCAACATGGCAAATGCTGAAGTTTCCTGTAATGCTAAGTATCTTATTTTAACACTAAAAATTCTATAGTTAGAACAATTTTAAATGTTTAATGCTGTAAATATTATAGTAAGTGTATTATGTTTTTTAAATGTCTATTTTTGGTGGGGAATGCAAAGTAGAGTGAGGTATTTTGAAGTCAGGTTTTTTGTTTTTTTTTTTAGCTGAAATAAGCACACAAGCTAATATTTGACTGTGAATGTGTTTCCTTTGGCCTTCCATGCTTGGTTTACAGAGTCAGTAGCCACATAAAGATAAAAAATAACCTTGATTTGTGAGCATATATGAGGTTCTCTATTGAAATGTTTTAGTTTTCAATATATGCTTCTCTTATTTTTTAGCCTTTTAACATAGGAAATTCAATTGTTCAAGAAAGTTATTAGAAAATTTTTGTGGAACTTGTATTATCTTTTAATTGAAACTCTTTGTTGATATTAATTTGAACAGAGTATCTCTGAGAATCTTTCACAGAAGTATGTTGGTGAATTATCTGGGGCTGCAGAACAGAAAGGAAAAATCACACTAAATGAACAGCTAAGAGGTAAAACCGTATTTCACTTAAAATCATTTACAGAATATTTGTTTTAAAACATCATCACTGATATATTCCAATAGCCGAAGAAAATCACCTATTAAATGCATAGCAAGAAAAAAGAGAGGTGAAATGTTAAGTTATATGTCTTATTAGGTGTCAGCAAGAAATTAAATTGAGAGTGGTAATAAAGGAGCTGAACTATTAGTTTCATTTCAAGAAGCTGTAAACCCTGAGGAAAGTAAGGAAAGAAGAAAGAGAAAAGGAGTAAAAGAGGAAATGTTGAATGAGGAAGGCAGAGAGTACAGGGAGTAAAGGGAAAAGAATGAAGGGAAAAGAAGCAGATATATATTATAGAGGGTGGTACAATGAAATAATTTTTCAGAGCAAGGAAGTGTGGAGTATTAAAAAGGCAGAAACAATACAAGGTGAGCTTTCGCTACCGAAACTTGTCAGGGAAGGGGCACAACATTTTCTTCTCTTGCTGTCTTCCTCACCATTTTGACAGTATTAAGGATCCAGGTTCCCGATCATGCAGAGCTCTGCATCTACCATAGATGAACATAAGCATATATGGTCAGCCATACATGTCTATAATTTAATGTCATAAAATGTTGTTACTTTTAGGCTGGGCGCGATGGCTCATGCCTGTAATCCCAGCACTTTGGGAGGCTGAAGCAGGCAGATCACCTGAGGTCAGGAGTTCGAGACCAGCCTGGCCAACATGGTAAAACACTGTCTCTTTTACTAAAAATACAAAAATTAGCTGGGCATGGTGGCAGGCACCTGTAATCCCAGATACTTGGAAGGCTGAGGCATGAGAATCATTTGAACCCAGGAGGCAGAGGTTGCAGTGAGCCAAGATTGTGCCACTGTACTCCACCTTGGGTGACAGAGCAAGACAGTCTCAAAAAAAAAAAAAACAAAAAAAAAAGTTATTTCATAGGATACCATCATATAAGCCAAAAGAAGATAATTGGAAAGAAGAGCATAGTGTTAGTTACGGAGAATTCAAGGAAGTCATAGCCGCGTAAAGAGTCCATTAGAAATTGTATGACTTGTAACGTAGTCTCAACTCAGGGAACATGTTAGGGAAAACTCGAAAATAGAATCCAAAAAGGTAAAAGGAATGTGGAAGCACATTCAGTGTAGACCAGAGCATCTCTCTCAAATTTTAATCAGTCAGCTGGGGACCTTGCTAAGAATGCACAATCTGTTTCAGCAGGTCTGGGATTCTCCATCTCTTAAGTTTTCAGGTGATGCCAATGCTGCTGGTCCTTGGACCACACACTGAGTAGCAAGGGTATAGCTTCCCTTTAGAGAAATCTGGGAGAAGGGGCATTGACTAGCAGTTCAAGACATATCAGGATCAATGGAAAGCATTATTTTGCATTGATTTCTGAATGGATTTGTATTCAGAGGGGAAGGACCAAAGAGATAAAGAAATAGAAGCCATAGATGGAAGATCCTACCACTAAATGAAGAGGAAACTTGCCATGGGAATAGTCCATAAAAAGAATATAGAAGGAAAGAAATCATAACCACAGATCTAGGGATTACTTTTGAAAAGGAAGAGGAATCGTGAGGGTGGTAGAAAAGAGGAAAGAAATAAGGTTCTGGTAATTTTGAAGTAAATGAAGAGGGAACTTGAGAAAACACCTCCGATGGCTTCAGTGTATTCACACTTTAAACAGACAATGAGATTTCTGCTACTGCAGACATTACTGAAGGCAAGAGGGAGTGCTCAAATTGTAGTAAAACATAGTGACTCATCTCTTCCTCCATAACTTATCAGGAATGAACAATATATGTTGCATTGATGTTACTTAATCAAATGAGATTAATCTAAATACAGAAACATTGGCCGTTAGGTGATATTTTGATAAGATAGCTGTTTCATAAACATTCTTTAAATACTAACGTGATATACCAAACAAAGCTAATTTTAGAAACACAAATTATAGAGTTAATCCTTTGAACATTAAAATTATTATTTTCAAGGAATATTGCACTGAATTTGAAATTCAAAAGGTTATTAATGTCTAATAATTTTGTAACAATATTTTTCTTTCTGGAGAAATATATCTCTGTTGTTTTTTATATACCTTCTTACATTAGTTAATCAAGAAATTTAAAAATGGCTCAACTGGAGGATACAAGAAACATAGCATACCAGTAGCACATATGGGTATGGAAATAAATGAACTTTTAAAATTAACTGTTATTCTATATGTATATCCAGTGAGATCAAGTCAGAACACTTTCTTTGATGATGAATTATACATTCAACTGAACTGTCATTACAACTGTGTCCTTTCTAAATCACACGGGAAATTAAAGAATACAATAAATACTTGTAGTATAATGATATAAATTATTCTAATGTGTTGCATGAAAGGCATGCTGTTCCATTCCATTATCAACTTTGACATTTAATCTTCTCAGGATCATTATTTGCTCCTCTGGTTAAAGATAATTTTTCTTCTTATTATCAGATTCCTGTTGCCATATGTACACTTTTCTATTTTAGTTGCAGTCATTGGAAACCTAATCTCCCTTTTGATATGTTATCTGCATGTTTTATGAAATCTAAATTTATATTTTTTCTCAGTATATTTCTGTCATGTTGCTGCCATAACAAAAAGCGCATCTCCAGACCAAAAGTCATCATTTTTAAAGTTAACCTGAGGATTTAGCCCAATACTAATTCTGCATGAGTGTATGGCTAGCTAGTTTTTTCATATTTGCATGTAATTTTATTGTATGTCTCATTGGCTTTTTAGAGTCTCCTGAGAAATATCTTCATTTGAAGGTAATAACTTTTATGTTTTCGTCTTGAATTATTAACTAAATACTGTGTGACATACACATCATACATTAATTATTTTGTTTCAAAGCCCATTCAGCCTACCATTGAAACGAAACCTTCTGCTTCTAATAAAGCAGTCAAAATGAAGGATGTAGGGAGCTCCACATCAGGGAAATTTTTCAATATAAATTTAACTCTGGAAAGAAGTGCGTGCGTGCGTGCGTGTGTGTGTGTTTTATTACAGAGCATCTGAAAGATATACAAAATAGTGGAGTAGAACTGACACCCCAGCCTTAACAACCGTCATCATGTGCCGTTTTTGTTTTATCTATACCTCAACCCATTGCCCCCCCTCCACTTTATTATTCCTTTTACTAATTTTTTGGTGAGGTAAGATGTATATGCGTTGAGACATACAATCTTAACTGTATCTTTTTGACAAATCAGTATACCCGTATAATCTCTTCCCCTTTTAAGACTAGAATTCCTTCACTTAACAATCATTAATGTGCATGTGAATCAGCTGGAAATATTTAAAATCCAGAGTTTGATAAAATAGATTTAGGTTTTGCCTCAATTTGTAGCAACTAAACGTTCTCTTTTATCTAAAGTAAATAAAATTTGATGAATACAATTAAGGAAAGTTGACCTCAGGTCAAAGGACAAATCAAAACAGGTGCACAATATCGTTATATGTGGGAGCATTTAGTTAACAATGATACAAACCAGCCAACAATTTTATGATGATTTTAATCCCAAGTTAGCAAAAGGGCAGGGTGCGGGAGCTGGGAGTCAGGGCAGGGGTGCTGCTGTGCTGAGGACAGTGGAGAGGGTCGGGGGCTCCGTTTTGGGGGCAGAAGTGCTGCTGTGTGTCCTTGTCCAGGACAGAGTTCTCCTCCCATCCCCTAGCACAGCCTGGGAGAAAAGGCGGGGAACAAGGACGGAGTGGAGCGCAGCCCAGGCTCTCACATCCTCCATCTTGTGGAAGTGGCTGCATTTCCACTGTGGCAGCCCCCTTGTGCAGGTGCAAGGAGGCCACTTCTGGTGCTGGTGCTGTGTCCCTGACCCCGGGTGTGTCCTCTCTGTGGCCCCCACTTCCTTTCCTTTCTGCATTGGTTTCCCTGTGAGTGACATCAGAGAATCTTTAACAGTAGCTGTGGGCAGCCCAGGGGCACTCTTCGGGGAGCCTCAGCTCCTGCCGGGCTGCGCTGGGGCTGGGGACGCAGTGGGAAGACTGATGCAGGGACCTCAGGAGCTGTCACATGGCAGGGAGAAGCCTCCGTCAAGACCCTGTGTCATGATTTCTTCCACACACATGTGGCAAGGTGCGAGGGTCTAAGCAATGGCTGCCCCACAGGGAGTGCGCCCCAGCAGTGGCTGCAGGGGACCACAGCAGTGGGGCCCTCTCTCCCTGCCTGTCTTCCCCTGGGCCTGCCAGGGCCATCTTCTGTGCTCCATGGGATGGAGGTCTTCGGCCCCCAGGGGCCTGCGGGTCCGTGTGACTAGGGGAAGTTGAGGTCGGGGTCCCCTGGGGGCCGTCATGCAGGAACTGCACCCTTTGGTGCTGGGAGACCTTCCAGAGCCCATTTGGTTCCCCCTTCAGAAAGGCAGCCAGGCTTGGGGTTGAGGCAGGTAATGCTGTGCCCTCTGAGGGAGGCGTCACTTCTCCCAGGGGACCTTATAGGATGGGCCCTGTCCTGACCCAAGCTGGATGACACTTGGCAGCCCCTGGGTTTGTGCCTTCCCTCCCAGCCTTGGTCTCCCCTCCCAGAGCTCTAGGGTCAGGCCCAGGCCTGTGGATGTCTCTGAGCAGATGATCCCTGGGCCTCCACGGACCTCTGATCTCATAGCTGTGTGATCCTGGGGGCCTCAGGGACCTTGCTCCCCTCTGACAAAAATGGCAGCATCTGTATTAATGCAGTTTTTATACCTCATCAGTGCACCATTTGATTTAGTGATTCTTAAAGCTTATGATGAATCTGCAGTGATGGAAATTTGCACTGAACCATTTCGTGTCTTAATGGGTCTCTGCTCTGTTTTTTGTTGTTGTTGTTGTTTGAGATGGAGTTTTGCTCTTGTTGCAATGGTGCGATCTCGGCTCACGGCAACCTCCACATCCCGGGTTTAAGTGATGTCTCCTGCCTCAGTCTCCCAAGTTGCTGGGATTACAGGTGCCTGCCACCACACCTGGCTAATTTTTTGTATTTTTACTAGAGATGGTTTTGCCATGTTGGCCAGGCTTGTCTGGAACTCCTGACCTCAGGTGATCCACCTGCCTTGCCCTCCCAAAGTCCTGGGATTACAGATGTGAGCCCCTGTGCCTGCCTCTACTTTGTTTTAAACATGATAATGCTCTCGTTTTTATTCTCTTAATTTTCAGTTGTTCCATGTTTTGCAGGGCTTGTCAGTTGACTTCCAAGTGCTAATTCTCATGACCAGATAATAAGAATGGGTGTAACTGGGTGTTGATTGATGAGCCAGAAGACATTTAATCCTGGAGTTTGAGGTTATCAGACCTCTCCATTTAGAAAATCATGCTTTATATGTTTTCAAACAGCACATTGGTGAACATGTAATGCTTCTTTTTTCTTCATCTCTGGGTGAATTGCCAGCCTTTCATGAATACATTCAGAGAAATCTCTCAGTGAACTCAAAGAGATTCAGAAATTAGTAAGTATGCAAGCTTAGTTGCATACAGAGAAAAACAGTAGATAATATAGATAGCCGATAAGAGCAGATTTTAAACAATGACTGAGTTATATTCTTAGAGGTCGACTTAAAGATTGGATTTATACTAAGGCATTTTAAACTTTAGTCTGGAACAAATTTAAAATTCCTGAATATACAAATTTCTGATGACTCAGAAATAGTAAAAATAGGTGGGAATATGGTATTTCAAATCAAGGATGGAACCTCTTTCTTTTCTTCTGAACATGTTCGTTTTGACCCTCTTCACCCTGAAATTTTCACTCTCAAATATATTTGGAAGGCAGATCTTTTTTTTTTTTTTTTTTCCTCATGTAACATTGATTTCATACACAGAGAATAATACTGTGGATCTGGGATTCAGATTTTGAAATGAAGCATGGACTCTGAGTGGACCCCTTGTCCTTGTGAAAGCGCTCTGGTCTAGATAGCGGCAGAAGAAGTGAAAACTAAAAGGCAGAAATGAAATCCACAGGCAGACAGTCCAGCACTGCACCCCGGGCCTGGTAGTTAAAGATCGACCCCTGACCTAACCGGTTATGTTATCTATACATTCCAGACATTGTATGGAAAAGCACTGTGAAAATCCTTGTCCTCTTCTGTTCCGATATGGTTATCAGTGCATGCAGCCCCCAGTCACATACCCCCTGCTTGCTCAATAGATCACAATCCTCTCACACAGATCCCCTTAGAGTTGTGAGTCCTTAAAAGGGACAGGAATTGCTCACTCAGGGAGCTCAGCTCTTGAGACAGGAGTCTTGCCGATGTTACCAGCCGAGTAAACCCCCTCCTTCTTTAACTCAGTGTCTGAGGAGTTTTGTCTGCAGCTCGTCCTGCTACACTATGCGTCCATGTGTTCTCATCATTGAGCTCCTACTTATAAATGACAACATGCAGTATTTGACTTTCTGTTACTGCATTAGTCTGCTAAGGATAATGGCCTCCAGATCCATCCATGTACCTGAAATGAACATAATCTTGGTTTTTTTATGGCTGCATGGCATTCCATGGTATACATGTACCACATGCTCTTTACCTAGTCTACCATTGATGGAGGCCATTATCCTTAGCAGGCACTGCTCTCACAGGAAACCAGAGCATGACAATCCCTTCTGGTTTTGTCTTGGGACCACACACAAGGGCCTTTGAAGCTTGTATTTTTGGTAAGGATTTTATGTTAGCTATTTCTTCCTCCTTTCTTTTCCTTCTTTCCCCTTGTGAGAAAAGTGGGGGCACACATATGTGAGGACAGTAGGCCTGTTAGAACATCAATGTAAAAATAACATCTGAAACAATATTTCTGATGGTTAATTGTATGCATCAACATGACAGGGCTGAGGAATGCCCAGATAGCGGGTGACATATGATTCTGGGTGTGTGTGAGAGTGTTTCCAGAAGAGATTAGCACTTGAATCATAGACTGAGTACGGACTGTCCACCCTCACCAGTGTGGGTGGTCATCATCCAGTCCATTCAAAGTATAAATAGAACAAAAAGTCAGAGGAAGGGTGAATTAACTCTCTCTACTTGAACTGGCACATACAGTTTGTCTTTCCTTCAGACATTGGAGCTTCTGGTTCTTGGCCCTTGGATCTCAGACTGTCACTACACCACCAGCCTTCCTGGTTTCCAACTTGCAGACAGAAGATCTTGGGACTTCTCAGCCCCCATAATCACCTGAGCCATGTCCGCACAATACATCGCTTTCTGGGCCGAACATGGTGGCTCACGCCTGGAATCCCAGCGCTTTGGGAGGCTGAGGTGGGCGGATCACAAGGTCAGGAGATGGAAACCATCCTGGCTAACACAGTGAAACCCCGTGTCTACTAAAAAAAACAAAAAAACAAAAAAACAAAAAAACCACCAACAACAAAATTACTTTCTGTATATCTATATATATCCTGTTGGCTCTGTTTCTCTGGGGAATCCTAACCAGTATATTTCTCTAGATCTCAGAGGAAAAGTCTACAAGATATTTTATTTTTTTCTTTTTTCTTTTTTTCTTTCTTTCTTTCTTTTTTTTTTTTTTTGAGATAGAGTCTCGCTCTGTTGCCCAGGCTGGAATGCAGTAGCGTGATCTCAGCTCACTGCAAGCTCTGCCTCCCAGGTTCATGCCCATTCTCCTGCCTCAGCCTCTCGAGTAGCTGGGACTACAGGTGCCCGCTGCCAAGCCTGGCTAATTTTTTTGTATTTTTTAGTAGAGACGGAGTTTCGCCGTGTTAGCCAGGATGGTCGTGATCTCCTGACCTCATGATCGGCCCACCTCAGCCTCCCAAAGTGTTGGGATTACAGGCGTGAGCCACCGTGCCTGGCCTCTAGAAGGTATTTTCTTAAGAGAATGAAGTAAAGAAGGTGTAATCAGGAGCAGGGCAGAGTTGGGGATAGAGCTGTTGGGGCAATTGTGCTGCCGAGAAAGTTAATGCCGGGTGGTGGCAGTAGCTGGAGCAGAGAGAGGAGCAGGGGTGGACTTTGCCTTCCCCTTTCCTCTCCTTGCCATTGTGATGGCCTCTGTTGCTGTCATGGAAACCTCCACTGACTCGGGGAAAATGAAAGGAGGGAGGTAGTAGGACGACAAAAGGCAGCGCAGATCCCGGGAAACAGCAAAAGTTGAAGCTGTAAAGAAAATACCCTAGAACTTAAAGTATAATAAAAAAAATAAAATAATTAATTAATTAAAAAAAAGAAAATAATAGAGGCAAATCCTACAGGACAGATTTGGGAGGTATAAAAAATTTCTCTACCAGTTTTTCTGGGGCAGTTATTTCTGGGGCAATGCACACACACCAGCATAGATTGCATAGGCGTCCATGAGGACCTGTGTCTTTGTTCTACCCACTTGAAATTCAGTGTGCCAAATCCTTCTTTAAAAGCAATTAACCAGGCTGGGCGCAATGGCTCGTGCCTGTAATCCCAGCACTTTGGGAGGCCGAGGCGGATGGATCACGAGGTCCGGAGTTCAAGATCAGCCTGGACAATATGGTGAAACTCCATCTCTACTAAAAATACAAAAATTAGCCAGATGTGGTGGCGGGAGCCTGTGATCCCAACTACTTGGGAGGCTGAGGCAGGGAACTGCTTGAACCCAGGAGGCGGAGGTTGCAGTGAGCTGAGATCACGCCACTGCACTCCAGTCTGGATAACAGAGGGAGACTCCGTCTCAAAAAAAAAAAAAAAAAAAAAAAAAAAAAAAAAAAAAAAGCCATTAACCATTTCCCAAACTGTTTTATAAATCTATGTTTTCTTCTACCAGTTGAAATGAGTTGTATTTTGGTGGTCCATCTGGGCCTTTGCAATATTTAATAAATCATATCAACAAAGCGGCAGAAGGATAGAAAAACTGCACGATGCTGTCTAGAATTGTTGGTGTTTGAACAATCAGTCATATGCTTATATTCCAGTAAATATTTTCACTGGATGCATCCAAATTTATACTTGACAGCTTGGTTTGATAAGACTTGGAGGGCATCTTTATTAAAAACAAATGTAAGGAAAGAAATTTTGAAAATAGA
This sequence comes from Rhinopithecus bieti, assembly GCF_001698545.2. Taxonomy (NCBI): domain Eukaryota; kingdom Metazoa; phylum Chordata; class Mammalia; order Primates; family Cercopithecidae; genus Rhinopithecus; species Rhinopithecus bieti. Next base: position 949,333 of record NW_016806031.1, on the reverse strand, counting down.
CAATCTGGGCCTCCTGAACAATGGTAAGAATGCAAGAGGAGATGATAGAATTGGATGAGGTCATGTTGGGAAAATGTGATTCCCTTCCCTCCGGTTGGGTCCTTTTCTCCGTGAGGATAAGGGTGGGGGTTTTTAGCTAGAGCAATGCCTGCCGGGCCTGCTGCCAGAGCAATGTGGGTTGCCTGCTGGAAGCTCACATCAACACTTGCACCCATGAGCACTGGCTACTTCTTCCAGATTTACTGTGGATAGTAAAATACTGTGTGTGTGTGTGTGTGTGTGTTTAAATTGTGCTGTAATTTTAAAATAATAAAACATGATTTGAAAATCAGGAAAGATCACATAGGAGCTAATTTTTTTTTTTTTTTTGAGACGGAGTGTCACTGTGTCGCCCAGGCTGGAGTGCAAGGAGCTAATTTTTTAGTGGTTTTGAGATAATAGGATGGTGATAATGAAGTTCTTTTCTGCTTCAGTGAATTCCTTTGCTTATGGTGCATATTGTCAATACTAATTTTGCAGATGCTCAATGGCGCAAGAAACAGAGTGCTTACTGTCCTTGGGTTTTATTTTTGTTGCTTTACAGAATCATCAGGAATGAGTAATGTTATCTTTGAACGCAGACGGCAGCCATATACATCTTTTCCCGTAAGAACTGTATAAGAAGCACTCCTGAATATCACTTTAGTTACAGGTTTCTATAATGGTACTAAAAATTGGTTGACAGATACAGTTTATGTAGGTGCATCTGTCTATACAGGCGACACACGCAAAGTGACGCACAATACAGTTGGCCACTGTGTCTGGTTCTCTGACTTAGTCACACTGCTAATGAGACCACACAGGCAGCTTCACTTTCAGTGGCAGCTATTGATCTTGTATATTTTATTGTCCTCAACTACCTAAGTTGAGCCTTCAGCCTCACAAATGCATCCCATTAAATCATCAGGTTTTGGACCTTGAGGGAATCTTAGTAATAATTGATCATTTTATAAATGGGAAATGGAGGTTTAGACCATAGCCCATGGTCAGAGTAAGGTCAGAATTCACGAGTGTCTGGGTTACGGTGTGGGAAGGAAGTGGCCTTCGTGGACTGCCATTTGCTAAACTGCTCAGAGGCTGTGTCCTAATTATGTTGTTTTGTCTGAATATGGACTATAGGCTATTGTTTAAAAGATTCAGGCTGATACAGACATATTCAAATTCAGCTGCATATTTATTTTCTAATTGACAGTTAAAGATTGTATATGTTTATGGTGTACAACATGATTTTATTTTGGGGGGCGTGTACAGAGTCTCTCTCACCCAGGCTGGAGTGCAGTGGTGTGATCTTGGCTCACTGCAGCCTTGACCTCTAGGTCTTAAGCAATCGTCCTACCTCAGCCTCCCAAGTAGCTGGGGCTATAGGTGCATACCACCATGCCTGGCTATTTTTTATATTTTTTGTAGAGACAAGGTCTTGCCATGTTGCCCAGGCTGGTCCTGAACTCTTGGACTTAAGGAATCTGCCCACCTCAGCCTCTCAAAAGTGCTTGGATTACAGGCGTGAGCCATGGGGCTTGGTCCAACATGACATTTTGATACGTGTATGCCTTGTGAAATGGCTGTCAAGCTAATGAACATATGCATTACCTTGCATACGTTTTTTTGTGGTGAAAACATTTAAAATCTTCTCTTAGCAATTTTCCAGAATACAATAAATTGTTATTCACTGTGGTCACTATAATGAACATTAGACTTCAAACTTACGCCTCCTTCTCACTGAAATTTTATACCTTTAGACGATCATTTCCGGAATCCACTGCCACCCCATCCCTGGTAACCACCATTCCACTCTCCACTTCTGAGTTTGACTGTTTTAGATTCCACATATAATACTTCACATATCTGTCTTTCTCTTCCTGGCTTATTTCACTTAACAGTGTCCTCCAGGTTCATCCACATTGTTGCAAATCATCTGCATATCTCTGAGTTGTTCTTACCTTTATTCCCCACTCCAAACACTATACACAGAAATGAATGGAAATGAAGCACATGAAACATGTGACTGCTATAGACAGTCCACAAATATCATCTATCATAATTACTGGATCCATGGCTGGATTTTCCTAGATGGCATTTGGATGCTTGCTTGGTGGCCTGAAGATAAACTGGAAAGTAGCACAGCAACTGCCATGAAGTGCCAAAGAATCTCACACCTAGTACCACCTCTGCAGCTGCACATGACTGTGAGCAAAGGGCAAGAATCATGCCCCTGAGTCACCATCCTGGCCTCCTGGCATTCCTTATCTTGCTGACTCTTAGGAGCCACTTATCCAGGTATGGTGGCTTATGTCTATAATCCCAGCACTTGGGAGGCTGTGGTAGAAGGATTACTTAAGCCCAAGAGTTCAAGACCAGCCTGAGCAGCATAGCAAGACCCTGTCTCTAGAAAAAAAAATTTTTTCTTTTAATTAGCCAGGCATAGTGGTACATGCTTTGGTCCCAGATACTTAGGAAGCTGAGACAGGAGAATCGTTTGAGTCCGGGAGGTTGAGGCTACAGTGAGCCATGATTGCATCAGTGCATTCTAGCCTGGGCAACAGAGTGAGACCCTATTTCAAATCGCTTTTTTAAAAAAAAGTCGCTTGAAAAGATTTATTATTAAGATGTGATATTCTTATCCAGGTTTCTTTTTTTTTCTCCTCCTCTCCCTTCCTCCTTATCCCCATCTTCCTCCTTCTGAGTGCATACTATACGTCAGGCATTTTTTTTTTTTTTTGAGACAGAGTCGCACTCTGTTGCCCTGGCTGGAGTACAGTGGCATGATCTCGGCTCACTGTAGCCTCTGTCTCCCTGCAGCCTCCACCTCCCAGGTTCAAGTGATTCTTCTGCCTCAGCCTCCTGAGTAGCTGGGATTACAGGTTCCTACTACCATGCCTGGCTAATTTTTGTATTTTTGGTAGAGACGGGGTTTCACCATGTTGGCCATGCTGGTCTCGAACTCCTGATCTCAGGTGATCCACCTGCCTTGGCCTCCCAAAGTGCTGGGGTTATAGGCATAAGCCACTGCACCCAGCCTCTATGATTGACTGTCTGATTCTCCATAATTTGTTGAAGTCTTTGCCCTTTATTGTTTCCTAAGGAAACCCCGAAAGAGGCTGTGGTCTAAACCTTCTCCTAACTCCTCTCTTCTGCCTCCTGATCACCCTGGTGCTTCCCTGTGTGGCCTGCATGGCATGTCCACTTCCTGNGCCCCCCCGCCCCGCTTTTTTTTTTTTTTTTTTTTTTTGAGACAGAGTCGCACTCTGTTGCCCTGGCTGGAGTACAGTGGCATGATCTCGGCTCACTGTAGCCTCTGTCTCCCTGCAGCCTCCACCTCCCAGGTTCAAGTGATTCTTCTGCCTCAGCCTCCTGAGTAGCTGGGATTACAGGTTCCTACTACCATGCCTGGCTAATTTTGTATTTTGGTAGAGACGGGGTTTCACCATGTTGGCCATGCTGGTCTCGAACTCCTGATCTCAGGTGATCCACCTGCCTTGGCCTCCCAAAGTGCTGGGGTTATAGGCATAAGCCACTGCACCCAGCCTCTATGATTGACTGTCTGATTCTCCATAATTTGTTGAAGTCTTTGCCCTTTATTGTTTCCTAAGGAAACCCCGAAAGAGGCTGTGGTCTAAACCTTCTCCTAACTCCTCTCTTCTGCCTCCTGATCACCCTGGTGCTTCCCTGTGTGGCCTGCATGGCATGTCCACTTCCTGTCCCTAGGACCTGTGAGTGCAATAAACTCTGTCTGCCTGAACCTCTCCTGTGCTTCCTTTTGTGGCTGTACCTGACTGACTATCTCCTAAAAAGTACAAAACACCTTGTCTCCTAGCCCTGCGTGACCAAAGCAGCCTGCGTACGCAACATGCAGCTGAACATTCCATTGGATTCCGAGAGGAACTCAGGTGTTGCATAGATACTGATGAGGCCATGGCAACCTTGCGCCTGATTTGGCAGTATAACCCACTGCCCAAACTCTGTTGGTAATTTCTAGGCAGTGTTCCCTGCTGTTATTCTTGCAGTCCCTTTTCTCTTGTTCTTGTTAGTCTGGAGGTCCTTCCTTTGAACTTGACATCTTCCCGTACTCTTTCAGCCTTCCTCTTTTCCCTTTATTATTTTACCAGCATAAAATATTAATTCCATAAACAATCCCCTATCAACCTGCTCTTGTCTTCCCTAAATTTTCACAAATATTATGAAACATGTCTGTACAGTTTAGGGCAAGATCAGAACTAGAAATATAAATTTTGGAGATATCAGATACATATTTTTATAGCTACATGTTTTGATGAAATAATCTGCAGAAGAGGGACTGATACAGGTTTTGTGATACTTAAATCTTTTATGCATGAGGGTTTTCTGCAAGACGATATATAATTATCAATCAAATTCAAGCATAAAAGTGGATTTTACTTAGGGTAAATTTAGAGTATTAGAATGAACATTTACTTAGAATCTACATGAATTATAATTTTTAACTGTTGAATAAAATACCACAAACATCATAAAATCCAGAAAAATAGTATTTGCATTAATTTACCACCTGATACACTCCTATAATATTTCCCCACCTGTTTTGGCTATATATTCTTTAGTCACATCTTTATACAACAATAATTTTGTAATATTTCCCATGAGGGAATAGGAAATTCAGTCTGTCCTCTAACAGGCTTATGGAACTTAATAACAACAACAAAAAAATAGTTAAAATGTTTCTTTTAACATCACCAGTTTTATTGGCAATGTGCAAATTTTAGGATTGTTTTCAAATGTGGGAAAATCTCCTTGAGTATTTCTTAAATATATAAACTATAAAATATCAGAGTATTTGAAGTTTTCATTCTCAGTGATTATTTTTTCCCTGATATTTGTTTATGTATTCATTTAATCCTAGAATAGTTCAGCATACCACAGATCACAAACCACATCTGCTTCTTGATTTTAAATGGCTCATAAGATAAAAATATATTGTACATTTTTAAATGGTTAAAGAAATCAAAAGAATAATAATATTTTGTGACACACAAAAGCTGTAGGATAGTCAAACTTCAGTGTTCGTAGGTAAAGTTTTATTGGAACACAGTCAAATTTATTTGCGTAGTGTCTATAGTTGCTTTCACATTACAATGGCCATATCGTTCATGAAACATGAAATACGTATTTTCTTGCCCTCTACAGAAAAAGTTTGCTGACCCATTGCCTAGAATATATGCATAAACAGAAACAACCAATTAACTAACAATTATCAAATCCTTGCCACAATATCAAATCCAACTATTTTTAAAGGAGTTTATAGTAGTTTATCTATTTTTTTAAATTATCATATACTCAGGTGGTCCATTATATTCAAACTTTGTTGGCCAACGTCACCAGCCAGCCAGTCACTGCTGTGGGTAGAGCATCAATCTTGAGACCCTTGGACCAACATACACTGATTACCCTTGTGCAGTGACTAATTTTAAATACTCTGGATTGACAAAATTTCATTAACCAATTGGTTGTTGATGGATGCACTTACTGTAAGCAGTGTATCATGCATTTTATGTTATTATTAATTAGATTATTCATGAAAAGCCAACTCTTTACTCTTCCCAAAATTCATTTTTACTCAATGAATTATTGCTTTTAATATGATCTGAACAATTTCTTGTTGCAATTCACTTCTTAAAGTCAAAATAATCTCTACTGATTTCACTGACCATCTTTGCTGATTTTGTTTCACATTCTATTCATCTGAATTTTATCACCTTTAAAATAAATAAATTTAAACAGGACAAAAACTGTCCTTTGTGTAAATTCAAATCAGGAATCTGTAATTTCTCACTTGTGTTATTGAAATAGTCAATGTGTATTTAAGTTGCGGGTAAATGGCATTTTCCCAGCTCACTTTTTCCTTAGCTGGCTTTTATTCTCCCACCATTGTCAACAAAATATAAATTTGAAAACTAAAATTAATATCACTAACCCTTTCAGTCTGGTTTCACTTAGCTGGATTCCCAAAGAAGTGCTTGGCTACTCCAGTAACCTCTGATAGAAGGAATGATGGAGGAAGCCACAGTGGAAAAAGACAAGGATTATCTGGTAATGATTAAAATATCTAATTTTTTTCTTCATATTTCACAAATACCATATTGGTGATATGAACACATTTTTAGGGCTTTTGCTCCTCATGTAACATAAAGTCACCTCCCAAAATGAGGCATTGTATATATAAAAAAAGTCCTACACTAATACTCCAGGGTATTTCTACTGTTTAGAGATAGTTTAGAGGAGATGTAACAAAAAATAAAAAATAAAAAGACTGAAAAGAAGATAAAAATATCTATCCAGTGGGATAAAATGAAGATGGAGGTATTAATTGCATTTGGGGCAGGCTACAGACATGGGTAGTATTTAAAATAGGTTTAAGGGAGTGGATAGAGTACATAAAAACTCACTTAAATTATGGAACATTTTTATTAGTTTCTTGTGCTTAACCATACATCCTTTCAACTTTACATTAATCTATCTAACCCTTTGTACATTAACAAATGAAAGTTGTTAGCACACTTGATATATTTATAAATTTGAGTATTAAACTAATTCAGAGAAGTCATACAACTTTTCACATCAAAGCATATTATTTATCTATAATTAATTATAATAAAACCACAAAGCATTAGGTATTGAAGCAGATTCTTAGGTATATAAGGTATCATTAATGGTGATAAAGTGCATTATAGAGAACGATAAGTAGGTGATGGCGATCAAGTCTCAGGGACGCCATTGCAGTTTGTTACACTGAAGACACTCTTTAGTGAGTTTTTACTTGTAGAGATCACACACTAGATATTAATTCCTCTATTACTGTCTGTGGAATATAATGTTTAAATATTGTAATCAATTTCTAATACTATTTGCTATTTCAGCCTTCCTATAATTATTATTAAATAGAGAAAAAAGATTGTAAACAAGAGAGAACTGTGAACACTTGAATCCACATACATTAACTATCAAGGCTGAGACTTAATCATTTGTTTTAGGGAATTGTTGGCCAAAAAGGTAAGACTTAAAGTCAGCAAAAAAAAAAAAAAAAAAAAAAACAAAAAAAAAAACCTGACTGTTTGCTTCAAGAAATTCCTGAAAACCAATTTATCTGAGTAAACATCTGGGCAAATAACTTTCCTATCAGCAAAATATGTGCTCACCTGCGCAAAGAGCTTGCTTAGCAAGGAACAGTTTAGTGATCAAGACTCGCTTGAGGCTGGGCACCGGTGGTTCAGGACTGTCATTCCAGCACTTTGGGAGGCCTAAACGGGCTAAGGTTGTGGGTACCAGATAAAATGCACCTTAAACAGCTGTAAACTGCTCAGGAAATTCTTGTACTCTCGGGCTCTTCTCTGCACTTGGTATTCTCTGCTCCTGTTTCCTTCCCATTCCCTCTTGCCTAGATTCTGCGTTCGGAGTGATGAGTAGTCAGTTATGTACCTGACTTGGACTTCACTCCTTCCCCCTACATTCAGCTTCTTAGACCATGGTCCTTGATGTCAGCAGTTCGAGACCAGCCTGGCTAACATGGTGAAACCCCGTCTCTACTAAAAATGCAAAAGTTAGCCGGGCGTGGTGGCGCATGCCTGTAATCCCAACTACTCGGGAGGCTGAGGCAGGAGAATCGCTTGAACCCGGGAGGCGGAGACTGCAGTGAGCTAGGATCTCACCACTGCACTCCAGACTGGGCGACAGAGCGAGACTCTGTCTCAAAGGAAAAAAAAAAAAGCAGACTCACTTGAGAGGCAGCGAGCAGGAGAGGGGAAAAGGTGATAGGGAAGAGTTTTGGGGTAGACTGAGAGGGGAAAAAGGGTAACGAGAGGGAGGGAGAGATGGGGAAAAGAGGGTGGCAAAAAGACGAAAAGTTTTTGGATAGATGGAGGCGGAAAAGAGGGTGGCGGGAGGCAGAAAAGACATTGGGGAAAAGACTGCAGGAAACTCTTCTTGGATAGATGGAGGAGAAAAGACTGGAAAGCAGGAGTGGGGAGAAGCTGTTGGGAAAAGACCGTGTGGAGAAAAATTTGGGTAGATGGAGGGGAAAGAGGGTGGCGAGGAGGAGCCGGGAGAAGGCATTCAGGAAAGACGGTGGGTAGATGGAGGCGCAAAGACTGATGAGCGGGAAGGGAGAAAACAGGATGGCGAGAGGGAGAGGGGAGAAGGCTTTGGGAAAAGACAGAGGAGAAAAGACAGTGGGGGAAAAGGGTTTTGGGTAGATGGAGGGGAAAAGAGGGTGGCGAGAAGGAGAGGGGAAAAGGCATTAGGAAAAGACAGCAGGATGGAAAGAGACTAGCTTAAAGACATTGCCTTATCCACCAGACTACTCTCTCACATTTTGCAGTGCCAGTCAGTTCCCCATTGTTAAGAACTGCATGTTTGTGTCACCCCGAAATGAATGTCACAGTCCTAACCCCCACTAGGTTGGTGTTAGGAGGGGGAGCCTTTGGGAAATAATTAGGTCTTGAGGGTAGAGCACCCCATGGATTAGTGCCCTCTACAAAAGGGACACTCTTATCAGAGAGACTGCTTCCTCTGTCTCTGCTCTCTGTCATGTGAGGCCACAGCAAGGAGGTGGCCAACTGCAGGAAGAAGGCCCTCACTGGAAACGAGCCATGCTGCATGCTGGCACTCTGCTTGCAGACTTCTAGCCTCCAGAACAATTGGAAATAAATGTGTGTTGTGTAAGACACCCAATCGATGGTAACTTACAGCTGCCTGAGCTCACTAAAGCACTCACCTTGAGCTGTCTACCTTAATCTACTGTATTAAGTTTTCAAGACTTCATACATTTCTTCCGTGGCCTTCACCCCTTTGCTAAGAAGCACTACTGTCTCTTATTGCCCACCCACCTCTCTCGGCACCTGGGAATAGGAAGCTGTCTGCTCAAACACACCTGGCCCCCAGGCACAGAACCCAGTCAGTGTTCCTGGGGCAGCGCCAAGGGTGGCTGGGTGCAAGCTAAGGCCCAGCCTTCCTCCCTGAGGTCGGGCGTGTCTGGAAGCTGTTTCAGCATTCATCAGCCCTTCGACTTCCCCCTCGGTGGCTCTGCAGGTAACTGTCTCTAGGTTGATTGGCGTTATCTGCCCTTAGGAGAATCTGGAGTCTGAGGCGACTCTCAGACTGTCAGGCAAACGATGCTGTCAGAGGTGTCAGACCCTCTCTCAGTGATGAGGTGCACACCTGGTCAGTTGCCACCCTGGAGTCAGGTCTGGCCCTGCCTTTTCTGCAAAGTGTGGACAAACCTCAGAAAGCCTAGAGAGAGAGGCAGCCAGGGACAGAGGAGGGGATGAGAGACGAACTGGCGTTGGTGGATCTGAGGGAGGAGAACAGGGCTCCTAGCTCTGTGACTTCCCGCTAACTCAAGACGGTCCCCTTGGTCCCATATTCAAGTCTCACAAAACACCAAGGAGCTATACATCAGCATCGAAAAGACAAACAACCCAACCGGGAACTGGGCATAAGAGTTTAAAAGACGTTTCTCTGAAGAAGACCTGCAAATGGCCATCAAGCACACGAAAAGACTCAACGCCATTAGTCACTAGAGAATCCACCAAAACCACAGTGAGATGCCACTTGTCACTCCTCAGGATGGTGAGGAGGAGTAGAAGGGGAAGGAGGGGAAGGAGGGAATGAAGGAGACAGGGAGGGAGAGAAGAAAGGAAAGAAGGAAGGAAGAAGGGAAGGAAGGAGGGAGGGAGGTAAGGAAGGAAGGAGGGAAAAAAGGAGGGTGGGAAGGGAAGGAGGGTGGGAGAGAGGAAGAAGGGAGAGAGGAAGGGAGGGAGGGTGGGAAGGAAGGAGGAGGGAGAGAAGGAAGGTAGAAGGGAGGGAAGGAGAGAAAAGAAGGGAGGGAGGAGGGGAAGAAGGAAGGGAGGGAGGGAGAGAGGAAAGAAGGAAGGAAGGAAGGAAGGAAGGAAGGAAGGAAGGAAGGAAGGAAGGAAGGGAGGAAGGGTCACTGGAGGAACTCCAAGGCCCTGGGCTCCCATTAGGGGCTGCTGGGCAGGCAGGTTGTGCGGGAAATGCAGGTGGAAACAGGCATGGGGACCCTGGAGGCAGGCGATGGTCACAGTCTCAACTGCTCTCTGTAGAAAATAGCGAGTGTTGGCGAGGACGTGGAGGAATTGGAGCCTCGCCTGCGGCTGGTGGGAATGTCGAACGATGCAGCCACTGGGTGGAACCCAGCAGGAACCTGGGAGGCCCTCAGTGTGATTTGGCAACCAGCAGAGTGAGGCACCCACCACACGCTAACAGGAGCTAAGCAGGACACGCTGGGTGAAGGGAGCCAGTCACAAAGGCCACACAGCAAACGGCCCCTTCTATATGAAATGCCTAGAACAGGCAAAGCTGTTGAAGACAGAAAGTAGCTTTGTGGTCGCCAGGGGCTGGGGCAGATGGGAAGTGGCCGAGATGGACATGGGGGTTTATTTATTTTTGAGACAGAGTCTCGCTCTGTCACCCAGGCTGGAGTGCAGTAGCCGGATCTCAGCTCACTGCAAGCTCCGCCTCCCAGGTTCACGCCATTCTCCTGCCTCAGCCTCCTGAGTAGCTGGGACTACAGGCGCCCACCAACACGCCTGGCTAATTTTTTGTATTTTTAGTAGAGACGGGGTTTCACCATGTTAGCCAGGATGGTCTCGATCTCCTGACCTCATGATCCACCTGCCTCAGCCTCTGAAAGTGCTGGGATTCCAGGCGTGAGCCACCGCGCATGGGGGTTTCTTTTGGCGGTAGTGAAAATGTTCTAACATCAGGTGATGGTAATGGTTTGAGTGTGCAGCTTTGTAGATAACTAAAAACCATTGACATTTGCATTGGCAAAAAGCCTGGGAGGTATGAGACAGTAGAATCAACATCTTACAGAGGAGGAAACTGAGGCCTGGGCATATTAAATAAAAGTTGTCTTTTATTTATCTGCTGTGCCTGATGCCTTGAAAAGCCGACTAAGACTTCTTATGGGAACTGTCTCCTCAGTAGGCCCCGGCTGGTCCCTCTCCAGCCCTTCCCCAGGGAACCTTCCCTGCCAGAGCCCGCCCTGACCCCCTGCCCACGGGCAGCGCCTCACCAGGAGCAGGTCTGGGGACAGTAGTGGGTGGCCGCATATCCAGCTGCCATGGCTCCTTCAGCTTTGTCCTGAGAAGGGAAGGGAGGTGGCACTACAGGGGAGAGGAGGGGGCTGAGGAGATGCTGCTGGCAGCAGGAGATGGCCACAGTCCAGCTGCTCTCTCAGGAGCGCAGAGCGGCTGAGCTCCCACACCAATGGCCCTGCAAGCCTGGTCCAGAAGCACGGGGTCTCACTAGCATAGGATCGGTGTCACAGGGGAGAGGACCTCTCCAGCAACAGCGTCTCAGAATTCCTCCTCCCTAGGGGCCCAGGGTCTTCCTCTGCCTCCGAGGAGTTCTCAGGCCAGTCCCTGAGACAAGACAGGCTGGAGGAAGGCACGCTGACCAGGCAGGCCCCGTGTGGGACCCTCCACGGGAATCGCAGGAGCCCCGTCTGGAGAAGGCAGAGGGGTGGGAAGCTCCGTGGAGTGGACCCTCTAGTCCTCCTCTCTTGCTCCCCTCCTGTGCCCCGAGACCCCCTGCAGGTCTCCCCAACCTGCCTGCCTCTCACCGATAAGGTAGGTCTACAGCAGATCAGTCTGCTGGGGTCCAGGGTGTGGACCTGGGTTCTCCTGGGGCCACCAATGACTTGAAGGGTGGCCTCAGGCGGGGCAGGTGACCCCTCCCTAGTCTGAGTTTTGGCTTCTAGGAGACCAGAAGTATCTGGGGTCTCCCAGGTGTTAAAGTCTGGGAGGAGAGACTCTGCCTAGTGCCTCGTGTGGGACGTCCTGAAGGCCAGGCCCAGCCCAGAAGCCTTCCTGGGGATTTGGAGTCACTGCTGGAGGATACTCACCCCTGCAGGGAGCTGTCCAGCGGAGGTGGGGCCTCTCTGGGGCGGTGGCCTCAGAGGCTGGGCCACCCAGGGCCACCACCTGGAAGCCCCAGGACCTTAGGCATGTCTAGCTCACCTTGCAGAAACATCTCTGACTCACGTGGTGGGTCTGGTTGCAGAATTCCCATCTGTCTCCATGTTCAGCAGAGAGCGCACAGCAGACCTGCTGCCCCCGCAGCCTGGCAGGTCCCTGCTGACTCTGGATGAGGCAGGCTCCTCCTCCCTGGGCACCAGGTGCTCCTGGCATGCGGGTTTAGCACGCTTCTGCATGAGACGTGTTTCATCATCACTCCGTACAGTAATTAGATATTAAAAATCTCACTGTGCCTTCATAAAATAACATGGGATGAATAATAAAGTATCACAGAAAGTCATCAAAATGTAATAAAACGGTATTACAAAGGCTTACATTTCAATGATGTTTTTTAATATGTCACTTATTGTGTAATTACAGTTACAAAATTCAAGTAATTAAATGGAGACTTGGGGCCTTGCAGGGGGCTGGGAGGCTCCCGACTCTACCCAGGGTGGGCACCACCCCTCTGGTGGCAGGGCCTCAGCTGGGGCTGTGGCCAGGCGTGGGCTGACTTTCTGCTGTCCTGGAGGTGAGGGGCTCGGGAGGACAAGGGCTTGGTACTTGTAGGCCCCGCCCCATATCGCTGCCAATGCCCACAGCTCCTTGCCAAATGCCCTGGGACCTCCTGCTGTCTCTGTCACAGGGCGGAAGTGCCATGAAGTTAGCCTCCTCGGGAGCTGGCCTGGAACAGGGATCCTGGGATGCATGGCTGGATGTCCCAGCTCCCAGGCTTTCAGGCGGATCATGCTGCCCTCCCCTCCCCCAGGGAGCCCTTCTTGGCTGCCTTCCCGCCTTGTCTCACTTGTCTCAAGCAAGCCCCTCACCTGACCCATGGTCCCCAGGGACCCACGGGTGCTCAGTGGACACCCGGGGAGTCTGCTGTGTGCCAGCCATGCTAGATGCAGGGTTCACAGGGGACCAGTGTTCAGGCAGACTACAGGCAGGGTGTACTGAGAAAAGGAGGTGATGACCTATGTATGCGTTGCCTCCACCCGGCCCAGGAAGAGTGACCTGGCCAGGGGAACAGTAACAGAGCTCGGAGGAGCAAGCTCAGGAAGGACAAGTCATTCTAGGAGGGCAGAGGCAGGGATTCCTGAATTAAATGACAGCTAGGTCACTTCACACTGAGGAAAGCTATCCTGTGCACAGATTGAAACTGAGACCTCCCAATTAACTAAGGGTGGGACCTGGTCTCAGGCTGAGCCTGAATCCTGATGTCAGATTATCCAGAAGATAAGCAGCCCAGACTTGAGTTTCTAGATGAATACAACCAGGTGCATGTCCGAGGCACAGAGAGGGGTATTTATAACCCATGGTAACAATAAACGCAGTGTCTTCTTCTCCTGGTTGAGCAGGGCAACCGTCATCTGTAGCTCCAGGCATCCACACGCTATTGTTAGTGCAGATCTCCGCAGGAGCGTCCATCCAGGTGAGAGGTCGAATAAATGGAGGAAAAGGCACATAAGCCCAATAAGAATAAGTATGTGTAGCAGGTAAATCAGTGTGAGAGGAAACTGGTGAGACAGAAAGTATAAAGAGGAGAATCAGGAAATAAAACCTATTGTAAGTGAGATTGAGTGCTGAAGGAAGAAGAGAAAAACAGAGATGTTATTTTCAGGCTAATAGAAATGGTGAGATTTTTAGGTTTGTAAGGAGAAAAAGAAAGGTAATTAGAAGTGGGATTAGTTAGATGGGTCTCCACTGGCATCAGAGAGGATTGCATTAGACCCATGTGCCAGCTTCTGAGGAGTTGGCATAGATCTCACCGTGTCTGAGCGTAGCCTCTGACACAGACATCTTTTCTCTGTGGTTTTCTTTTAATGATCTCCTGGTGAAACACAAGCACATCCTCTTTCCCATGTTCAGTAGAATTAGAGACAATATTTAAAGGCTTGGGGAAATCCTGTAAGGCAGTAATCACAGCAATTAACTCCGCCTTTTGAGCAGAAGTATAAGAGGTAGAAATAAGCTTGTCTGTAGGACCTACAGTAGGACCTACATAGCCAGCATTGCCATTACTGGAGCCACCAGTGAGCACTGTAACAGCCTCAAGAATGGGCTGATCTGTGGTTAATCGAGGGACCACCCAACACGTCATTTTTATAAAATCAAACAATTTGTTTTTTGGATAATGATTGTCAATAATGCCAATAAAATCACTCGAGTGAGTTTGCCACAGCACCGAATGTTGAAAGGCAGCCTGAACTTTGAGCCGATTTAAAGGAACTACAATTAAATTCAGATAAAATCCAGAAATTTGAAGTATTCTACACCGAGCCTGTCCAATTTAAAGTTTTTAAAGAATCTCTCCTAATTTGAACTTTCTGAGGTTGGATGCATTGTTTATCGACCACCATTCCTAAATATTGAACAGGAGTGGTCTGTTGAATTTTATTCTGAGCGATGTGTAATCCAGCCTCTGTAACACGGCGGCTCAAAATTTGGTAACAGTCAATTAATTCTTTATCAGTGGGGGCAGCTATTAAAATACCATCAATATAATGAAGAATATAGGCCTGGGGAAACTGGGCTTGAACCGGTGAAAGCACCTGTCCTACATAAAGCTGGCAGATTGTCCGGCTATTCAGGATTCCCTGAGGAAGTGCTTTCCATTGATAACGAGCTGCAAGCTCCTGATTATTGACAGATGATACAGTAAAAGCAAATTTTTCACAATCCGATTTATGTAAAGCAATATGAAAAAAAAAAAACTTTAAGATCAACAACTATGAGAGGCCAATGTTTAGGTATTAAAGCAGGGGCAGGCATGCCAGGTTGGACGGCCCCCATAGGTTTAATTATAGCCTTATTGGCTCTTACATCAGTTACCACCCGCCACTTGCCTGATTTCTTTTTTACTAGAAACACAGGAGAATTCCAGGGGGAAAGAGAGGGTTCCACATTTCCAAGTTGTAACTGTTCAGAAACCAATTGAGTTAATGCCTCCAGTTTTTCTTTAGAAAGTGGCCATTGCTGGTCACCCAATTACAGGTAAATGCGTGTGTCAGATTTCCATGGTAAAGGGATAGGATCAGGAGGTGTGGCAGCAGCTGCCACTAGAAAGGATAACCTAAAAAATCACTGTTATTTTATAGTAATTGGGAGGGGTTTAGTAATCCCTTCATGCTTTGGACCGAGACTGAGACCCAGAACAAACCCCATGTTTTCCATCGTGTGCTGACTGGGAGCGCTTTAAGAGTTATGTGGAATATTACTTTCAGCCTCAGTATCTACTAGGCCCTCAAAACTTTTTTCCTTGAATGTATACGGTGCAGCTGGGCCGTTGTTTAGAAATTACATTAATCCAATAAGCGGCCTTTTCAACGCCAGAGCCCATCCCGGGACCACGTGTCTTATCTCCTTTGTTTAAAACGATATTACATAGTAAAAGCAACTGAGCTTGTTTAACAGTAGTAAAAGAAACAGGAGCTTGGCCAGGGGCACGTAATTTATCCTGAGCTCTCATACACACCTTTGTTACTTGTTCCAGGGTGAAAGCACCAAAGCCTAATTGGGCATAAGTATCAGAGAAACTATCGGAACCTGTGAGCTGAGCCTGAGTAACTAGAATGCAATACAGCTGAGCCTGTGAACAGACCTCTTCTGACCACCAAGAACGAAACTGTAAATGCTGGGCTGGGGTCAGAACAGCTTTTGCCAAAAGGTCCCAGTCTAAAGGAAGTAAAATGACCTCCCTACAAACAGTTTGTAATACCATTTTAACATGAGAAGTAGGACCATACTGAGTACAAGTATCCTTACATTCTTTTAAAAAAGTAAGATTGAGCGGGCGCATATCGATGCAGACCGGTTGAGAGTGTGAGAAAGGGGAATTGAAGGAGTAGAAGCAGTAGAAGTAGACTGGTGATTACTGGCATCCATGGCTGAAGAAAGGTACAGAGAAGCAGGCTGAGTGGATGGCAAAGTGACCCGTTGAGGAACGGAAACGACAGGAGGGTGAGGGGCTGAAGCCGAAGCGGGAAGGTCTCCAGAATTACAGGTAAATTGCAGTTTGGTCCCGGAGCCATTAGGTGACACCCAGAGGCAAATGCTGCAAAGGTTTGAAGAGGGAAGAATTAGCTTATCTGTGGTCCTGGGCTGTGTGAATCCGGCCGCAGGAGCTGCAAGTACCGGCTCTTCGACTCTTTGTGAAAAGAAGATACAGTGGATAGAAGGCCTCTACCAGGTATGTGATTTGAAAATATTTTCTCCAATTCTATGGTGCTGTAGTTTTGCTTTCTTGGTGGTATGATTTGTAGCATAAGAGTTTAAATTTTGATATGGCCCCCGTTTATCTGTTTTCGGTGGATGTTTCTGTTTGTGCTCTTGGCGTCCTATTTAAGAAACCGTGGCCTAACCCAAGGTCCTGAAGATGGACTTTTATGTTTTCTTCTAAGAGTTTTGTAGTTTTAACTCTTTTGTCTCATAAACATTGAGGTCTGTGATCCATTTTGAGTTTTAATTTTTGTGTATGGTATGAGTTAGAAGTTACTCATTCTGTTGCGTATGGAAATATAGCTGTTCCGATGCCATTTATTGAAAAGACAATTCTTTCCCCCACTTAACTGTCTCAGCACCTTGTTGAAAACCAATTGACGATGAATGGGAAGGTTAATTTCTGGACTCTCAATTCTATTCTATTGATTTGTATGTCTGTCTTCATGACGGTATCACATTGTCTCGATTACTGTCACTTTGTAGTAAGTTTTGAAATCAGGAAGTGTGAGTCTTTCAACTTTATCCTTTCTTTTCAATTTCTTTTCCTGGCTATTCCGAGTCCCTTGTGTTTCCATATGAATTTTAGAGTCAGTTTGTCAATTTCTATAAAACAGTCAGCTGGGATTTTGATAGGAATTGAGATGACCCTGTAGGTCGATTTGGGCAGTAGTCATTTTAACAATATTCAATCTTCTGACCTATGAAGATGGTTATGTCGCCATTGATTTTGACTGTTTTCCGTTTCTTTCAACAATGTTTATAGTTTTCAGTGTACAAGGTTTACACTTATTTTGCTTAATTTATACTTAGGTATTTTATGTTTTGAATGCAATTATAAATGTATTTTTCTCCCAATTTTATTTTCGGAGTGTTCATTTCTAGTGTACAGAAACACTGATTTTGTCTTAATATGTTAATCTTATATCCTTCAAAATTTTAAAGCCATTTATTAGCTCAAATAATTTTATAAGCTTTTATTTATAAGTTTTTATTTATGTTTTATTTACGTTTGTTGAAGTCTACAGCGTTCCCTGATCAAAAGAGACTAAAGCCCTAGAGCTGAAATGGCAAACACGTGTCATTCACGTGCCAGCACTAATACGGTTAGCAACAGTCTGGAACACTGACTGGAAGGATTTGGATGCTCTTGCAAGCTGAACATAAAAGTTCATCCACTGACTAAAGGCATTCACCGAGAGTGTGGAATTAAACCACGTATTTGTCAACCTAGAGCAAGAGTGACAGTCTCAAAGCTGGGCTCTGGAGCATAGCCTAGAATTAGCTCATTTTTGAAACTTAGCACACCTGGGAAATGCATCTGTTAGAGTTTTTATTCACTCTAGGTAATGGCTTGTTTTCTGGTTGGTGAACTGTTGAATGACCTTTAGGGGATCATCACTTCAACTTCTCATTGTCTGCAGTTTTACCCAAAGTGCCGCAACTACCAAGGTTATTCTGATAGTCGTTCAGATGGCATGTGATACTGAGACTAAACTTCTTAGGTGGCAAATCAAATAATTTGATTAGGGTGATTAAAATATGTGACAAGCTATAGCATTCTCTGCCTTTAAACACTTTTCCAAAATTCTCCAGACACCCTAAGAAATAGATCTAGGTCTTGTGGCCATTTTCCAAATTGAGGAAAGTGATAAGGAAGCTTAGATATTGTCTGAGATTATATACTTAGGAAGTAATAGAACTGAGGTTACAACTCAGGACTTGAGAATTTTAAACCTGTTTTTCTAGAAAGTGCGTTTGAGGCCAGGCGCGGTGACTCCTGCCTGTAATCCCAGCACTTTGGGAGGCTGAGGTGGGCGGATCACGAGGTCAGGAGATCAAGACCATCCTGGCTAACATGGTAAAATCCCGTCTCTACTAAAAATACAAAAAATTAGCCCGGCGTGGTGGCGGGCGCCTGTAGTCCCAGCTATTTGGGAGGTTGAGGCAGGGGAATTGCTTGAACCAGGGAGTTGGAGGTTGCAGTGAGCCGAGATCACGCCACTGCACTCTCACCTGGGTGACAGAGCGAGACTCCGTCAAAACAAACAAACAAAAACAAAGTGAGTTTGAACTTGATGGGGTTAGAATGAATAAAGATGTTGACAGAAGGACATCAAGTTTTCGGTGGTTCTGCGAGTCATTCCAATCACTTCTCGTTTGTTGAATTTGGACAGGCATATCCCCAGCTCATTAAAGGAAATTTCTTTGACTTTTCAGGACATTGTCTTTGTTTAGTTAATTTTACAGAAACAATAAACTAGAAACAGATGCTAAAGCAGATTTCCCGAATAAAATTTTTCAGAATTCTCAACCTTAGTGTAGTCAATTTTATGTCACGTAGAATTTATTGACAGGGAGGTGTGAAAAATGTGCCTCAATCTGAATGGGTTCTCAGGTTTAACCCGAGAGCTCTATCTCCGAATAGTGAGTGATGGAGATGCCACATGTGATGGGCAATATATCCATCCTGACCTCTGAGCAGATTTTCATCATGGATAATGTCGTTCCTAAGCTTTGCCCTTGAATATGTCACATGGAGGAATTATGTGTTATCCACCAAGGAAACATCTACTTCTGACGTGCTTAATGAAATCTGACCTGAAGTTTATTTCATGAAGAATGAGCTCTTGTCGAGGCAGGAGTCCTGACTTATAGTTCTATTGCTCCCCAGCTATAGTATTAGTAAAGGTACAATGGCATGAAAAACAAAAAATCGGCCGGGCATGGTGGCTCACTTTGGGAGGCCGAGGCAGGTGGATCACGAAGTCAGGAGATTGAGACCATCCTGGCTAACACAGTGAAACCCCGTCTCTACTGAAAAAAAAAAAAAAAAAATACAAAAAATTAGCCGGGCATGGTGGTGGGTGCTTGTAGTCCCAGCTACTTGGGAGGCTGAGGCAGGAGAACGGCGGGAACCCGGGAGGCGGAGGTTGCAGTGAGACGAGATCCCACCACTGCACTCCAGCCTGGGTGACAGAGCCAGACTCTGTCTCAGAAAAAAAAAAAAATCTAACCCATCTTTCTGTGACCAATTCTCCTGACATTTCCTATCAAGAGTCTGGGGATAGTCTGGAGAAATGAGCAGAATGTTCTGATGTTGAATCCCTATAGAAAAGGAAGTTTTTACTCCTACATTTTAATGTACAGTCCTCCCTTGGTATCCATGAGGGATCGATTCCAGGGTCCCTACAAATACCAAAATTCACAGGTGCTCAAATGGAGTACTATTTGCATATTACTTGTTCTCCTGTATACTTTCCATCACCTCTAGATTGGTTATAGTACCCAATACAATGTAAATGCTAGGTAAATAGCTGTTATACTATATTGTATTTTGTCTTATTTTTTGTTGTATTATTTTTTTTTCCCCCAAATATTTTGGATACTTGGTTGGTACAGTACTAGCGCTATTCATTGACAAACGTCATTTACTTTAGTGACATTTCAGACAAGAAAAACATATATATACACACACATACATAGGTGTGTATATGTATGTTGCATTTCAGACAAAAAATACATATATATACACATACATGTGTCTGTATATGTATATTGCATATATGTATGGATATACACATATATCTTGCATATAATATCTTGTTAATAACATACATAATTGTTTTTATATATAATACCTTGTTCATCTTATATAGTCATGCATCATAGGATGATGTTTTGGTCAACAACAGACCGCATATATGACAGTGGTCCTATAAATTAATGTTGCGTTTCTGCTATACTTTTTCTATGTTTAGATCTATTTAGATACACACTTACCATTATGCTACCGTTGCCTACCATATTCAGTAGTCACATGCCATACAGGTTTGTTAAGAGCAATAGGTTGCATCATATAGCCTAGGTGTGTACAGGCCATACCGTCTAGGCTTGTGAAAGTACACAAGGATGTTCACATGATGGAATTGGCCAACAGTGCGTTTCTCAGACTGTGCCCCCATCATTCATTGACACATGACTGTGTGTGTGTTTGGTCCATCGTTCTCAGTCTTTTGCTACTATATAAAAATATAAGCTTTACAAAAGCAGGAATTTTTATATCTCCAACCCCCAGAATGCCTGGTGCCTGAGAGGCACTCTGAAATTAGTTAACACAATGAGAGAGGGCGGGTGCGGTGGCTCACACCTGTAGTCCCAGCACTTTGGGAGGCCAAGGCGGGTGGATCATGAGGTCAGGAGATCAAGACCATCCTGGCTAACATGGTGAAACCCCGTCTCTACTAAAAATACAAAAAATTAGCTAGCCGTGGTGGCGGGTGCCTGTAGTCTCAGCTACTCAGGAGTCTGAGGCAGGAGAATGGCATGAACCCGGGAGGTGGAGCTTGCTGTGAGCCTAGATTGTACCACTGCACTCCAGCACCGGGCGACAGAGTGAGATTCCGTCTCAAAAAAAAAAAAAAAAAGAAGAAAAAAAGAAAATATTACATAGTTTGTGTATTACAAGTCCTTGAAATTAGCATTAGGATCACTATTGGAATGCAGTTTTCTCTGATAGCACTTATCAAAGTGGGATTTTGGAATTTTTTGCAATTGCTTATTAATTGCCATTGCTTCTTATACAGTATGAGATCCATGATGGTAGGTATCATTCCTACTTATTTTCTTTCTTTCTCTACTATTTGGCCATCGAGTAATACTGAATAAGTGTTTGCTGAATAAATAAGTGAATCTTCCTCAGGGTGGGGTATGTGTTTGATTTGTGTCTACGTCCTTGGTGCCTGGCTTAGTGTGTTCCGAACACATTACTGATGCTCTTATTCTGCCCAGCGTCTATCTGTGTATCTATGTATCTATCTTACCTTTTTTTACACGAAATCTGAATAGCACCAACAGCCCATTTACCAGTTCTGCTGGGTCTACCCTGTAGTATCCTAGAGAAGATGAATTTTCTACACATCAATTATTCAAAGAATAACCATAAATACGATCCGGGATCACTAACTTTCCTTTGAAGGCTAATTCACAGAAGCACAGAGGACTGGAAAAGTTCAAATGGTGTTGTCTCTCTCTTTTTTTTTTTTTTTTTTTTTGAGACGGAGTCTCGCTCTGTCGCCCAGGCTGGAGTGCAGTGGTGTGATCTCAGCTGACTGCAACCTCTGCCTCCTGGGTTCAAGTGATTCTCCTGCCTCAGCCTCCCAAGTAGCTGGGACTACAGGAGCCACCACCATGCCCGCCTAAGTTTTTGTATTTTTAGTAGAGACGGAGTTTCACCGTGTTAGCCAGGATGGTCTCAATCTCCTGACCTCGTGATCCACCCGCCTCAGCCTCCCGAAGCGCTGGGATTACAGGCCTGAGTCACTGCACCCAGCCCTGGAAAATGTTTCTTAAGTATGATTCCCTCGGGGTCCAGAAATATAAGAACTGCCTTGCCAATCACATCACAAGCTTTAACATAGCATTATTTTTAAGAGACTCATCTTTTCCAGTCAAATACCGTTGTGGTATGGTAAAAGGATTCTACTTACACCAGAAAGAGTACAGGCCTGAAAAGCTCAAATACATTGTAACTACTTATTAGAGAATAATACCAAAAGGATGGGTGAAAGTCTGGTACTGCTATATAAAATTGCAACAACAACAAAAACTTAAGCTTCTCTACTGAGAGGATGCTCTGTTGTTTTGGACTGAATTGTGTCCCCAGAGTTCACATACTAATTCCAGCCCTCTGTGGGACTCTATTTGGAAATAGGGTCCATAAGGAAGTAACTATGGTTGACTGAGGTTGTAAGAGTAGGAGCCTGATGTGGTAGGTCTAGTGTTCCATAAGAAGAGAAGCCAAGAGCTCGCTTTCTCTGAATGCACACAAGGAAGAGGTTATATGAGCACTCAGCAAGAAGGTACGGCCTGCAACCCCAGGGGAACCCTCAGTGGAATCCAGCCATAGGCACAATATCCCTGAGTCTAGAATTGTGGAGCAACTAAAGTTCCCTTGTTTAAGCCACTCTAGTCTATGTTACGGGATCCCAAGCACAGACATCTTCCATACACCAAGGCTAGAAATATGGAATTCATCCTTTTTCTCTTCTTACCTTCACCTGTTCTGTACATAAATCACTTGTTTAACACCTTTACAGTTGACTCGTCGAAAAGCAGATTGCTCCATCCCACAGATCTTAATTTAGAATCTCTTACCCAGATAATTAGTTTTCCTCTCATCTCCATTATTCATGCTGTACATTATAGTATCAGAGGAGTCTTTTTAAAATACAACACTGGGGCCAGGCCTGGTGGCTTACACCTGTAATCCCAGAAATGTGGGAGGCCAAGGCAGGGGTGAAATGGGAATGTTCCTTTGACCCCTCAAGAGCGTGCGATGGGGTGCGGCTCGCTTCTTCAGCGCCCCGTTGCTCAGACCTCTAGGGGAGAACACACAGGCGGGCTGTGGGGTTTCGACCCCATGGCAGTGTCTAAGGGTGAATGTTGACAGCTCCTGAAACTGCAGTGGGCGTGTGTGACAGGGTGCTCTTTTAGTTTTGCCATCCTAGGCGTTAACCAGCTCAGTCGGACCCTCTACCTTGTTGTGAGGATGGAGGGCTTTCTGTATCTTGAGTTCTTGTCTTGATGTACCTGAAGAGTCAGACCACAAGTGGACTTGGAGAATGAGTGCCCGATTTCATTGAGTGGAAGTAGCTCTCAGCTGATGGGGGGAGCCAGAAGGGAGGTGACTTTCCCTCGACTCTTCTCCCACTGCTCCCGCCAAACTCTGCCTCGTCCCGCCCGTCGATGGCCTGCTGGCCTGCTGGTGTCTGTCGGCGTACTCCTCTACCTGTGTGCTCCTCTCTACTCAGGAGACTGAGGCAGGAGGATTGCTTGAGCCTGGGAGTTCGAGGCTGCAGTGAGCCAAGATTGCACACTGCACTCCAGCCTGGGCAACAGAGTGAGGCCCTTTCTCAAAAAAAAAAAAAGGTCCAGCACTGGTCATATTCACCTCTTGCCTGACATTCACAAACACAGACCCTCTGTCAGAAGGATGAGGCCCACTTCTCTCATGTCGTGGAAAAGGCCTGGCCGGGAGGTGTCCTGGTCTGCCTCTGACGAGTCTCTTACCCTGTTTCTGATGCTTCAGACTCAGTATTTCAACCCTGATGAACTACATAAAGTTTCTCAGAACGTATGTTTGTTTCCAAACTCTAATTTTTATTAAGCAGTTGAACAGTCACTTGCTAGTCATTTCCTTTTCCTCTTTGTGTTCATTGAAAACATTTCTTTCTGAAAACTGAGCTTAATTGTAGTCTCCCTTATGAAACCACTTTCCTGGACATCTCTGTCCCCATCCAGGTAAAACTGTCCACTCCTCATCTGTGTGTGTCCCTCCACAACAACTGGAACGCCACATGATCACAACATCTCGAATTATCTTATTCTCATTTATTTATATATTTATTTATTCTCCATTAATATTCTCATTTATATATTTATTCATTTATTCTCCACTAATATTTTCTTACATTCTTATTCATTTATTCACATGATGAAATAAAAGTTATTGATAGGAGTCAGCTCTAAGACTTTACTTTGCTTTCAGAATACAAAAAGAAATTTTGAATTTGCCGTGCCAGTTCCCCTTTTCCTGTCATAGCCTCCGAAAGTCTTGAAGTTAGTAGGAGAGGCTGTGTAGGTCTACATAATAACATGCTGAGAGACAGTCACGGGGAGAGAAAGACGAAAGACAGCCATTATTTTCTCTTGCTGTATATTCTGTTGCAGTGTCTTCCATTAGCCAAAATCATCCCCGAACAAGAGATCCGGGGAGTGTACATGAAGCAATCCACAGAAGATAGTTTTCAAGACACAAAGCCTAGAGGGGCAGGGTGGAGAATGGGTGTGGATAGGCAGATGGAGAATGCCCCACCCAGGACAGCACCCCGTCTACACCCTGGCTAGGAACGGCACACAGGAGCACTCTCCTGAGTGACATTGATCTCATTTGCGTCATCACCTGTTCCTAAATCAACCCCTACAGCCAACCTCTGACCTTGGGGTGGGCACCTTTCCCTGGACATGCAGAGGCTATACTGTAGAAAGGCTAATGCCTGACTAATAAATCAGGGTACTTTGGAAAGAGAGAGGGATGGGTGACAGGTAGTCAAGAACACAAGGTGTCCACCATAGAATTGGGTGCATGAAAGCGAATGATTTTCTTGAATAGAAACAAAAATTAGCAGCTAGTTTATTGGAAGACATGCTCTATAAAACTATAGGATTTAAAAGCATGTTATGACAGAAGGTAAAACCCCCCCAATATCTATTCCATGTTTCCTATGTACCTTTAGCATATGTGTCACATAATTTAATGTCAACAAGAGCCAGAGAATTGAGATATCTTATCCAAGATCACTCAGTTGGTAAGTGGCAAACCTGGATTTCCATTTCTCAGTTGTCTTTTTTTTTTTTTGATATGGAGTTTTGCTGTTGTTGCCTAGGCCGGAGTACAGTGATGTGATCTCGGCTCACTGCAATCTCAGTTTCTCGGGTTCAAATGATTCTCCTGCCTCAGCCTCCCAAGTAGCTGGGATTACAGGTGTGTGCCACCAAACCCGGCTAATTTTTTTTGTATTTTTAGTAGAGATGGGGTTTAACCATGTTGGCCAGGCTGGTCATGAACTCCAGACCTCAGGTGATCTGCCTGCCTCAGCCTCCCAAAGTATTGGGATTACAGGCGTGAGCCACCGTGCCCGTCAGTCTTTTTTTTTTTGAGACAGAGTCTTGCAATGTCTGAGATGGAGTCTTGTTCTGTTGCCAGGCTGGAGTGCAGTGGTACAATCTCGGCTCACTGAAACCTCCGCCTCCTGGGTTCAAGCGATTCTCCTGCCTCAGCCTCCTGAGTAGTTGGGACTACAGGTGCGTGCCACCACGCCCAGCTAATTTTTGTATTTTTAGTCGAGACGGTATTTCACCATGTTGGCCAGGATGGTCTTGATCTCCTGACCTCGTGATCTGCCTGCCTTGGCCTCTCAAAGTGCTGGGATTACAGGCCTGAGCCACCATGCCTGGCCTTTATGGTCTTACAGATTAGCAACAGTGTATTAAAAAATTTCCATCAGGTCTCTTTATTCCAGAATTTCTCAAAGCTCTTAAATAATAATGTTCACTGTGAATCTTTAGGAAGGAGATATGTTAAGCAGACTTTTCTATACTTTTCTGATCACCAAATCAGTTTTTTTCCTGTGGTGAACCCCCTAATCTTTTCTTGGAGTAGTGCTCTGAAGAGCAGTTTTTGAGACAATAGTTTCAGTGTATCTGGAGAGAACTTTATCTCCTACCTTTCTCATTTAATCACCACCAGAAGCCAATAAAGAAGGCTCATATATGTTGATAATATGGCCCCAGGTTTAACCCAAATTAAAGTTTCCTAAAGTACAAATATTCCATTTAACAGAACATCACAGACACATGCTTTTAGAGCTATAGCGACAGATGCCCACTTCACCGTGATAGCGTGTCTTCTGTTATTTTAAATCATACAATTTGCATTTCTTTCATATAAACTATTAACATTTTCTTGTGTCCCTTTCACAATTTTGCTCCCCCTACCAGAAACAAAACCCAAATACAGAAGCTTTAAATTTTTAAAGGAATGCGTATGAGGAAAATAATCCATAGATTATTGGATTATTTCTTCAGAGCCAGTACAGGAAGAGCTGTAATAAGGAGTATTTTCTACACATTTTAATTTCAAGTCATAGCTTTCAAAACTAGCAGTGAATTATTTTGTATATCTTGAGGGTTAGCTTATATTTATCACATGAGACTGTATTTTTTAGATATAATAAAATGTTACTCAGGTAATGCCTTCTGACTAAGCTTGATAAGCACACTGGTAATACCATACTTGACCAAACACAAAGTTTGATCATACAGACACAGTACTGTATTGTTAGTCACTTCAGAAAATGGAGTACAAAGCATTTATTGCACAGTGGAAACACTGGTGCATATTTTATCTAATTATGATCATTCAAAGGATGAAGAAACTCTAGTATGTTTACTCGTTTGGGGAGCCTGAGCATATAAGCTTTATTTTAAAAACATCATCATGGTTATAAAAAGAGAACACAATTGCACAGTCCAATTTCACTCACACAGACATTGTTCATATTTTGTATCACTGAAGCAGTATTTTCTGGCTGGTGCATTCTGAAGATGTTGGTATAAAATAATAGACAATTAGATCTGAAAGTACCCTTAGATATTATTGACTGAGTCACAGAGGAGAAAAGGGGAAAGATAGGCACAAACGTGTATTCGATAAAAGAATGGCCTAATTCTGAAACAATGTTCAAAGACCCGCCTGCAATTCTCAAGATTCACAAATAGGATGAACGTAGACTTTTACACTAACCCTAACTTAAAGTAACAAAACCCACAAATGATGAGCACAAACATCTCATGAGAATCAGCAAATAGATGGCATATAAACTTACTGAAGTAAAACATAATTAACATGGAAGCACCAGGATCGATTTTGGCAAAACTATTTAAACATTTTATGTTAGGATGCTTAAAACACAATTTTAAAATGTTTTCATAATTGATTTTTAAATCCAGAACTAGAATGAAAGAATTTTCCAGATTTGGCTTAAATTATCCTTGCTATTATTTGTCACCCCTAAAATGAGGGATTAATGAAAAAGTGACATATAAAGGTGAAGGCAGTACCATGGTGCTCTCTGGTGGTAACATCTTTGTATCTGCTTGAAGAAAACAGAAAAAAGAGCAGCTAACTTCCAGAGGATGCTGTAAGTAATGATTTTAAAAAACTTTCATTCACCAGTATTTGCCTGTAATTTGAATGTATTTCGTTAAGCATAGCTTCATTATTTAGAGTCCAGCGTACATGTATAAACTGAGAATGTATGGGAAATCCAGTTCTATCTGGGGATTAGAGCGAGGCTTCTGTCCATACTTCTGTGCCCTCTGACGTGTATAAATATTAGGAAGCAGGGCATCCATAGGCAGAAGCTGAAGAACTGAAACCATTGGGCACTAAAATGCGGAAGCCGGGGCTATGGCCATGCCTGAATTCGGGCACCGTCTGGGAGGGCAATGGCGTGTGTGTGGCTGGTTACTCAATGGAGAACACATGTAGGAAGAGCATGAGAACGCTGGACAGAGGATTGCAAAGCACTCCTAGCCCCACAGCCCCATGGCCAACGATACAAAGTTTAAGCTCATAAAAAAATTTCAGGAGCTCAAACAACTCGATAGCAAAAAAACAACCTGATCAAAAAAGGGGCAAAGGACATGAACAGATATTTCTCAAAAGAAGACACAGAGCCAGCGGCTATATGAAAAAATGCCCGTCACGAATCATCAGGCAACTGCGGATAAAACCCACCGTGAGATAGTAACTCATACCTCATACTTGTTAGGTTGGCTATTGTCAAAAAGACAAAACATAGCAAGTGTGGCCAAGTATATGGAGAAAAGAACCAATGTACACTGTCAGTAGGAATTTAAATTAGTACAGTCATTATGGAAAACAGTGCGACATTTCGTCAAAAAATTAAAAATAGACCTACCATATGATCCAGCAATCTCACTACTGGGTGTATATCCAAAGAAATTGAAATTCATTTGTCAAATATCTGTACTGCCATGTTCATAACACAATAGCGAAGACAGGGAAACAAGTGCCCATTGGATGAATGGGTAAAGAAAATGTGGTACACACAATGCAATGGTATTTGGACCTTAAAAGAAGGTAATTTTGTCATTTGCAACAACATGAATGAAACTGGAAACCATTATAGTAAGTGAAATAAGCCTGCCAAACACAGACAAATACCACATGATCTCACTTCTATGTGGAATCTAAAAACGTTGAACTCAATAGAATCAGAGTAGAATCGTGATTACCAGGGGCTGGAGTAGGGGAGGTTGTGGATGGGGAAAAAAGAGATGTTGGCCAAATGATATAAAGTTTAACAGGAAGGATAAGTTTCAGCGCTCTATTGCACAACCTGATGACTACAGTTAATAATAATGTTTGTATATTTCAAAATTGCTTAGAAGATGTTTTAATAATTTCAACTTTTTAAATTTTAGATTCAGGGATACATGTGCAAGTTTGTTATATGGGCATATTGTGTGATGTTAAGGTTTGGGGTATGATGGATCCTGTCACCCAGGTAGTGAGCATAGTACCCAACAGTTAATTTTTCAACTCTTCCCCTCTTTCGCCTCCTCCCCCAGAAGCAACTTCCAGTGTCCATTGTTGGACATGTTACATCTGCCAGTACCTAATGTTTAGCTTCCACCTCTAAGTAAGAACATGTGGTATTTGCGTTTCTGTTCCTACCTTAATTAGCTCAGGATAGTGGCCTCCAGCTGCATCTATGTTGCTGCAAAAGACATGATTTCACTCTTTTTGTGGCTGTGTAGTATTCCATGGTGTATTTGTACCACGTTTTCTTTATCCAGTCCACCCTCAATGGACACCTAGGTTGACTCCATGATTTTGCTATTGTGAATAGTGCTGCAATGAACATGTCTGTGATGAACATAGGAGGGCATGTGTCTTTTGGGTAGAACAACTTATTTTCTTTTGGATATATACCCACTAGTGGGAATCCTGGATTGAATGGTGGCTCTGTTTTAAGTTCTTCGAGAAATCTGAAAGAATAGATTTTAAATATTCTTACCATAAAAAAATAAGTAGATGAGGTGTTAATTAGCTTGGCAATCATTTCACAGTCTATATTTGGATCTACTTATCTCTTTTTCTATTCCTTAAACATCATGTTCCTCATGTCACCCTACTCCATTCTGCTTGTGATGTGATCATCCCTTTGTGCAGGGGATCCATACCGTATATGCTACCCGCCCGTTGCTGTACAGGAAAAAACATAGAGCATGAAGGGTTCAGTGCTACCAGTTTCAGGTGTTCATGGGGGTATCTGTGTCAAATAGAAGGGAACGGAATCACTTTGCATTCCCACCGGCAGTGACTGAGAGTTCCTGTTGTTTCAGACCTTCACGAGCATTTGGTGTTGTCAGTATATTGGATTTTAGTTATTCTAGTAGGTGTGTTGTGGTATCTCATTGTTGTGTTAATTTACAATTCCCTAGTAACACATGATGTTGAGCATCTTTTCATGTGTTTATGCCTGTTTGCCATTGGTCTGTTTTCTTTGGGGAGGTGTCTGTTCAGATCTTTTTCCCATTGCACTTACTTTTCAGTCACCTTTTCTTGGACATTCTTCTTTTTTGCTGAAAATTGTGTTTGTTTAGATCGACCTTCCTGTTTCCCAGAATCTTTGCTCACTTTCAGTTTTGAAATTCACATAGTTCTTCTGGATGTGGTTTTGTTCTTTCTGGAGTACCTCCTTCAGAAGTTCATTTCATGATATGCCCTCATGACATGTTTTCAGTGTGTCTGACAACTATTTATTTCTCTCTTGTTCTTCAATGAGAGATTAACTGAATACAAATCTCTGGATTTATAGTAGTTCCTTTTGGCACTTGGAAGATGTTATTCTGGTGTTTTCTAGCTTATCATTTTTAATAGCCATTTTATAGGTAATCTGGAGTTTAATTTTTGAGGGGAGGGATTTTATAGTTCTAAAATTTGTCTGAAACGGGAGATATTTGAACATTTATTTCTCTTGGTATTTGTTTTGTTTTTGAAGCTGAGGATTCATTCCACTTAATTTGGAAAACTCTTAGTCATCATGTCTTGAAATATTGCTGTACTCCTGTTTCTCAGTTCTTTTGTTAAAGGTCCTGTAAACCATATCCTGGACCTTATTTAGTACTTCATGTGTCTTAACCTCTCCTCCATGTTTTCCATCTCTATGTGTGCTGTGCATTACAGTTAGTTTCTTCGACATATTGTCCAGCTCCTTGTTTCGATCTTCAACAGTGTCTGATTAG
Source organism: Rhinopithecus bieti (assembly GCF_001698545.2). Taxonomy (NCBI): domain Eukaryota; kingdom Metazoa; phylum Chordata; class Mammalia; order Primates; family Cercopithecidae; genus Rhinopithecus; species Rhinopithecus bieti. The sequence continues at coordinate 919,169 of NW_016806031.1, read as the reverse complement.
GATGCCCACTGTTTACCAAGTTTTAAATTTCAGGGGTGACATATTTTACATCGAGATGTTGATTTTGTTTCTTTATAAAATTTTGCTGATTTTTAAGAGCATTTTTCCTTTTCATTTTCCAATTCCAGGTTTTAATCCTTAAATATCTCTTTCTTGAAGTTCAAACAAAAATGTAAACCTCTCACATTGCAACTCCATGGCACTTTCTGTGTATTAAACTTCTCTCTGTTCATTATTGTTGAATCAATTTATGCCCAACAAAATAGGGGCTATAATGTGTTTGTCTCAAAAATAATAACCCAAATACTAATAAAAGCAAGATTCTCCCTGATGCTGCTCACTGACTCTTTCCACAAACATTTGTAGAGATCTACTGTGTGCCTGGCAGTATGCTGTGTGAGAATATTAAGTAACCAAGCCCCTTATCCTTAGAGAGCTTAGAGTTAACAAAGGGGAAGTTGTATAAGTAAAGGCAATAATAAACCAGTTGTGTCAGGAGAATGTAGATCTGGCTTTTCTTGTTAATTGACTAGCCAAGATAATTGTCCCAGATGTATATTCTTTGCAATATTTTGTATATACAAATAGAGGGCTACGAGAACAGAAACGTACATATTTATACTTGCTCAACTGTGGCAGGCATAATGAAAGTGGCTCATCTCACACCCAGTACAAAGCACACTTCAAAATATGTTCAGCCTAGCAAAGATACAGAGCATTTACTACATGTATCATCTGGGTAGGAAGGAAGCCCTGTTTAAACTGAGTGCATATAAAATATCCCTTCAAGCACATAAAAATTGTCAAAAAGGAATCATGTTTGATTCCATTCCAACAGATATAAAAATGCATTTTAAACTAGTATTTATTCAAGGTAAAACTGTTAGAATATTTGGAAGGGAAGGGAATTTTCTTAACCTGCTAAATGGTACGCATAATAAACAATAGCAAACATTACACACCATGATGAAATAGAAACAATCCTTTAACATTAAGAACACAATAGAAAGCTTTCTGCTTTCACCTCATTGATTCAGCCTTGTAGCTGAGGTGTTTTAATGGCTACAAAGGCATTAGAAACACAGACAGGAGCATAAGGTTTGGAAAGCAATTTCATGCCAAGGTTTTAACCCCAGAGGAAACCCATACACTGTGACATGTAAAAGAATGTTCTTTGCAGTGCAATTTATTATATTGAGCAAATGCAATCAACTTCACTGTCCTGTTCAAAGAGATGTATTAATACTATACTGTTGTTAAAAAAAGACCTAGAACTACAAATATAAATAGATAAAACTTCAAAACCTACCATTGAATGAATACCACAGATTGCAAGGGAATATGTATACATACACATGCATATATCTGCCAACATGTATCTCAATAGAATGATGCCATATGTGTTGTAGACATTTCAAATGATAAAATAATGGTTCATAGTAATTATTAATTATACATATTTACATAAGAAACAAAACTAATACTCAGAAGTCAGTAGTTACCTCCAAGAATAGAGAGATGGGATAGTATCTGTGTATTTGTGAAGATTATTTATTTAATTTAGAGAAATATATAAAGTAATATCATAAACTTGGGTACACAAATATTTGTTATTATTTCTGTACTTTTTAGTGCATTTTAAGTATTTCATAAGTAAAAAATATATATATTTTTGAGACAGAGTCTTGGCCTGTTGCCCAGGCTGGAGTGCCATGGGATGATCTTGGCTCACTGCAACCTCAACCTCCCGGGTTCAAGCAATTCTCCTGCTTCAGCCTCCCAAGTAGCTGGGATTACAGGTGCGTACCACCACGCCCCGCTAATATTTTTTTATCTTTAGTAGAGACGGGGTTTCACCATGTTGGCCAGGCTGGACTCGAACTCCTGACCTCATGATCTGCACGCTTTGGCCTCCCAAAGTGCTGGCGATCACAGGCTTGAGCCACTGTGCCCAGCCAGTAAAAAATAATTTTTAAAAATGATGTCATATTACCACACGATGGCGCCATAATCCTATTAATATAATTATAAGGCCTCAGCCATCAGAAAAAATATTCATTACATCCCATTGATTTATAAAGACAACGAAAAGTCTACAGTTCCCTACTCCTGGGTGCTAACGTGGGCCTGCCTGCCTGTGTGTGTGTCTGTGTGTGTGTGCCTGTGTGTGTGTGTCTGTGTGTGTGTGCCTGTGTGTGTGTGTCTGTGTGTGTGTGCCTGTGTGTGTGTGTCTGTGTGTGTGCAGCGCGTGTGTGAGAGGGGCAAGGCAGAGGTTCTCTCTTCTTGCACTTTACTAAAAGCAGTTAAAAGAAGCCATTCGGAGGCTGGGCACGGCGCCTCACACCTGTCATCCCAGCACTGTGGGAGGCCTAGGCAGGCAGATCACTTGAGGTCAGGAGTTCAAGACCAGCCTGGGCAACATGGTAAAACCCCGTCTCTACCAAAAATATAAAAAATTAGCCAGGTGTGGTGGCACATGCCTGTAATCCCAGCTACTTGGGAGGCTGAGGCAGGAAGATCACTTGAATCCAGGAGGCAGAGGTTGCAGTAAGTGGAGATCGTGCCACTGCACTCCAGCCTGGGGCAACAGAGCGAGACTCTATCTCAAAAAAGAAAGAAAGAAAGAATAACTGTCTCCTTAGGATTGGAAAGAAACCCAGTTTGCAATAAGGTAGAATTTCAGTAACAATAAAGTAAAAGCTTATTAATTTAAAATCTACTAAATTTAAATTCAGATTATTTGGATAGAAAGTTGTCCTTTGCATTAATATAGATGGTTTGCTAGAGGCTTCTTTACTGATCAGCAGAAATAGGATGATGTGGTGAACCTGGTTACAGATGGCTGCAACTAGATTTGGGATATGAAATTCAGCTCCTTTATCTAGAAAATGGGTAAAACAACCCGAACCCACGAACTTGTTTTGAGATGAATTTCTCTTTACATTCTCCTAGATAAAGGACTCTTAACTGATGAAAGGTTAATTAACCTCTCTGTCACCTCTCCCTTTGAAGGAATAGACTATTGTCATACACCACAAGAGTCACATCCCATTCAATATGATGCTGTCACCAACCATCTGTAAAATGGCCACTTCCTGTTAACTATGACACTCTTACATATAAAATGCTTAATTAAAACAGGGTTCTACACTATTAACTATGCTTTCGGATAACCAATTAATAATAATTTGTTTTTTATAAGAACCTGCTTTGTGCTTGGTGGATGAAAGAGCGAAATGTATTGTTTATTTTAATTAAACAATACATATTGTTTTAAAATATATTTATAATTTTATCAAAGCTAAGATTGAGAAGAACTTACTTTTTTCTCTTGAATTACTAATAGGTATGAAAATGAAAATAGAGTTTTACTTCATGGCAGAATATTAATATTTTATGAATTTTGCATTTCACTGCTATAGTCATGACAGAAAAAAAAAAACCAGTGAGAAATGCTACTCACAGTATATTCCTTGAACCAACTTAGCGGTCTTATCTCAAAAATATGCACAACATTTTTTCCCAAGTTGACATGTGATAAAGTTTCAATAACATTTAGATAACAGTATTTAATGTTGTTGTTATCAAACAACATTCACCTGGTACAGGGCTTACCAGGGTGAGCTGCAGATTCTAAGGTTGTAATGGAGTGTTTGGTTGTTTAATTAGGTGGTTAGTGGTTTTATGAAAAAATTGAATTTGAAATTGTAAGTTAGAGTAGTAAAGTTATAAAAGGCGAGAATATAAATGCAGTTGATGAATAATTTAATATTGATGGTAGAGAACAAGGAGTACACTGAAATAAGAATCAGATAGGCTTTATGGATGGGAATTAATAAAACAACTTAGGTTACAGTCTAGAAGGGTGAAATCTAAAAATGGTTTGAGTCGTGGCCTTGTAAACATGGTTGTATAAGTCATCGTGGTTAACATCAAATCACAGTATTGTTTGAAGCTTTAAGATGACAGTTTTAGGATAAAGGGGAAAATAATACCAATGTGGTATATAGTCCAGTTGTGGAAATTTCGTATTTAAGAGGTCTATAGGAAAGGCTTAAAGATATGGCCCAAAATCCTAAGGATTTACCTGTTAATGTCACACGAAGTCTCCTACCCTTGCCCAGATAAAAGCCCAGGAAGTTTAGTGATAAGAAGGGATGAGGTGAGGGAAGCGATTGGGTCACTCCTCCTCACCTTTCTGATAAATATTTTCAATTCAGCTGCTTTTAGAAACTTTGAACTGGAAATGATCTTGCAATCTAACCACCATAGGAGGAAATTGAGGACAATGATATTAGTTCACTTATTTCAGGCAGGGCTGAAACCTAAAATCTTAAGAGCCAAATATGGACAGGCTAGGTTCTTTGAAGAGGCTGAAAGTTGCTGGTGTAATTTGAGTCTCAGGGCACTGGGGTGTGGGCCTGGATTGGTGAGTACACACGGGGTGACCTGCCCATCCAGGAACCTCTGAGAATCAGGAAGCAAAGATCAAAGAAAATGAAAAATGTCAGGCTTGGGAGAGGGTGTATTACTGAAGGTTAGAATATAACGTTTGCTTTGCGCGGCATGAGGATTGTACAGTTTCCTGGAGTGGGCACAACAAAGGACCGCAAACTGAGCCGCTAAAACAACAGAAATGTATCGACTCACTGTTCTGGAAGCCAGAAGTGTAAGATCTAGCAGTCCGCAGGGCTCTGCTTCCTCTGGAGGTGCAGCAGAAGGATCTGTTGCAGGCTCTATCCTGGCTTCCGCGGACTCCTTGGCAGCAGAACTCCAATCCCCATGCAGGGTTGTCCTGTGTGTCTGCTTCTTCACCTTGCCTTCTTTTTATAAGGACACAGTCATGTTAGATGAGGGGCCCATCCTACTCCAGTGTGACGTCATCTTGACTGATTACATCTCAGTAGCCTCTTTCCAAACAGGGCCCCATTCTGAGGTGTTGGGGGTTAGGACTTTGACATAGGATGTTTGATGGGGGAAACAAATTCAACCAAGAAGAGGGGTGGCAGAAGCTTTATGAATACTGACAGATGTTCGGAATGGCCCAGGGCCTCTCCTGATGGTAAAGGGCTTCACCCACGTCTGAGGCAGGGTTTTCATTCTTCATTCCTGCTGCTTTTCTCATCCTATACTCTTTTGCTGGAAGCAGCCATTCTCAAGATGTAAACTGCCCCCTCTACGTGGACAGCTCACTAATGTATGTGACCAGGCCATAGTCCCTTCCTGAAATTGAGACCTTCTTAACCCACTGCCTGTCGATACATCACCAAGTATCACCCAGATACAGACACCTCCATGGAAGCCAAGCCTGGCTGCTTCTTCCTCAACCTCCACCTACGGGAGTTCCCACCCCAGGTAAAGGCGCCTTCCGTGGTCCCCAGCTAAGCTTAGCTCCTGCACGACAGTCTTGGGTGCTTCCCTCACTCTCTCCCTCCACATCCCGCGTCCCTCAGCTTCACAGATAAATTGCCTTTACATCTCTAGAAGGCCACCTCTTCCTCTTTATTCCTCTGGTTTAGGCAAAAAGTGCATTTTCTCTATGTAGTCTTACCTTTGTTCTTCTCCAACCCATCTTCAACACTGAGACAAGAGAATTCCTTCTGAAACCCAAACCCAGTCACTTCACTCTCCTATTTTAATCCTAGGGCTTGCAGAATAAGTTCCTGTCTCAGCTTCAGCTTTCCTCCTCATTTTTGGAGTTCATGAGTTTTAAAGACGTTTATTGAGAAACTGCTGTGTGCCTGGCACTAGTCTAGGCACGCACAGGGTACAAGGAAGGAGTGACTGACACATTCACAAACTGCATGTAATTTTTACCATTGAGAATGCTTTTTAAGTTGTATGTCCCAAGTCCCTAAGATCGTCTTGTAAAATTGTGCTTCACTAAAAACGAAAAGCATCAGGAAGAGGTTAAACCGTGGATGAAATGGACCGATGGAATTTATACATTTCTGCTCTCTGCAGAGGCACCTCCTTACCTTATTTCTCTGAGTACCCTAGCAAAACAGGCCTGTGTATAGTTTCCAGCATACAATTATTCCTCCCTTTTCTTCCTGAACTTGGAACGCCCTGACCCTGAGGTAGACATAAGGAGAAAGCAGAGTCATTGGAATGCAATCTTTAAGAAGCATGCAGCCTGGCTCAAGCAACACACAAAGGCAGGTAGAGCAATGGCTGTGAGAAACAAGGTGAAAATCAGCAAGAAATGAAAACCATTTAGGCAACTTAGATGTCTTCAGAGCTTGCTGACTGGGCGACCTACTAGGGCACTAAAACTAAGAGGGGAGCTCTCTGAAGATGAAGAATGTAACTGGCTAAAATATCAAAGACAAAGTACTCTCTCTTGGAAACAACAATAATAGTAACATGCGTCTTTCTGTTGCCGTGTGTAAGTAACATGCGTCTTTCTGTTGCCGTGTGTAAGTAACATGCGTCTTTCTGTTGCCATGTGTAATGACACCATTCTACTTAATAATGGCTGAGGGGGCTTTTTCAGAAAATAGAAATTCTACTTTAATGATAATTCCCTGATGATATTTAAAATCAAAACAAAACAAGCAAGAGAAAAGCTGTTTGTTCTTCAAGAAACTGATAATTGACACCAGCCTATGTTGTCACAATATACCTCTTCAAAGCTTCCCTGAAACATATTCTGTCACATGGGATATTTGGTAAGTTGCATAGAATTTAGACATATCCAATTTCATATTAGAAATAGGTTTGTAAAAATGGCGTGTAAAATGTTCATTAATATGCATGATGTTGCTACAAACATTCATGTACATGTCTTCATGTGGACATACGTTTTCATATCTCTTGAACACACACTGGGAGTGGAGTTGAAGATGGTGTGGTAACTAGATAGGTAACGTTTTGAAGAACTGCTATACTCTTTTACAAAGAAATTGTACAATTTTACATTCTTGCCAACAAAGTATGAAGAATCCTGTTTTTCTACATTTTCCCAACACTTGCTATTGCCTGTCTTTTTAAATATAATAATTTAGTGGATATGTAGTGTTATCTCATGGTTTTGTTTGCGCTTCTTCAGTGGCTAAAATTTCAACTGATGGATGGATAAACAAATGTGGTACATCCACACAATGGAATATTATTTGGTAATTTAAAGGAATTAAGTACTAATACATGCTGCAACATGAATGAAACTCAAAGACATTGTGATAAGGGAAAGAGCCCTTAGTACAGTGTCCTTGAGTTCATACAGCATGTGGTTGTTTTGAAAAAAGTCCATTTACATGAAATACTCAATTATTTAGAGGCAGAAAGTATATTAGTTGTTGCTGAGGGCTGGAGTCAGGGAGAATGAGGAGTGACTGCTAATTGGTACTTTTCTTTCTGGGACAACAAAAATGTTCTAAAATCAGATTATTGTGATGGTTGGAAACTTTGTAAATATATTAAAACCCATTAAATTATACATTTAAATGAGTGAACTTTATGGTATATAAATTGTATCTCAATAAAATTGTTAAAAAATAACTATACTCTGTAACTAAAGCTGTTTTGTTGCTAAAGTAAATAAATCTGTTTTAAACATGAACAAATATTCTCTAATATGTCATTTAAAGAAGTGTATGTTTTGAAATATTTTCTTAATTTTCTTAAATTGGGGCTTTTATCAGCTGTGGAAAGCTACGTATTTTGCTTTGGGTAATAACTCATCTGTTTTTGTTTGAAATTGAGACCTCGATTTTAAACTTAAAATTTTAAACGCTTACTAACCTGTTCAAATATATACTTTTGGTCCCAGTTAAAAATTGTTTCCAATTGAGAGCTTCTGAATCAAATGATATTCCATGACAGAATGTCCTCAGAAATCAGCTTTTCTACCACGTAGTCCAGTGATTTATTTGTTAAAGAGAAGAAGACTGAGAACAGAACGGATAACAAAATTTTAGATTAAATTTACACTCCTTATTGGTAAGATATACTCTCAAATTAACCCGAAGATGGGTTCATTAAGGTGCAATCTTACTTTGAAAATTAATCTGAAATCTTCTCCAGACCAATTCACATGCATTTGTCTTATTTGGTCCTGAAAAATAAAAAGAACTGTGGCAGGCACAAAAGTATTCACTATTAACTTTCGACCTTAGAGATCCTTAATAGCAAGACTTAATACACAATGTTGTATCGGATTGTGGAGCTGAGCCTGGAAATCAAACTCTCTGATAGGCTGCCATTGTCATTGCCCTGCCATCTGCCCTCAGGTGAGACTTGAGATTACACATAGAAAGAACGCAGATCACTGAAATGGAAACTAATGGTTCACTCAGGGCGGCCTGGGGAAAAGAATTCCTTCCTGGAATCAAAAGGTATTTTAGGAACAAAAAAGCTTTAACCTCATGCTAGTTTGACCAATTAATCATTTGAGGTATTTAAGTCCAACTTTGTTGACACTTGAGATTCCTGTCCTCCCCATGCTGGTCTTCCAGAAGTGACTTTCAGAACCTTTCAATTTTTATTCAGAACAGGATCATTTCCCTTTCTCTGATGAAACCTTATCTGACTTCCCGGGATGCTTAGCTCCAAAGCCGGTGACAACTGTCTCAGAGATACGCTTTTAATTCACAGTTCCACACTTTTTTCAATAACGAGCGGCCGATTTTAAAGCTTGTAATTTAATAAGTCTAAACTCATAAAATAACTAGAAATACAAGACGAGCTTCTCTACTGAGTGCATTGTTCCCTTCTAATCCTTCCTCCTCACAAGGGCCAGTGTGTGTAGAGGTCTTTGTGAGGCTTCAGAAATTGCTGAAGATCCCTTCAAAGCAAAACTGATTTTACAAAACTCTCATCCTCCCCCTCTCCTCTCACCACAGGATCAGGTCATGTACTGACTCATACAAACAGGTAATCCACCAAGCTGCACTCCATGCCGTTAAGTGGCTCTAACATAAACTCTTACTGCAAAGGGGGCGGGGGACTGCGAGATAAAAGCATCATTTAGCTTTTGCACGCTTGCTGAAAATCTACCCATTATACAGCGTAGACCTGGATGAGGGCTGCTGGGGCTCTTTTGATGAGGGAGCGTTCCCTTCGTCCCAGAGCAGTAGTCAATGGTCCAGCTTTTCTTCTCCCTTGGCAGAATGTGGGTATTTACTTGCTGCACATTCCAGAACTTTGATAGATCGCTGAGCTGAACTTGGCCTGCGCTGAGCTGAGGAGATCAAGACTTGGACAGATTCTTTGTTCTGTCCTCTGGTGTCAGCGACTTGGAGTACTCAGCCTGTCGACTCTGGGGCCTTTCAATGGGAGGACAGATCCTTGAGTTCACAGCTAGAGCAACAAAGGTTTGCTTATGGGGTAGTGGCCTCCTCTGAAAAATAGCTTTTTTGTGTCAGGATATTTATCATGTGCTCATGTCATCGTTTCAGAGTTTACTGTGGCAGTCTTAGCTCAGACAGTGCACGAAGCTTTTTATCTGTTAATGTGAATACCACTTTGAAGCCCAGGCAGGGCATACGTTATAAGTTTAGTGATAGAGAAGCTCGAATAGTTGAGTAAGAAGTGAGAGAGGATGGAGAAAGATATAGGGCTGCTAATGGAGGGAAAAATTAATCTAATCATCCTTTAGTTAGAGAAACAGATCTTTGTTCCCCACCTTACTCAAAAATCTCAGGTATTCAGGGTCATGTCAGTGTGGTTTCGTCTTATTCCTCATCTGGGTGCTGATTTGCAATAAAGGAAATATTTCAAAGCATTAAACTTAATTAGATTATTTTTCTGCTTATAGAGTGCTAGAATTAGAGGACCTGGAACAAATGGAGAGATTATCTTGTCAATACTTGTTTTGTGGAAGACCCATCTTCAAACTCATGTTTACATTTTATTTCCATTTTCTTTATTCAGAAAGGCCATGAGACAGATTTCCCTGGAGTCCTGTTTTATCAAAATTAAATTCCCTTGAGTTTATTTATTTGTTTAGATTTAAAAATAATCTCAGAGAGAAGTACTTTCACTTCTGATTTACTTTAGTTTGTTATAAAAACAAAACCCCCAAACAACCAGATTTTCTATACACCTGGGCAAAATGACTACTGACATTGTTAAAAGCCTCAGACAGATTTCTGAGTGAAGGTACTTAAGAAATCTACGCACTTAGTGGTGGTGGATGAAACTTGGAAAATAAAAAAGATAGGCTATGTGCCCTTTCATGGCACTACATAAACTTGAAGTCAAAAATCAAATGAAACCCCTTGGAGAGAAAACCTGCTAAGATACCATGTGATTTTGCCACTAAGTGTAGTTAAATATCTAGTGATTTTTACCCACAGAAAATTATGACCAAACTTGCTGGTATTATATTTTTCATGATTATTGAAGAAAATAAAGTTTGGTTTGAGGGCACTACATATATTTACTTAAAGATAACATGAATGAACCATGCTCTTAGCTGTTTGCTAAAGTATAATTTTAGTAGAGACTCATATTTATGTCTCTATAATTTTATTCTATGTAGCTTACATGGTGAGCATTTAGTGAGAAGCAGGACATGACTTTACTTAACTGACACTTACATTTCTTTCTGTTCTGATTATCCCCCTACTTTGAAAATAGATTATGGCCTGTCAGGTGTGAGTGAGCTACCGTCTCTCAGCTGAAACCCACGCCAACTACAAATATTTATTTACATATATATTTATTTTACTTCCTTAAACTGATTATTTCTATGTATACAGATTTTGTTTCTATTTGCCCCTCTTACAAATCTTATTGTATATGTGAAAAAAAGCTTAATTACTCTTTTGAATGATCTAGTTACATAGACTAATCCATAAACCTTTTGAAGAGCACTATGGTTTTAAAAGGAAAATGCTCTGTCAATCTTAAGAATTCATATTACAGTCGGCTCTTAAAACTATGAGAAAATGTTGTACTTTTGTCAGTGGGTTTAAATATAAATTCAAAATTGTTTTCGTAACAGTATAAAGTGTTTGCAGTGAGCTGAGATCGTGCCACTGCACTCCAGCCTAGGTGACAGAGTGAGACTCCGTCTCAAATAATAATAATAATAATAATAATAATNTTCCTTAAACTGATTATTTCTATGTATACAGATTTTGTTTCTATTTGCCCCTCTTACAAATCTTATTGTATATGTGAAAAAAAGCTTAATTACTCTTTTGAATGATCTAGTTACATAGACTAATCCATAAACCTTTTTGAAGAGCACTATGGTTTTAAAAGGAAAAATGCTCTGTCAATCTTAAGAATTCATATTACAGTCGGCTCTTAAAACTATGAGAAAATGTTGTACTTTTGTCAGTGGGTTTAAATATAAATTCAAAATTGTTTTCGTAACAGTATAAAGTGTTTGCAGTGAGCTGAGATCGTGCCACTGCACTCCAGCCTAGGTGACAGAGTGAGACTCCGTCTCAAATAATAATAATAATAATAATAATAATAATAATAGTAAATAAAAAAGAATAAAAATAGCATAAAGTATAGTAGAATTAGGGGTATTGATATTAATGTGTTCAACTGCAAGTAACAAACAACCAAAAGCAAAGGCGCTTGTTATTATTTAGCGCGTGCCCCAGCAGTGCGCCGTCCTAACATTTGTCAGCTGTTTGTTCCACTATTCAAAGTATCTTGATTTTTGGTGTTTATAATTATCACTTATTTTCTTTTTGTAATAAAAAAAAAGTGTAAGGAAAGATCCAGTATAATTCCATCACCCAGATTCAATAATTTCAAGATTTTGTTTATGTATTCTTTGCCTTTTCTCATTCTCTCTTTATTTTTTGAAAAATTATCTCAAGATGGAGTTGTGGCTCACGCCTGTAATCCTAGCACTTTGGGAGGCCGAGGCAGGTGGATTACAAGGTCAGCAGATCGAGACCATCCTGGCTAACATGGGGAAACCCCATCTTTACTAAAAATACAAAATGTTGGCCAGGCATGGTGGCAGGCACCTGTAGTCCCAGCTCCTCGGGAGGCTGAGGCAGGAGAATGGCGTGAACCCAGGAGGTGGAGTTTGCAGTGAGCTGAGATTGCCCCACTGCACTCCAGCCTGGGTGACAGAGCGAGACTCCATATGAAAAAAAAGAAAAAAAAATTATCTCAAAAAGCAGACCTGTTGGATGTGGTGGCTCACGCCTATAATCTCAACACTTTTAAAGGTTGAGGCAGGAGAATCCTTTGAGCCTAGGAGTTCAAGACGACCCTGGCCAACTTAGTGAGACTGCGTGTTTATCAAAAAAAAAAAAGAAAAGAAAAGAAAAAAAAAGGCCAGGCATGGTGGTGCACACCTGTAGTCCAAGCTACTCAGGAGGCTGAAATGGGAGATGGGAGGATCACTGAAGCCTGGAAAGTCAAGGCTGTAGTGAACCCTGCTGTCGCCACTGCACTCCAGCCTGAGCAACAGAGTGAGACCCTGTCTAAAAACAAAACAAAAAGCAGACCAACTTTACATATGCATCACCAAAAATTATGGACATTTTCTTACACTGGAAAAAAAAACAATAATTCCTTCGTCTTTATTCAAATTTTCTGAAAGTAAGTATGTAGCAGAAAGCACAAATATTTGCCTTTCTCATTCATGCAGGTTTAGAGGAGTTACCTCTTCTGATGTAAGGGATCTCCTTTCACAGGTTCTTCTGAACCAAGCCTACAGCCTGCAAGTAGGAATTTTTAAAAACCTGTAAAGGAACTAACAAGTTGCAAGAGGTATTTGTGAGGTGGATTATCAGTTCATAACAAATAGGCATTGAATCTGTATTTTCTTTTTTTGCAATAGAGTCTCGCTCTATTTTTCATTTGTTTTGGACATGTACCTAGGAATTGCTGAGTCATATGGTAATTACATGTTTAACAGTTTAATAAACTACCAAACTACTTCCAAAATGACTGTATCATCTTATATTCTCACTGGTAGCGTATGAGGAGTTCAGTTATTTCTCCACATCCCACCGTTACTTGTCATTGTCTGTCTTTTTTCTTATATTCATTTTATTGGGTATGAAGGTGGTATCTCATTTGATTTTGATTTGCATTTCCCTAATGTCTAAAGATGTTGAGCATTTCTTCATATCCATAGTGGCTGTTTGTTTTTCTTTCTTTCATAAAGGTCTATTCAAATCATTTATTTTAATTTTTTAAAAATAGAATTTGTTTTTTAAAATCAGTTTTAGATTTACAGAAAATTAAGTAGAAAGTACAGAGAGTTATTATACACCCCTTTCCCACCTCTCTCTCTCACACACACACACACACACACACACACACAAACACACACAGAATTTCCTCATTAATAATATTTTAATTAGTGTGGTCCTTTTGATACAATTGATAAGATAATGTTGATACATTATTATTAAAGTCCAAAGTTTACATCAGGGTTCGTACTTTGTGTTGTACATTCTATGGGTTTTTACACATGTATAAGGACATGTAGTTTCACTGCTCAGAATCCTCTAAGCCCTACCTGTTCCCTGTCCCCTTTCTCTTTGAAATCCTTCGGTACCACGAATCCTCTTAATAGCTCCATAGTGTTGTCTTTTCCAGAATGACAGATAATTGGATGTAGGTATGACATAAAATATGTAGCCTTTACAGAGTGCTTTTTTTTTAAACTTAAGACTATGAATTTACTATTCCTCTGTGTCTTCTCATGGCTTAATAGCCAATTTCTTTTAATCACTGAATAGTACTGCATTATCTGAATGTAGTACCATTTGTTTATCTGTTCACCTACAGAAGGACGCCTTGGTTCCTTGTCAGCTTAGGAATTATGAATAAAGCTGCTGTAAACATTTGTATGCAAGTTTTTGTGTGGGCATAAATTTTCTACTCATTCAGGTCGATACCAATGGGGTATAATTTCTGGACTGAATGGTAAGAGTATGTTTAGTTTTGGAAAAAAATCATACAACTGCTAAGCTGTCTTCTAAGATGGCAGTATTAGTTTGCATTTCCACCAGCAAAGAATGAGAGTTCCTGTTGCTCCACGTCCTCACTGGGATTTGGTGTTGTCAGTGCTTGGAATTTTAGTCATTCTAATAGGTATGCAGTAGTGCATCAAAGTTGTTTTAATTTACTCTGCCCCAAGGATATATGATTAGTATCTTATTGTATTAGTCTGTTCTCACACTGCTTATAAAGACATACCAGAGACTGGGTAATTTACAAAGGAAAGAGGTTTGATTGACTTAGTTCAGCATAGCTGGGAGGCCTCAGGAAACTTACAGTCATGGTGGAAGAGGAAGCAAACGTGTCCTTCTTCACATGGTGGCAGCAAGGAGAAGTGCAGTGTGAAGAGGGGAGAAGCCCCACATAAAACCATCAGATCTCATGAGAACTCACTCACTATCACAAAAACAGCACAAGGGTAACCGCCCCAGTGCTTCAATTACCTCCCACCAGGTCCCTCTCACAACACATGGAGATTATGGGAACTACAGTTCAAGATGAGGTTTGGGTGGGGACACAGCTAAACCATGTCACTTATCATATGCTTGTTGGTCATCTGTATATCTTCTTTGTCAAACTATCTGTCCAGATCTTTTGCCCACTTTTAAAAATTGGGTTATCTATTCTCTCATTGTTCAGTCTGTATGCTTCAGATACCTGTCTTTTATCAAAGATGTGTTTTGCAAAAAAAAAGTTATACAAGTCTGTGACTAGTTGTTTTGTTCTACTAAGTGTCTTTGGCACAGCAGGAGTCCTTAAATTGATTGAAACCCGATTTAATAGTTTCTTCTTTCATGGATTGTGCTTTTGGTGTGGTATCTAAAAACACTGCCAAAACCAAGGTCAACTAGATTCTCTCCTATGTTATTTTCCAGAAGTTTCACAATTATTGCATTTTACATCTAGGTCTGTGACTCATTTTGAATTAAATTTTGTGAAAAGCATAGTTTGTGCCTAGATTCTGTTTTTCTTTTTTGCATGTGGATGTGTAGTTGTTCCAGCACCATTTGTTATAAAGTCTGGGTCCTCTCTCCATTGCATTGTCTTTGGTTTTTGTCAAAGGTAAGCTGACTACATCTGTGTGGACCTATTTCTGTGCTCTTTCTCTTGTTCTGTGATCTGTTTGTGTATTCTTTTCCAATATCACATCGTCCTGGTTGCTGCAGCTTTATGGTAAGTTTTCAGTAGGTCAGTCCTTATGCTTTGCTCTTCTCCTTCAGTGTTGTTTTGAATATGCTGGGTCTTTTGTCTTTCCACATAAACTTTAAAATCGCTCTGTCAGTATTTACAAAATAACTGGCTGTTATGTGGAAAGAATGGACATCTTAACAACATTGTCTCCCTATCCATGAACATGGAATCTCTTGATTTATTTGGATCTTTGATTTTTATTATCAGAGTTTTATAGTTTTCCTTATATAGCTCTTACATGTATTTTTTAAGATTTGTACCTAAGTGTGTTTTTGTTGGTGCTAATGTAAATGGCATATGTGGCAGAAAAATGGTTTTTTGCGGGTATCATCTGGGAAAAGGGTCTTTGCAGATGGAATTAAAGATCTTGAGATGAACTTATTCTGGATTATCCTGGTGGGTTTTACATCCTATGATAAGTGTCATTATAAGAAGACATGAAGCTTCCCAGGGAGAAGGCCAAGTGAAGGTGGAGGCAAGATTGAAATTATACCAGAGTCTGCAGAGAGTATGGCTGTGATGCAATTTCTGGAAAATGATTGTGACCTTTCATTCTACAGCAAATATTCTAAAGTGTATGTGTGGCCTACGCGCAAGGCTTTGCTCAAGGCAATAGCACATTTATAAAAATATTTTCTCAACATGAAACTACTAGGGGTCCTTTGTTGGTTTAAAGTGAACTCTCCTTTTTCCAACCTAGTTGTGAACGTGTCCCCTTTTAGACACATACACACTTGTGCGCGCGCGCACACACACACACACACACACACACACACCCCAGGCTGGAGACCTTGAGGTATCTAGCCAAACGTAAGCTCTTATTTCTTCACTTAAAGCAGTAATCCTTACAGTAGCAATAGGCATTAATAGTTTAGATGGTTTTCAGTCATCTTAGGGTTTAATTCAGTTAACTCTGAATAGAGAGCTCTGCATCAAGACTCAGAGTCATTGATTTCTATAGCAATGCGCATAAGCTCTCTGGACCTTCCTGCATCATGGTCCCAGAGGAACTGCTCATCATCTCTGATCTGGCAACCAAAGGAGGGGTTTGAGTCCCTTAAATTTACCTTCTCTGCATGCATGGTCGAGCTCCAGGAAAAAATTAGCGGCAAGGCAGACATGCACATTAATGTTAAGATGAGCAGAAAGCACCATGAGCACATCTATTTTCCAGATGAAACCTCTTCAATGGGCTGGACGTGGTGGCTCATGCCTGTGATCCCAGCACTTTGGGAGGCTGAGGTGGGTGGATCACTTGAGGTCAGGAGTTCAAGACCAGCCTGACCAACATGGTGAAACCCTGTGCCTATTAAAAATGCAAAATTAGCCAAGCATGGTGGCAGGTGCCTATAATCCCAGCTACTGAGGATGCTGAGGCAGGAGAATCGCTTGAACCCAGGAGACGGAGGTTGTAGTGAGCCAAGATCGCACCATTGCACTCCAGCCTGGGTGACAAGAGAAAAACTCCATCTAAAAAAAAAAAAATTAAATAAATAAGGAAAAAGAAATCTTTCTTTCGATATTGCCCCTCACCATGTTGGCCCCTTGTTAAATACGCTTGATATTAAAAGGCACTGTAGTCATTCTGTTTCCAGTAGTCTATTGTTTATTTAAAATGGAAGGAAACAAGAAAACCTGCTGTGAGATATTCAGCATGGGCTTCCCTTATTACGATTTTGGAGGAACCAGATTATTCAGGTTGGGGACAAAAGAGAGCTCGTTGCTCAATTAAGGGAACACGGTAGCAACTGCACCCTCATCAACTTCTTCCAAATGTGGGCTCAACAGCCTAATTGTTGATCTTGATTCAATGCATGAGGGAAATATGGGTTTCTACCTGCAGCATTGTGCTTGCTTTATGGGTTATGCTACTGGGTGGAATAGAAGGTGAGACTGTGCAGAAGACAGTACGAAAATCACATGGACTTAGAACTGCTTTTCTGTTCAACAGATACCAGAAGACCTTTGCCAGAATTTCTTTAGGATTAAAATACAACTACAAAATGTCTATGGATTTAAATGAGCGTCTGTGAACTTGCACGTATTTTAAGTCTCATTCTTTACAGGCTTCCCCGAAGGGGTGAAGCAGAAGCTCTGTTGGTGATTCTGGTATGTTCTAGCTCATGACCCGAGGCCATCAAATGAGAAAGTCACTTCACAAAAGCAGAACTCACGCAGTACCTTTGTCACATCTCGCTTTGTCTTTTCTTTTTCTAAGTTTTATGTCACAGGTTTGTTTCTTTTGCCTTTTCTGTGTCTAAGTTTTATGTCACAGATTTGAAAGCGCGCCATTGATGCATTCACCATGTGGCAAATTAATTACAGAGTTCTCTCTCAGTAATTTAAGAGTGTGCAGACCAAGTGATGTGTGTGTTTGTTTTGTTTATTTGGTTGGTTTGGTGTGCTTCAAACAAGCTGATGCTCTCTATTATTTCTTCTATTATCTTTGGGTGACAGAACACTAAGTTGTTTTTCCTGAGCTCCAGTGTCTCAGCGTTGTGACAGACAATGGAGGCAGTCGTGTGTGGCCTCACCAAGCGTCCTTGCCTAATGGGGGCCTTTCCTGTGTGGAGGCTGCTGAGAGGCTCATGGGAAATAAGCCAGAGGTCTTGGTGAGACGCCATGCGTCTCTTCACAGCAAAGAAAATTGTCATTTCCAGTGGCTGATGTCACTTGGGATGTGGGAGAATGGCCTAAGGAAGTGACATTTGTTTGCCATGTCTACCTGGGATACTGGTTTAACTACACTAAGACGTTCTTTTACTTTGTTTTTCCTCATGATAATTTTTTTCCTTTTTCACATACACAGAAAATAGAAATCCTCATAGATGTTTTGTGTAATTGAACGACAGTGTCAATCAGTCCTACGGTCCATTCCGAGCCTTTGTTTCACTCTATTCTCGCTCTTCCCTTAGCGTCTTGTTCGGTCACCTTCTGAGATATCCCAGACTCTCAGTTCTTCCTCCTGACTGGCAGCCCCTTGGAGATTCCTTTCTAGTTTCTCCGTGTCTCCTGTTGCAGAACCAGGACATACCTTGGAGCTCCAGCCTCGAACTCCTTCTCTTCTTGGCCCGCACCTATGGTCCCATGATTTCCTTTTATCTTCTGGCATTTAATCTACTCTGTAGAAACTGCTGATTCCTAAATGTGCCTTGTTAGCCCAGGCTTCTCCCTGGACTCCAGCCTGTGTATCTAACTGTCTTCTTAACATCTCTATTTGTGTATCCAAGGGGCAGCCACTTGTGTCTTCCACAATCTCTTCTGCTTTTATAAGTGGCCCCTGAGACCTGTCGTTTCTGAAGCTACAGCTTTCCCTGGGTACCTTTTCCTCTCACCCCTCAACTTGAATCCATCAGCAAATCTCATGAATTCTTCCTCCAAAATATATATTTAAAAATCTGCATATTTCTCATCATCTGTGACTTCCACATGATGCCCCACTTTCATCTGGATGGATAAGTGACCTTCTAATTGCCAGCGTGATCCTACTAAGATGGAGTAAATTATGCCACATCTCTGCTCAAGTGCCTGCAGTCATCTGGCTCAGGACAAGAGGCGAGGCCCTCTGTGTGGCGGCACTTGCTCCTCTGTCCTCACCACACGGACTGTCCACGCTTCCTCTCATATCCTGCCAGGGCTCCTGTTCGCTGGCCTCACCTCAGAGCTGCCTCTTCCAGCATCACACGGCTCATCCCCTTTTCAGAGAGACCTGTTCATTCATTCTAAATAAAACATCCACTGCCGTGCCACACACTGTCTTCCCCCTCACTCTAATTTAATTTTTATCACTTGTATCTACTTACATTTTTACATATTTATTTATTTGATATTGTCTGCCTTTCCCATCACTAGAACCTTTATTGGGCAGGGAATTGCTACTTTGTGCTCACTGTAGCCTCCTGGGAGCCTAGAAGTACTCAATAATTGTTGAATGTGTTAGAAGCACAAACACTGGGGAAAATCATATAAAATAATAGGAGCTTAAAAACATGTATGTTCACACATGAAATGATGTGCAGAGCATCCAGGTGGCCAGGGTTGTTTGTTTGTTTTGTTTCTGTTTGTGGGGAGGAGAGATATTTTAAGTCAGTATAGTTTCGACATTGCTGAGGGGCCTCCCAAGCAGTCCCACTCTTGTGAAGTCTATGTTCAAGAGTGTGTGGGGGCTACTGGCCAGTCCCTACCCTTCCTGGTGGAAGTTCTGGCACGTCTTCCTTCTGCAACCAACTAGGGTGGGAATTGCAATTTTCATGTCCAGGAGATCAACCTGAACTAGTTTGAAACATTTATTTTTGGCTAAATGTGGAGGTAGCTCTGACCATATCATTAAATTCTCAAGTCAAATAATAACTTCTATTGGGTCCAGCATTAAAAACATAGCATTGATGAAAAGTGTTTCCTTTGCATTTTCCCAGAAATTCACTTTTTTTTTTTGAGATTCTCTAGACTCATATTATATCTAAATTGGTCATAATAATTTATATTAATTTGGTAAGATGAATTATCCTCACAATTACCTCAAAGAAAAAATAACCTGTGTATATAATCATACAATTATTTTAGGGGTATGAAGGTCATATATGGAAAATATTTTATTGACCTATGAAACATCCTTTTTCTTTAACTTGCACATGGATAAAATATATGCCATCATGCCATTGCACGTGTGCTCCTATATTTAGTGCTATACAAAGATTGTCTCACCTTCAAAATAGAACAGATGCTCTTTTGTGAAACTTTCAAAACAGGTAGTTATCTATACTCATTCAGTCCCAAAAAAGAAATTTATATAGGTCAAGGATGTGACAGGAGAGTGCTGCCACTTCCCACCTGACTTTCTCACTTTTTTTTGCCTCGCCATTCCTCCCCAGCTCTCTCCTTACCCACACACCTGTGAAAATATCAGTTTCCCTAATGATCAGCCACAGGTCATTATAACCGCTCATAACCGACTAGGGAAGAATGCGAATACAGTCACACTGGAGAGACAAGAGGGCTTCCTGATGCTTTCCTTTCCTGTCTTAGCTAAAGATGATCAAAGTACCCGTTTATTGCCCCTTTCAGCTAAATGGAAGATTATTATTATTCAGAAATTTCAGCCAAGAAGAAACTCCCCAATAAGAGAATGGAGAATATAAATGTCAGAAAGTCAAAGCGTGAAGATGATAAAAACTGTATGTTGAATTTAATTAACTGTTGACCATGACTAGACTTCATCAATCTAGACTTGTCTGCTGTACCAGCTGCCATTTCATTCAGCTATTCTTGGTTTTATAACATTTGTGTTATGGGAAATTAGACCAATTTCTACAATGCTTTTGATTTTCCCCCCTCATAAACAAAGTACAGTTTTCTGAGGAGACAAGGCTTTCTTGTTGGCATCTACTGTTGGCTGCCTTTTTCCCGGACCCTTAGCCTTCATCAAGAATCTCTTGGCTTTCTCATTACAACAGCCATTTGTTTTTGTCTCTCCACTTGTTCCATTGTGTATTGTCCAATATCCTATATGTTCCTTTCAGAGTTTGAGGGCGGGGGTTGGCAGAGGGGATGCCAGCACGCCATGGTAAAGACCTTTGGAGAGTTAACCTAGATTAAATGAATATATTACACTAAACCGGATCTAAGCAGTCTTGAATGGGAAATTGTTTCTCTTTGTAATCAACACTTGAGTTGTAATTGATAGGAGACATCTTTAAGGAATGCTGTTTTTTTAATTCTAACAGCAGAACTGTGTTTCCTTCATGTATAAGACTCTCTTTGAAGCTTGCAACTGCTCTGAGACTGGAGAGGTCACTGTGGAGGTACCAAGTACACAGACCAACGTTTGAGGCAGAGAAACTCAACTTTGTAAGAACCAATCTTCATTTTAAAAAAATCTGAGTTCCTATTCTGGATATTCTGTTTCTTATTTATTTCTGTCTTTGATTAGGCTGATTTTGACTATTCAAGGGGAGAAGTTCTGGCTTTGGTAAAGGCATAGAGAGAGATATTGTCCTGGTATTAACCTCTCCAATTAAAGTCCAAAATTCTATCGAATCCAGAACCAGAGGTTTTGCAGAACTAGTGGAAATATTTATGTGTCTGTTTCTGTGGATTGGCACGTATTACTTTTATAGCCTTAGCCCTGACTTTGTAGTGTATTTTTTTATGTTACACCACCCAGTTTATTCCTAGTTCCTTTCCATCAAGAAATATAAGCTAATGAGTTTTTTTTTTTCATTGAAGCCTTTATGCAACTTTTCAATGTTCTGAGAAGGGAAACTGTCATTTACTTAATATATGTTATGTAGAAGCCACAAACTGATACATGTAATTTCCTTTAATGTTCACAGCAAACCAACAAGTGAACTGTGATAATCACCATTTAAAAATGAGAACATTGTGATGTTAGAGGTTTAAGAATATTCCACAATATCTCACAAATAATATGTAGCTGAGAGGGACTTTGAACAAGGTCTGGCTTCAAAACGTACTCTTTTGCCATATACCCCTTTCATGATATTTTTAATACGGCTTTAATGTTCTGCATTTCACATCCTTTTTCTTTTTGTGAAAAGAAGGCTCATTTCACATTAACCAGTTTGACATATTAAATTCAATGTATTTATTGAACACCTTCTAGATGGAAGGCACTATGACAGACTTGGCAGATATAAATATGAGAGAAGCATTATTCTTGTCCATGGGAAGATACCAGAATGTGACTGTAGGTTAAGTCAAACACAGGTGGTAAAGGCTCATGATAATGCATTGTTAATTCTTTTTATGCTATGTAATTTAATTATCTTTAAAGTTTTTATGAAAGCAGTTTCTGTACATATTAAAAAACTAAACATACCCAGCACTTTGGGAGGCCGAGGTGGGCGGATCATGAGGTCAGGAGATCGAGACCACCCCGGCTAACACAGTGAAACCCTGTCTCTACTAAAAATACAAAAAAATTAGCCTGGCGTGGTGGTGGCGCCTGTAGTCCCAGCTACTCGGGAGGCTGAGGCAGGAGAATGGCGTGAACTCGGGAGGCGGAGCTTGCGGTGAGTGGAGATTGTGCCACTCACTCCAGCCTGGGCGACACAGCCAGACTCTGTCTCCAAAAAAAAAAAAAACAAAAAACAACAAAAAACTAAACATAAAGCAACAGTGCTGCTCCTGCCTTTCCCATGTCCCATTCCTCACATGCAATCACTTTTAGCTTTAGAGCGACTTTATTTTTATGTTGTAAATAATATGCTTGACTGTGTTCACGCCTGTAATCCCTGCATTTTGGGAGGCCAAGGAGAGGGGGATTGCTTGAGGCCAGGAGTACAAGACCAGCCTGGGAAACATACTAAGACCCTGCCTCTACACAAAACAGAGTTAGCTGGGCAGGGTGATGTGTGCCTGTGGTCCCAGCTACTTGGGAGGCTGAAGCAGGAGGATTACTTGAGCCCAGGTGGTTGAGGCTGCAGTGAGCCTTGCTTGCACCACTGCAATCTAGTCAGGGCAACAAGCAAAACCCTGTCTCTAAAGCAATAAGGATAATAAAAATTCAAAAACAATAGTAGACTTACATTACTATTTTTTAATTCCTTATTTGTAGATTGTAAATTTCCTTATATTCTTCATCTTCTTAGCTACCATCCCAAAGACACATGTAATACACCTACGCGTAGAGTCAATGACCAGAGTGAAAATGGCCTCAGTGCCTTTTAGCCAATTGAATGGTGGTTTTACCAGCCTTGACCATGGACAATGCAGCACACACTCCCCCATTCTGAGCCCAGAGAAACCCCAGACAGAGCCTCGCACACGGCTACCCACTTTCAGGCCCCCTCTCACATGCAGGGCTAACAACTTTGGGTCCCCTCTTGTTGTCCAGAGCTCTTCTGTCAGTCAATAAAATTCTTCTTTGCCTTGCTTACTCTCCCGTGTCCCCGTACCTCATTCCTGTTGGTCGTGGGACAAGAACCTGGAACCTGCCAAATGGTGGGTGTGAAAAGAGTAGCAACATTCTCCTGCTGGCTGAGCTACAGGAGTGAAAAAACTGCTGGGTGCCACCTGCGCCCATTCACCGAGCTGTGGGCAGAGGGACCAAGTGAGCTGTGACACCCCCATTCGCTGAACTGTGGGTGGCAAGAACGTGAGAGAATTGGAACACTTCCTGGGTGCTCAGACCTGGAGACTCCCTGAGCAAAAGATGTAACACCCCTCGGGGCTCACCAGTTGCTGGCATCGCTGTTTTCAGGCACCACTGGGTCCCCCTTGTTCAGACCGGGCACTCAAAGTGGAAGCTGGTGCGGCAGGCCCAGGCCAACTGCGGGCTGAGCACAGAGCAGAGACAGGCTGGATCCAGGCCCCACAGCAGCAGCCAAGTGAGCCCAGTGGCCCAGAGGCCCAGGCGAAGCCGGGTATAGGCGCACGTGGCTGTGGAGATTTCTGGCCAGCGAAGTGGCTTGGAAAGGATCCTGTGTCTTGATGACATGTGCGTCATTATGATATCATGTGGAAGAGTTTTACTGCCCCAAAGTCTTCCATGCTTTGCCTCTTCATTACTCTGGCTTTGTTTTTCACTCCTGGATGAAGTTAGGTCTAAACTTCCTCCCTCGCTCTGTCTGCTGCCCCTTGTTCACTGGCTGTCAGTGTTCCATGGTTTCGGTGATGTCTGGTCTGGTGATACCTCTGCTCCCATTTGCTTTTTCTGCCAGTGGAAACAAATTAGAAGTCAGTGTCTGTCCAGGAAATGGATTTCTTGGTGAGGGGCACACGAGAACTTTTTGGGGTGATGGAAATGTTCTCTATCTTGTTTGGGGTGGTAGATACCACAGGTATATACGTTTGTAAAAAAAAAAAATCAAACTTTGAATGCGTGCATTTTTTTTTTTTTTTTTTTGGACGGAGTCTCCCTCTGGGCCCAGGCCGGAGGGGGGGGCGCGATCTCGGTTCACTGCAAGCTCCGCTTCCCAGGTTCACGCCATTCTCCTGCCTCAGCCTCCCGAGTAGCTGGGACTACAGGCGCCGCCAACATGCCTGGCTAATTTTGGTATTTTAGTAGAGACGGGGTTTCACCGTGTTGGCCAGGATGGTCTCGATCTCCTGACCTCGTGATCCGCCCGCCTCGGCCTCCCAAAGTGCTGGGATTCAGGCCTGAGCCACCGGGCCCGGCCAAATGGGTACATTTTTAATGTAAATGATACATCAATAAAGTTGATTTAAAGTTAAAAAATTTCCTTGAAAGATGAAAGCAACACCTTACTCATTGCATAAAAGAGAACTAAGTTTTGATTCTACTTTTTCCTACACTGGTGATGGCTTAAGGAAGCTCTCTGAGTGAGAATGAGCATTTCTTTGTTAAGGTTTAATAACTAAGGCCCAGACAGATTAAGTATGGTGAAGGTGAATCAGATCCAGAGTGGTTAAGCGGCTTACTAGCTGGATGTGTAAAAGAAAAGAAACTAGAACTCAGGCCTCTTGCTTTGGCAAATTCAGAATTCAAGCAGGGAGGATGCTTGATAGCACAGGAAATTGTGACTAAAACACACATAACTTTGAATCTTAACAAATAACACAGCCATTCACATTAGAAAAGTGTTAAGAAGCTGAAAATGAATTCCATGACTCAAAAATTATAAAGTTTTATTTTCTGACCACAATGATAAAATTCATAAAATTGATATGAGATTTTACACTAAATTGTTTAAAACTCAAAAGAAACAAAACCAAATATATGTTGGGTCAAAAAAGGAAATAAAAATTAAAATTATAGCTTGTTTTGAAATGATGTGAGAAATGGCTTCTTGCAACAAAGTGTGAAATTTAGACAAGCAATCCTCAGGAAAATTCATACTTTTAAATGTGTTGCTTTATATATGAAAAAAATGACTGAAACATTCACTCAGTCAGATAAGAAAACTTGAAATAAAACCAAGAATATTAGACGGAAGAATATAATACATACCACAATGGGAAATAAGTAAGTTAGAAAAAAAGCCTAATAAAATATGTTAGGAAATGCAAGAATGTTTTGCTTCCCTTCTAACAAGAAAGAACTTCAAAAACAAAGTAGGCAAGCCGCTAGAGCATTCAAGATAGACAAATGCAAATTCAGTGGCAACTATATGTAATTGTCTAGATACAAATTAATTTCATAAATGTATATATTATTACTCTATACTAAAACAATGAAGTTTTTTTTTGAAATGGCCATTTTAAAGAAATCAATAAAAAACTGAAGAAAGTTTCTGAAGATTTATATCTACTGAAATTTCCAAGGTCAGGATCTAGAGATGCGTTTCCCCAAATTTAATAAGCATATCATTCCCATGTATGTAGTTTAGTGTGCAGAATGATTAATTTTAAAATTTTAAGAAACAAAATAATCTAAATCATTTATAAGTATGTACCATAAGAAATCTAAAATCCAAATGAAGATATTGCTTTCTTTCTTTTTTTTTTTTTTTTTGAGACGGAGTCTCGCTGTGTCGCCCAGGCTGGAGTGCAGTGGCCGGATCTCAGCTCACTGCAAGCTCCGCCTCCCAGGTTTACGCCATTCTCCTGCCTCAGCCTCCCGAGTAGCTGGGACTACAGGCACCCGCCACCTCGCCCGGCTAGTTTTTTGTATTTTTTTAGTAGAGACAGGGTTTCACCGTGTTAGCCAGGATGGTCTCGATCTCCTGACCTCATGATCTGCCCGTCTCGGCCTCCCAAAGTGCTGGATTACAGGCGTGAGCCACCACGCCCAGCCATATATCACTTTCTAAAAAAGGTATGGATATATCTAACTTTTCTATTCATCAATATTATGTAAGAAACTATATAAATCCCACCACTGATGGTATTTATTTTTACTTATTTGTGGTTTGTGGCAGACTGAATTAAGCAATCTAATGAACTAGATAATATTTTTTACTGATCAAGAGACTGAGTGTCATATGGTTTAAATAACTATGAATTCATCATGGTCACATCATTAATAAATTTCAGAACTGGAATAGAAATCTTTTGAGTACAAAGCCATGCTCTTCTCCACTCTACTATATTGCCTACCCATAAAAGAGTTTACTAAAAACTAAGATATCAGAAATTAAATATAATAATACATTAGAAAAGTTAGCCACTACGACCAACTGGGTTATATTAGGAATGGCATGTTAACATACAATACCCACTGTTAATTTCAAAATAAATATATACCAGAAAATAGGATAAAGAGGAAACTGTTTTAATTAAATATATCTCAAAAAACAGCATATGCACTCATAATAGTGAGATATCATCAGAATTTCCATTGATCTATATATTTACAAATGTACCACGTGACCTGTCAATATTGTCCATATTTTGGTCAATGCAATAAATAAGACATGAAATACAAAAAGGAGACAAAAGTTATTGCTCAACTGACAACTTTGTATTACTGAAATTTGCATAAATAATAAATAAGAGAATCAATTAGTAAAGAAATTAGAAATAAATGAGATTGAATAAAGTAAATGAATGTTAACATACAAATAAAATGTTCTCATATTATTATCCATAATGTTTGATGATATAGGGATGAGAAAATATTTGAATTATGATACCAACTAAAACTAGAAATAAAAGAAAATAAATAAAATTCAAAACGCTGCTAGGAATCTTCCTAGAGAAAAGTGCATTAGGCATATATGAAGAAAACATACTAGGAAACTTAAAAGTGAATTTTAACAAATAAGGAAAAGTGCCGGGATCTTCTGAGGGAGTAATAAACTATGTTACAGGTGCACATTCTTCCCCAATTAATTTTTGGTTTTAATAAAATTATTGGCCATAGAATGAAAGAAAGAAAGTTTAGTGAGGGTGCTGAGTGAGGGCTGAATACACGTTATAAAAGATCATTTAGAAACAAGTTAGAATGAATGCAGAGAATAAAGAAGAATAAGAATGTTGGTAGTTTGGCCGTAGCAGATAGACGATGATATTTCCTTGTGAACATTGTGGTTCTGTTGCTAGCTTCAACAGATGGAAGAACTGGAGAAAGCAGCACCTGCCTCTCTAGGCGTGTTTGTCTATGTGTGCATACATGTATATGTGTGCGTGTGATAAAGGGAACATATCAAACCAATGGGGGTAATGGACATTTTGATAAATGGTATTGGGAAGGTCTTCTCATTATCTAGAGTATTTGGAGAAACTATATTCTATTTTTGTTTTAGTAAAACATTAAATCATGATGTGTTGAAAACAATTGAGATTTCAGAGAAAATTATCAATGTTACATTTAATACGCTTAAGTCAAAAGATCAAAATTGTTAGAGCTAAGAAAATAATTTACAATGTAAATGCCAGAAAAAGTATTAATTACCGTAATATTATGATAGGTTTTATAAATGACAAAAAGTCCCTAAACAAAAGCACCAGTAAAAATGAACTAAGACCAATCCACAAATTACCTACAGATAGCAGATCAACACAAAATCTAATAATATGCGACTGATTTGTAATAAACAGAATGCAAACTACATGCATGAAATGTTTTAATCTAGGAAGTAAGAAACCAAATGTAACTAAGTTATGGTCAGTGGAGTATGCAGTTACTCATTAATAATTTGATCAAAACTTTCTAGAGAAACACATTGGCAGTGTGTGTTAAAATATTTTAAGGTTTTCAGTTTTCAGCCCAATAATTTCATGTCTCAGAATTCAAGGTAATAATGGCAGATTTCATCTAGGATCTAAGTTCAAGAATGGCAATGTCAATGAAAGATATAATAGTATTAACATTTGGAAACATACAAATTTTTTTAAAGGCATGAACAATTCGCTGGTAGTACATCCAAAAGATGACATATTATACAACATTAAGAACTACTTCGGTGGCTCATGCCTATAATCCCAGCACTTTGGGAGGCTGAGGCGGGCAGATCACTTGAGGTCGGGAGTTTGAGACCGGCCTGACCAACATGAAGAAACCCTGTGTCTACTAAAAATACAAAATTAGCTGGGTGTGGTGGTGTATGCCTGTAATCCCAGCTTCTTGGGAGGCTGAGTCAGGAGAATCACTTGAATCCGGGAGGCGGAAGTTGTGGTGAGGCGAGATCTTGTCATTGTACTCCAGCCGGGGCAACAAGGGTGAAACTCAAAAAAAAAAAAAAAAAAAAAAGAAGAACTATTTGATGATTTAGGAAAATGCTCATGATATAATATGTAAAGCACTCGGATAAAACTTTTGTACATTATACATATGTATGCAATTTTCTGTGCACAACAGAAATATATAGACATTTGTATAGTTATGACATATGTACAGATAATTGGCATCTTATCAAATACAGTTTCTATCCTTTTCTCTTTATTTTATCATGCATAATTACCGATTCCATTAATTGTGAAAATTATCAATTTTATGGTTAAACAATATATCATAAACTACCTACACGTTTATGTAGGTATGAATAAACAGAGAAAAATCACAGAATTACTATTCCAGATGTAATAGTTGCTATCTCTGGATACTAATATGTTGATTTTAATTCTTTAATAATTTTAATGATTTTTTATTTTTCCCAAGCTTAATCCAATTTAGTCAGATTTCATTTTAAGTTATATCCAAATTAGGGGGCAGGGGTAGGTGTTCATGTGTACATAGTTAGCTTTGATGACATTCACAAAATGTGAAAAATCAGATTTCACCTAGGGTAGATTTGGTAAGCAAAACAAATGAAGGCAAAACAAAGAAACAAGAAAATAAAGAAATAATGTCGAGAGAGGGGAAAAAAATCTGGATATATGATCTCAGAAAGAATAAATTCAGGCATTGAGACTGTTCATTTCTGGTTGTAACATTGTTTATCTGATTTTGTTGAATTATTTCACAAGACCTTGGTGGATTAAACAGAATCAGTGAATTGCCTGGGCCGTGATGGGTCAGGAGTGAGCCAGGAGTGCATCTGGAGGAGGCTGCTATGGAAATTGGACTGGCGAAGGGAAAGGAAAGCTTGCTTCTAAAAGCAGGGTGTGGGGCAGATAAAAAGATGCTGCAGACATCAGCTGCTTTGCAGTGTGTGTTCTAGACAGGCCTTGACTAGGCTGATTAGGAGGATTCAGAAGAGTTTGAAGAAAACATTTTACTGCAGATGAACAAATACGTTGTCAGTTTTGCCTAAATGAATGTAAATTGTGATGCAGGCAATATGCTATAAAGTCCTAAGAAGGGTCCGTGTTTCTTGAAAGTAAAATAATAAAATAAGTCTGGTGGGTAATTGTTTGCTCTTTGAATTTTGTGTTTAAGTCAGCTCTCGGAAACCACCTTTATGAGTTTCTGCTATGCTCTTTGTCCTGAGAGAATGTGACAGAAGCCAGTAGCAGCAACAATGATGCGTGAAACCTGGGGAGGGGACAGTGCATGCGTTGTGTGTGAGGCACACAGCATGATCCACAAAAATTTAAAATAAAAAGGTATATATTCTGGCTGGGTTCGGTGGCTCGTGCCTGTAATCCCAACACTTAGGGAGGCTGAGGCAGGTGGATTACCTGAGGCCAGGAGTTCGAGACCAGCCTGGCCAATATGGAGAAACCCCGTCTCTACTAGAAATATAAAAATTAGCCAGGCATGGTGGCAGGCACCTGTAATCCCAGCTACTTGGGAGGCTGAGGCAGGAGAATCGCTTGAACCTGAGAGGTGGAGGTTGCAGTGAGCTGAGATGGAGCCACTGCACTCCAACCTGGGCGACAGAGACAGATTCTGTCTCAAAAGGAAAAATAATAATAAAAGATAAAAAATTAAAAAATAAAAAGGTATATATTCTATATCTGTATAGATAGGTGAATTCTACTCAGTTCTCTTCATGAAAAGGGCATGGATTCCCTTTGGTATAGATTATCTCTAAGGTTCAAATGTTTTAGCAATTAAATATTACAATTTGAAATGCAATATAATTTGCTTTCTGCAACTTAAAAGTTTTCTTTAATATCACAACAATCATTTGCAAATGTAAGGGGGAACTTCCCATAAACTTTACTTTCTTTGTTGTGCACAGTATTAGTGTATTGTTGTAGTCTGCTGTTTGAAATGTATAGCTTGTATTGTAGTGAGTTGTCGTCTCATGTTCTTTCTGTATTCCTCTTTTTTTATACTTGTGTGTGTATACACATCTATGTATACGTATTTTCATAGTTCTCTATTAACATTTTTGCATCCCTCTATGGGAGCACACTGTCTCCAAATATTAGTAACCCGTTATTCTGAAGAATTAACAAGAAAGGGATGCTAGAATCCTCTTTAAATAAAAATACAATGCTGCTTAACATATCAGGGCAAATACTTCACAACATTCTAGGGGAAATGGTGAATTAGTGCCTGAATATCATAACATACTAAGTATAAGCCAATAAACTTTGTTTAAAAAAGGTCACCTCAACCAAATTTAAGTGTAATTCTCAGATAAGATAACAGCCCTAGTAGATACCAAGACTCTGGTGGGCGAAGGTCACCTTCCTGCAGAATCAGAGTGGAACGATTTTATAATAGGTTGGAGGACCCTGGAAGGAATGCATATTAGCAGAGTTAGATGGCTTCAAAACTAGTTTAAAATGAATCTGTCTAGACAGGAGTCGATGTTAGTGTCTGGGAAGAGTATTTATAGACACCTCTTTGATATCTATACAGCATTTTCTCCTATGGAATATTTATTATTGTCCAAAACGAGGAAAATGAGTTAGCACAGTGTTCACATTTTTAGAATATCCAAAGTAGGATGGGTACAAGCAGACATTTTCAAATTAGTTTCAAGGAATTATATTTTAATATGTTTTTAAAGGAAATCAAATACTTTGGTGAAAAAGGAAATATCAGGTAAAGCAAGAGTTAAATTTTAAGCTGGAAAAAATTAAGGTGCTTCTACAATGAAGTGCCTCTCTGAAAGTATAAAACTTAGATGAACTGTAAAGATCAAAAACTTGGTGATAAAATGATGACATTAGAGAAAATGAAAAATTGTATGAAAGTAGAAATGTCTGGAAATCGTTGAGCTCATTCAGGCAGGAGGAAAGATAATGAAAGCGGATAATGGACTGTAATTAAGTGCTCAGACCTCCTGCAAACCCGTGTGAAAGTCAAGTTACTTTTGTTCAAGATAGAAACCCCAAAGCCTTGGCAAGAAGTACCAAGAATTCTTTTCAAAGAATAAACATACTGAAAGATTTCTTTGAAACACACACACACACGCGCGCGCGCACACACACATGTACATACATAGTTCTTACCCATTTAAGGAGACCATTTATTATTCTACTTACAACCAAAGTGAAATCTGGTACCATTATCCTTGCTTGTGATTTAATGTGTAGAATGTTGACAGAGAGAAATCTCTCATGGAAACGTCAGAAGAAATGGCTTTGTAATTCCGCAGAGATTATTACTGACTGCTTAGACAAATCTTTAGCAAGATAGCCATGCATTTTCAGAGCAAGTAATCTCTCTGTGCTGTGATTTGGGTGATGTAAAGGGTATCCACCCCTAAATATTGCAGGTGAGTCAGCCATGGTGCCTATGGTAGCCAGGGATAATTGCCCTCCCTGTGAGGATGCATTTCATGGGAATGTGACAGTAATCTAGAGCTCACGCTGTATTTGGGGAGATGAGACTAAGCAGGTGAAATTTAATTAATTTTCTAGGGATGTCATTTGGTGTCTTGAGAAAGGCATAAGCCTTAAAATTAAAACCAAAACCAAACAATAAAATGGGTTGGAAAGCCAGCTGAACCACAACCTAATTTGGGACTTGAGACTTGCTAACTAACCTCTTGAAGTCCCACTTTCCACACCTGTAAAGGGGGAATGATAATCTCAATCTGACAGTATTGTTGGAAAGATGAGATAACATAGGAAAACTGATCGACTTATAATAGGTGTTCAATGTAGGATTGCTTTTACTATTACAAAATTAATTGTCCAAACAATAACTAAACACTGTCTCTGGGTAATTCTTTAGTCTAGATTCTGTTGCAAGTGCTATCAGCTTGATAGTAGATTGACATTCTTGCATTTCAGAAATATTTGTCTTCATATATCTAGTACTTGACAGAGAACAAGGCATGGAGTAGGTATTTAGAACCTACCTCTTCCATTTGAGTTATACTGCAATTGATTCTCTATACTGTTTATATTTTTTGGTAAGTTTGGGGAAAGCATAATTTATCTCTCAGGATAAACCTTATATGTGCTTTAATCTTTTTTTCAAATTTTCCAAAGATTTTTTTCCAACGTTTTTACTGAGTTAAAAATACACATAAGATTTACCATCTTAACCATTTTAAGTGCACAGTTCAGTGCTATTAAATACATTAATAATATTATGCAACCAACACCACCATCCATATTCATAGCTCTTTTCGTCTGGTAAAACTGAAACTCTATATTTCATTATAGAGTTTCTTTTCGTCTGATAAAACTGAAACTCTATTATTCATCAAGTAGTAACATTCCATGTCCCTTCCCCTCAGGCCCCGGAAAACACCATTCGACTTTGCCTTTATGATTTTGATTACTCTGAGTACCTCATATAAGTAAAATCCTTACAATATTTGTCATGTTGTGAATAGCTTATTTCACTTAGCATAATGTCCTCTGGATTCATCCACATTGTAGCTTATGTCAGAACTTCCTTCCTTTCTGAGTCCGAATAAGACTCGGTTGTCTGTATAGAGCAGGTTTTGCTTATTCTCTCATTTGTCAATGGGCACTCAGGTTGCTTTCCACATTGTAGCTATTGTGAATAATGTTGCTATAAACATGGGTGTGTAAGTATCTATCTGAGACTCCATTTTCAATCCTTCTGTGTATATAGCTAGAAGTAGAATTGTTGAGTCATTTGATAATTCTGTTTTTAATTATTTGAAGAACTCCCATACTGTTTTCCACCATGGTCGTATCATTTACATTCCCACCAACTGTGCACAAGAGTTCCAATTTCTCCACATCCTCCCCAGCACTTACTTTCTTCTTGTTGTTGTTGTTTTTTTTATAGTTGCCATCCTAATTTGTGTGAAATGGTATCTCACCATAGTTTAATTTCATTTTTCTAATGATTAGTAGTGATTGGTGATGTTGAGTATCTTTTCACGTGCATATTGGCCATTTGTATATCTTCTTTGGACAAATGGTTTACTCGAGCCCTTGCCCAATTTTTAATCAAGCTTGTTATTGTTGAGTTTTAGGAGTTCTCTACATATTCTACATGGTAATACCTTCTCAAATATATGATTTGTAAATATTGTCTCCCATTCTGTAGAGTGCATTTTTTACTCTGTTACAGTGTTTCTTGGTGCACACAATTTTTACATTTTAATGCAGTCTTATTTGTCTATTTCTTCTCTTGTCACCTGTGCCTTTGGTGTCATATCAAGAAATCATTGCCGAATCCACCATCATGCAGCTTTTGCCTTATGCTTTCTACTAAGAGTTTTATAATCTTAGGTCTTAACATTTAGGCCTTGGATCCATTTTGACTTAATTCTTTTACATGATATTAGGAATGGGTTCAACGTTATTCTTTTGCACATGGATATCCAGTTTTTCCAGTACCATTTGTTGAAAATATTGCCTTTTCCCCATTGAATGGCCTGTGACCCTTACCAAAATCACTTTACCATATATAAGGTGGTTTATTTTTGTGCTTTCTACTGTATTCCTTTGGTCTGTAAGGTTTGTTTTTATGCCGGTATTACACTATTTTGATTTTATGCCAGTATTACACTATTTTCCCCATTGAATGGCCTTGTGACCCTTACCAAAATCACTTTACCATATATAAGGTGGTTTATTTTTGTGCTTTCTAGTGTATTCCTTTGGTCTGTAAGGTTTGTTTTTATGCTGGTATTACACTATTTTGATTACTGTAGCTTTGAAGTAAATGTTGAGCTCAGAAAGTGTGAGTCCTCCAGCCTTGTTCTTTTTCAGGATTGTTTTGAGTGGTCAAAGTCCCTTGAGATTTCATATCAATTTTAGGACTCTTGACAGAAATTGCATTGGGTCTGTAGATTGCTTTGAGTAGTGTTGACATCTTAACAATATTAAGTAATCTAGTCCATTTCCATGGGAAATACATTGATTTCTCTTTACTCAATTTCTTTCAGCAATGTTTTTTAGTTTTTATTGTACACTTAATCTTTCACCTCCTTGGTTAAATTAATTTCTCAGTATTTTATTATTTTTGAAGCTACTGTACAAGAAGTTGTTTCTGTAATTTAATTTTCAGACTGCATTTTTTTTTTTTTTTTCTTTTTTTTGAGACAGAGTCTTGCTCTGTGGCCAGGCTGGAGTGCAGTGGCAGTGGCATGATCTCGGCTCACTGCAACCTCTGCCTCCTGAGTTCAAGCGATTCTCCTGCCTCAGCCTCCTGAGTAGCTGGGACTACAAGCGCATGCCACCACTATTACATTTTTAGTAGACATCGGGTTTCACCATGTTGGCCAGGATGGTCTCGATCTCATGACCTCGTGATCCCCCCCACTCAGCCTCCCAAAGTGCTGGGATTACGGGCGTGAGCCACTGCGCCTGGCCAAAAGACATAATTTTTATTTGTGTAGAATTAGTAATAATGTCCTCACTTCCCTTTCTGAATTCAGCAATTTCTCGTCTTTCTTTTTTTCTTAGTTCATCTAGCTAAAGGTTTGTTAATTTTGTTTCTTTTCAAAGACCTTTTCAGTTTCATTTTTTTCTATTCTCTACTTCATTTATCTCTGCTTTGCTATTAATTATTTCCTTGTTTCTGCTAGCTTTGGATTTAGTGTGCTCTTTTGCTAATTCTTTAAGTTGGATTGTTGATTTGAATCTTTCTTTTCTTGGGTGAGGGGCCGGGGGGGGCGGGGCACGGAGTCTCGCTCTGTGGCCCGGGCTGGAGTGAGCGGCGCCATCTTGGCTCACTGCAAGCCCCGCCTCCCGGGTTCCCGCCATTCTCCTGCCTCAGCCTCCCGAGTAGCTGGGACTACAGGCGCCACCACCGCGCCCGGCTGATTATGTTTTAGTAGAGACGGGGTTTCACCGTGTTAGCCAGGATGGTCTCAATCTCCTGACCTTGTGATCCGCCCGCCTCGGCCTCCCAAAGTGCTGGGATTACAGGCGTGAGCCACCACGCCCGGCTGATTAAATCGTTCTTAGATGTGTGATCTTGAGTAGGTTACTTAACTCTTCCATGTCTTGGTTTCCTAGTCTGTAAGAAAAAGATACAATCATAATACTTACCTCACAGGGTTGTTGTAAACCTTAAATGTGTTACTGCATGTAAAGCAGATACAGGACTGACGCGGAATGCGTGCTCAATAAAGGATAGGTCGAATTACGTTGTTACTGAGAAACTGATGTCAGGATATAAAAAAGACTTAAGAAGTGCACACATGCCCATGTATTACCTGTACATCCTTGCAATTTATCGCTTCCCACAGATGCATGTTGGTCCTCTGTCTGCAAATGATTTTACACTCATGGCCATAGAAATCCACTGTTACCCACTGACTTACTCGTGGCAACAGCTAATACCTTTATTTCCTGCTGTAAAAAAGTCTTAATCCGAAATATTCTCAGATTTCTTCTCATCTACTTTAACACCTAGTGGGAGGTGATGTGCTTTAAGATCCATGCCTTCTTTTAATTTAGCTAGCTACTTCCCCAACAAAGAAGACCACATTCATATTGAGAAATTTATAATTGTCCTTACCATACACAATTTGCATCTAAAATTCATAAATATAATGTTTGACCTAAATCTGTGGGGCTAGAAATGTTCGATTATCTTGTTAATAACACAATTTACATTTGGATCACTTTAGTAACAAATCTTTACAACTAGGATTGAAAATGATACTCTACCAAAACTGGCACCACTGCCTTCTAGACCTGTCTTTTGTTTTGTCTAGGTCTACAACAACTAGATGTAGTTGACACTTAGTAGTTTGCACATTTTCTTTGGCGTTGGTGAACATGTGTGACTCTAACACTGTCCTGGCCCCTGAGTTTAAGCAAGTCCAACTACAGCTTCTGCAGATGACACCTGATTGACCAAGAAGACCCTAGAACTCACATCTGGACTGCAGCACGGAAACCAGGTACCTGAGAAACACGCCCACAACTCCCCTTCCCAGCTTTTTTATCCAATTCCTCCTCCAGTTGTGCATAAATTCCTCATAAAGACTCTCCTTCTTATGCTCACGCTGGTTAGCTTTGGGTTTTGCTATTCACAACAATAACTTTGTGGAATTTTTTTTAAAAAATATACTTGTATGCTCTGGTTTAAGAAACTGACCGAAGTTGTGGGGAGGAAAGGAAAGTAGGAAGTTAAAGTGAAGAAATTGTTTAATTTTATAAAGGCTTCACAGATTTCTAAGTGTTAGCTATCATTTTTCATACATCTTATATATTTGAAATGATTCAATTTGCATGGACATATGAACTATTACATAAAATATATTAGATATCTAGACTATTGTCTAAATATTATGGGATAAAATTTTACTGGATAAAACAAAGAAAACCATGAACTCCAATTCAACATTGGAAGAATAACATTGCAAGGCAAAATAAGATTGCAAAGCATTCTGAATGTGATTAAGTTTAAAATGAAGTTTTAAAATGAAGTTCAGGTAAGTTTAGCTTACCTTAACATATGCTTTCCCATGGAAAAAACGCCATATTCTTAGAAACTCTCAAACATAAAATGAGGTAAAGAAATGCACACTCATTATTCATAAAGTGTTACGTGTTACATATTTCTTATCACTTTATTTTTTGCCATAGAACTTTTAGTGTTTTTTAATATTTGGGAAGATTTTTTTCCTTGAATAGAAAGTGTAAATTCTCATAATGCCATATGGTGGAGCTGGTGGACAAAGATTGAATCCTACAGGTTTCATTATTTTGATAGTTGCTATGTGTGAGATTTTATTTTTTATAGTGCTTATTACCATGTTAAGTCTGATACCTTTCCTGTGAAACTCACTGTCTGCTGTAGTATTTCTATTTAAAATTCTTGTATCCAGTCTTACTAGCTTCTTAGTTGTTAAGGAGTTGCAAAACTAAATCATAGCCATAATGATTTTTCAATGAGAGGTAGTATTTTCCAGAGAAGGTGAGTTATGGGACATGTTGTCCATGTTGCAACCTCAGTTGCTATACAGATGCAGTCAAGTGTCCCTTGATGATGGGAGTACATTCTGAGAAATGAGTTGTTAAGTGATGTTGTTATTGTGGGAACATCATAAAGTGTACTCACACAAACCTGGATGGTATGGCTTACTGCACACCTAGGCTGTATGGTACAGCCTGTTGCCCCTAGGCTACAAACCTGTACAGCACATTACTGCATACTGTATACAAATTACTGAATACTGTAGGAAACTTTAACGCAATGGTAAACATGTGTGTATCTAAACATATCTGATCATAGTAAAGGTACAGTAAAAATACGCATAAAAGAGTTAAAATGATACACCTGTACAGGGCACTTACAATGAACAGAACTTGCATGACTGGGAGTTGCTCTGGGTGAGTCAGTGAGTGAGTAGTAAGTGAATGTGAGGGTCTAGGATATTACTGGACACTACTATAGATTTTGGAAACACTGTACACTGAAACTATGCCAAACTTTTAATTTTTTCTTTCCTCAATAATAAACCTTAGCTTACTGTAACTTTTTTGCTTTATGAACTTTGAATTTTTTTTAACTTTTTTACTCTTTTGTGCTGACACTTAGCTTAAAACACAAATACATTGTACAGCTGTAAAGACATTTTCTTTCTTTATATCCTTATTTTATAAGCTTTTTTCTATTTTAAAATGTTTTATTTTAATTTTTTACTTGTAAAATTTTTCATTAGAAAGTAAGAATCAAACACATACATTTACCTAAGGCTACACAGGGTCAGGGTCATCAATATCACCATCTTCCACCTCCATATCTTGATCCACTGGAAGGCCTCCAGGAGCAATAACACACATAGAGCCATCATCTCCTGTAATAATGCCTTGTTTTGGAATTCCTCCTGAAGGACTGTTTTACAGTGAACTCTTTTAAAAAATAAGTACAAGGATTACACTTTAAAATAATGATTAAAAGTGCAGTGTAGTCAGTTGATAAACCAATAACATAACCATTTACTATCACTATCATATTATATTCTGCACATAACTGTATGTAGCTTTGTTCACACTACATCATCATGCACATGAGTGATGCGTGTTGCACTACAATGCTATGACTTCTCCATTGTCACTGGGTGATAGGAATGTTTTATCTTCATTATGACTTTATGTGACCTGCAC
Organism: Rhinopithecus bieti; assembly: GCF_001698545.2. Classification (NCBI taxonomy): domain Eukaryota; kingdom Metazoa; phylum Chordata; class Mammalia; order Primates; family Cercopithecidae; genus Rhinopithecus; species Rhinopithecus bieti. The sequence goes on along the minus strand of NW_016806031.1, from coordinate 880,778 downwards.
TGTTGACTGAAATATTGTTATGAGGTGCATGACTGGTATTTGTAAAAGTATGGCATTTTTAGGGCATAGTAGCATATCATATGCTTTAAGTGTATATATTTATATATATATATACACACACACACATACTTTATATATTTAATATAAATATATCTACTCAGGGTTTAGACACTCAGAGAATATTACTCACATGTATATATCACTCATTAACTTTTCTTCAAAGAAAATAAACAGCATTACTGTAAAATCAGCATGTTTATCATTTGAAATCAAGAAGTATTTGTTCAGTTGGTGTATGGAGCAAAGCACATGTTGATTTGATCAGTTTTTTAAATTGTAATTTATATTGCACTGATACAGAGTTATAAGAAAATAATGAGGCCAGGTGCGGAGGCTCACACCTGTAATCCCAGCACTTTGGGAGGCCGAGGCAGGCAGATCATGAGGTCAGGAGATCGAGACCATCCTGGCTAACACGGTGAAACCCCGTCTCTACTAAAATACAAAAAAATTAGCCAGGCGTGGTGGTGGGCGCCTGTAGTCCCAGCTACTCGGGAGGCTGAGGCAGGAGAATGGTGTGAACCTGGGAGGTGGAGCTTGCAGTGAGCCGAGATTGCGCCACTGTACTCCAGCCTGGGCGAGAGAGCAAGATTCCATCTCAAAAAAAAAAAAAAGAAAAGAATGAAACATGTCGGTAATGGGCAGAACTCTACCATATTTTATTGTTCGAAAAAAATTAATAAAATAATTTATTTCATACATAGCACTTATAATCTAGTTTTAAAAACACAAAAAAACACAATTAATGAACACTGAAAATTAAAATATTATTACAGACCAGAATAGAAGAGCTGTCACAGGAAAATATCCATTTAGGATCCAAATAAATTTAAAGAACATGACGTGGAGTATGAAAGTGAGTTTGTGTTGGCCATAAAGATAGAAGGCACAGATACTAGATTAACAGTTGGCTGTGGACTTCTGATTTAAAAGGAAAAGTAAAAAAACTTTATTTAAAAAAATGTATTGATAATATCACTGGCTAATATATTGAAAGTCAAAAGAGGTAAAACATGTTTAAATGCATTTAAAAGACAGTAGGCCAGAGCCTATTGGAGTTTTCTAAAACGTCTAAAATATAAACCAGATACATATTTCCCTATAGATAAAACATATGGTTTGTAAAAAGGGCCATATCCAATTAAATATTGTCACTTAATTACAAACTAAGCTATAAAGTGTAGTTCAACATACTGTACTTGGGTATTAAACAGAGACTATATGTCTCCAATAGGAATTAGCTTATGTGGAATTTTCTAGGCGTGTCATGTGTTGGGGATAAAGGGCATCAGGTAGCTTAATTACAAATCGATAAAAGTTAGAGAGAAAATTACTCTTTCTAAAAAGTTTGCTGTGACCGTGCTACCAGGAATGTTAGAATCAGTGCAGTAGGAGATAAGAGGAAACATTTGTAAAGTGTCAAATACACATCCAAAACACAAGATTTATTTAAGGTCTACAAAAACCTTGGGCTGCACATATTTTAACCTCCTTCTTACAGATGAAAAAACTGAGTCTTAAAGAGATTGATAATGTGCCCAAGATCCCATATTGAGTCAAGGGAAGAGCTAGGCTTCAAGTTCTTATCTGTCTGACCCCAATTCTATTCTCTTAGCCACACCACATGCAGGTACATTTAATTTTGAGCCCTGAATACCTAAGACTGTGAATACCATTAACAATAGGAGAAACAGATCTAGGAAGAAAAAGGATAGGTTTGATTTACAACATGTACAATTTAAGCAATACAATTTATTTTTGAGCTGAAAAACAATTTAAAGAACATGTAGGTCATTACATTGCTCAAATGTTTACCAGGCAACTAATGAGCATAAATTACCTAGCAGTTACATTGAGGTTTTAAAGGATAAGCTCAAAGTCAAGGGATGAAGAGAGGCATGTAAAAACACAATTATAATACGAAACAAAGAGTGTTTTAATTGACTCATAAAAGCGTACTACATGAGAATAAAAGAAGATTTTGATAATTCTGACTAGGGCTGGGTTCAAGTACCTGATACTTAAAACATAATCTTGAGGCCAGGCATGGTGGCTCACGCCTATAATCCCAGCACTTTGGAAGGCCGGGGCGGGTGGATCATGATGTCAGGAGTTCAAGACCAGCCTGGCCAAGACAGTGAAACTTCGTCTCTACTAAAAATACAAAAATTAGCCAGGTATGGTGGCGGCTGCCTGTAATCCCAGCTACACGGGACGCAGAGGTTGCAGTGAGCCGAGATTGCACCACTGCACTCCAACCTGGGTGACAGAGCAAGACTCCATCTCAAAAAACAAAAAACAAAAAACAAAAAAACACAAAACCATAATCTTGAGTATATGTGTGTTTGTCTGTTTGCATTGTTTTAAAGAAATACCTGAGACTGGGTAATTTATAAAGAAAAGAGGTTTATTTTGGTTCATGGTTCTGCAGGCTGTACAGGAAGCATGGTGCCAGCATCTGCTTCTGGTGAGGGCCCAGGAAGCTTATAATCATGCTGGAAGGTGAAGGGGGAGGCAGTGCATCACATGGTGAGAGAGGGAGCAAGACACGGGGTAGAAGATCCCAGGCTCCTTTAAACAATCAGCTCTTGTGTCACTAAGGGAGCCAGAGCTCGCTCATTACCACAGTAGGGCACCAAGCCAATCATGAGGAATCTGCCCCATGGCCCAAACACCTCCCACTAGGCCCCACCTTCATTACTAGGGATCACGTTTCCACATGAGATTTGGAGGGGACAGATCTCCAAGCCATATCAACATGAATGAAGAGTCACAGAAAAGATGACGTTTCAGCTGGTCTAAACAAGTAATAGGAGTTCAGCAGGCTCTCAAGGTAGCAGGTGAGAAGAAGAAAATCCTAGTCTAAAGATGTCATTCCAGCCAGGTGTGGTGGCTCACGCCTGTAATCTCAGCACTTTGGGAGGCCAAGGCGGGCAGATCACCTGAGGTCAGGAGTTCGAGACCAGCCTGGATAACATGGTGAAACCCTGTTTCTACTGAAAATGAAAAAAATCAGCCAGGTGTGGTGGTGTGCCTGTAATCCCAGCTACTCAGTTGGCTGAGGTAGGAGAGTCGCTTGAACCCAGGAGGTGGAGGTTGCAGAGAGCTCCACTGCACTCCAGCTTGGGCAACAAGAGAGAAACCCCATCTCCCAAAAAACAAAAAAGAAAAAAAAAGAAATCATTCCTAATGCAGTAGTTTTGTGATACTGAGGCCCAAAGAAGTTAAATGATTCACCTAAGGTCAAACAACTACTTAGTACAAAATTCAAGGCTGGGTGCGGTGGCTCACGCCTGTAATCCCAGCACTTTGGGAGGCTGAGGTGGGCAGATCACAAGGTCAGGAGATCGAGACCATCCTGGCTAACACGGTGAAACTCCATCGCTACTAAAAAATACAAAAAACTAGCCGGGCGAGGTGGCGGAGCCTGTAGTCCCAGCTACTCGGGAGGCTGAGGCAGGAGAATGGCCTAAACCCGGGAGGCGGAGCTTGCAGTGAGCTGAGATCGTGCCACTGCACTCCAGCCTGGGCGGCAGAGCGAGACTCCATCTCAAAATAAATAAATAAATAAATAAATAAATAAATAAATAAATAAAAATAGAAATAAATAAAAAAAAGGGAGGGGGTCTTGGGAAGGAGGCAGTCTAAAAAAATCCAAAAG